>NW_024104661.1:33875-422834 GCF_003945595.2 Pipra filicauda | reverse complement strand
AAGAAGTGTAACAAAAAAGGCTCTAGATGAGAGCAAAACAGCAAGAGCACTGGTGAAGTCAAATCAGGTAAATGCTGTGACTCCGCCTGCCCTCAGCCAGCCAGGTAAGGGATGTTGATGTGTGCTAAAGCAGCTCGAGAAAAGCTGAATGCAAAGACATCGCATGGCAAGTTGAACTGAACTTTAGAGTACCAATTATTTCATGGATGAAATGTTGTCATCGCTGTCAAACAGGCTTCGTGCCCAAGTGTATGATCTACGTGGCTTCCTCCTTCTCAGATCCATCCAATTCAATCCCTCTTCAGACCAATAGGGTAAACACTGGCAAAGTGGTAACCTCATTACTTCGGGAGTGCCAGCACTCCTCTGTTTGTGCAAAAGTCTTAATGAAGGTGCTAAGAGCCTGAGAGCTGAACTACTGAGCTGGCAGTGCCTAGTCCTGCCTCTCACACCCAACAGCTGAGCTCTATGCTCTCTGCAAATGTCCTTGCAGACGGCAGGAGCTACATTTTGAAAGCGTGTTATGAAGATTTAGTCAGGCAGCCTCTAATTGACTTGTCTGGGAGTTGTGCTGATAAGTGTTCACCCTTTGAAAACCCTCCCAATCTGCTTTGTATCTGGACAGGAGGGAGGCTAATGATAGAAAGCAGACAGTGCAGATTATTAAACCTGTACCTCCTGAAAAACTCCTGCAAATCAGAAAAGAAATGCAGGAACCTTTTGAGTTTTAAACTAAGAAGCAGCAAAGCAACATACCCAGTGTTATTGTACATCCACCATAGCTACTCATTCACTGCTCACTAGCTCTTTAAACTGCATATGTGACACTAGAAATGGTTTCCTGAGGAAAATCTTGTCCCAGTTCACCCTTGGATGGGCACAAGCCATAGCAGGCTAGTGAAGTGTGCTGGTGGCACCCTGCCTGCCTACCAGAGGGGCATTTGGGACAAGAGAGAGTTCTTGTGTTCTACAAAGGAGGAGTAGCTCTCTGACACAGCCTCTGCTTTCCTCTGCTAGTTCTACAGTTACCGGTAGAATATGAGCTTTGTTTCTGACTTCAGACCTGACAGACTAAAACCTTGTCTAACTGTTACAAGGAAAAAGCCCTTTTGATGCTTAGAGCAATCAAATTACCTTCCAGTTGCTCACTAAGTACTGCCATGGCACAATCTATATGCATAATACAATATTCCAGAGTATTCTTGGAGAAACTCCAAAGAAGGAGCCAGAAAAGATGGTGAAGTGTGACAATACTCCCCCAGTGACACCACTGGTTTCCATGGACTTTGAGGTTCTATTCAACCTCTTTTATTCCCAAAGCCTGTCTAATTCATGATTCCTAGAAGAATGATAGCAAGTTGACAGAAAGCTGAACTCAGAAATGGCACGGCTGTCTCCCATTCACTTCACTGGTGTTAATTCCCAACACTCTCCATCTCATGGCAACGTGGCTACTTATTCCACAGTTGCATCAAGCAGCATCTTCCAGTTCCTCAAATCAACATGGGGTAAGTAATTTCAGGAATTCTTCTTCATTACTAAGTTCAAGTTCATGCTTTCTGAAGCAAAGTGTTTGATACAATCGGAAAAGGAAGGAAATGAGAGCCAGGTAGTCTATACACTGTCCCTGCTCAAGCCCACACATTTTAGTCAGCCTCTTGGGGTAACAACATAAATGAAACTTTCACTTGAAAATAATTTAAATATCAAATTAACAGATTTTCACAATTAACACATTAAAAAAAGAAAAAGTCTTGTGAATCTACATATAGCGTGCTGCAAACAAAATAGTGAATTTAGCCTACTCTTCCCCAGCTGTCTCTCCTGCCTGACTGGGCAGCTTGTCTGAGGACGTAGGTGATCTCAAGATTTCTTTGTAAAGATAAATACTTCTAAAGGAGTGTAGGCTATCTAAGTACAGGTTAAACAATTAACAGTACAGTAAGCATTGCAAAGGAGACACAAGCCTGGGAAGAAAGGGAGGGAAATGAATCCTTTGCATAGTAATGAATGAAAATACTCATATTTTTTCTAAGTTCTAATCCTCTTTATGCTACTCAGACATGTCTTTTGCGGAAAGAAAAAAAAACATGGGACAGATGAGTATGGAAGTAAATTTGTGCTAAGGTATAGGCCATTTAAAAATAATTAATAAATAACTGAAAATTCTAAAACAGAAAATACGTCAGAGACATCCAAAAATGGCTTTTTCCTTCAGCCAAACAATTCCCTGATCAGCACAATCAGCTTGATCCATCTCTAGGAAAGAAGAGCAATGCAGGAACCCCTTGTTTGCCGTGACTTTGCATATGTCTTTAAAAGAATGCATGCAGCACCAGTTTTGAAAGACACCTGGACAAACCTCATAGTCCAATCCTGAGAGGCACTGAAGCCCTCAGGTCACAGAACCACAGAATGGTCTCAGTTGGAAGGGACCATCCAGTTCCAAATCCCCCTGGCACGAGCAGGGATGCCACCCACTAGACCAGGGCCCCATTCAACCTGGCTTTGAACACTTCCAGAGATGGGTTCCGATAAGTTCACTAGGAATTAGGGGCCCATTAATAAGATAATTTCTTCTGCACCAAAATTTCTTCAGAGACGGACACTACATCTGATGGAACAACTCTTATTTACATTATTTTTTTGGCTTCAATACCAGTTATTGCCAACATTGGAAAAAAAAAAAAAAAAACAGGATCCTTGAAGACCTGTGAAGACTCAGGGAATCAAAGGATTGTACAGGATGCCCCAGACACGTTCTGAATTATTCTGAGCACAGTTTGAGAGCTATTTGCCATGGGTTAAAGGCCAGACAGCACTCAATAGCAGATTTGCCCTAAATATGGCCAAGTAAACCATACAAACTTAAGTTCTTTGTGGCCTCAGTACCTTCACCTCAAGTTGACCTCATGTTCCACAAAGGCACACAGCACAACTAATGGAAAAGAACAATTCTGGTCTTCCAGATCCCTCAATCATTAGTGTCAGAGTCCCGAGCCTGGACCTGCTGTGTGGGGTGAATTGCAAATGTACTATTTAAGTCTTCTGATGAAGTGTAAAGAAAAAGACAGATTTTAGGCAAATGAAGGCCCTGATCCAGCACAATATTTAGCACATGCTTCACCTTGAGTACCCTAAGCAACCTAAAACACAAAGAATGGTTTATGCAATGAACAACAACGTCAGACCAAGACCTTTGCTCAGGTCTTACCTTCCTTATTTCATCTACAGAAGCTGCCTCCAACTCAGGAGAAACCTCTTCCTCTCTCAGCTTGCTAGTCTGAATATACATACACATTGCAGGTGGTTTACATGTGTGCACTTGGCTTCACGTTTCCCCAAAGAGCAGATCCTAAAAAGGATGCACTTGGTTGCAATCTGGTGAATCTCTTCACTCCTTGTACGCATGTGGAGCACTCAGCAAAGACAGCAGCCATGGGAAACCTGCCCAAGCAATCATACAGTTTATTCCTGGCTTTCATGCCCTTCCAGTGGACTGCCTGAACCATTCCTCTCAGTTTCCCAGTACCTTCCTCAACAGCGTGAATGCCCAGTTGCAGGTGCCCATGCTCAGTCTAAGCGAACTACACTGACAGGCAGGGAAGGGTGTCCACCTCAACAGTGACCAGAGTCTTGTAAGTAGATGTCCCATTGCCTCCTCTGCCCTCCTAAAGCTGTTACATGAAGTTTACAGATACCTTATCACCGGAGTATCAATGAATGCTCTTCACTGAATGAATTACCGTTGAATACTTTTGGAAGTGTTAGCTACTATTAGGGGGAAATCACATCCCTACCTTCTTAAGCCATCTACTCATAAAGGTGCTCTGTTCTACTCAGGGCTTGCCTAAAGCAACACAGTGTCCCAGAGTACAGAGGTAGCATCCTGCCTGCAGGCAGATCCCCAGGCTGCTGGCTTTGGGGGTTCAACTCACTGTAGCAAGGGCAGGAAGTCTGCCAAAATCCCAAAGGCATGTAAGGCTTTGAGATCTCTCCATACAAACCAAAAAGATGACCAGAAGAAAGGTGGGCAGTGTTCTGCCAAACAGCTCAAATTCCCAGTTAGTTGTGGCTGTGTGCCAGATTACTATCAGGCACTTTTATCTATTTGTGTATTTTGAAAACAGACCTCTGAGGGAAGGAACTGCAACTCATAATGCTAAAGATGTGCCCAGCATACACAACATGGGTTTTTTTTATTTTTTTCCTTTTGCTGTCAAAAAATTTCTCTGCTTTTTCCAAATATGTGCACACATGCACAGGTAGTAACTGCCCATGATACTCACATGGGTTTTAATTCCAGCAATCTATGCATACTAAGCATATATTAGCAGCTAATTAAAATTAAATTTAGACCTCAAGTCCCATTCACCACTGAGAGTGTGTGCCTTTAACAGTGTCAAATAAGCACAAGAAGACAAAAAAGCATTTGCTATTGTTAGATGCTGTAGGCAAGACCAAGCCACTGAGAACACCACAGCTCTTTCCTAAACCCCTTAAGGTATGAAGCACCAGACATCAGTTTCCTGTTAGATAAGCTATAGAAATGCATTATTAGCCAGGGTGAATTCATATAACGGGCTTCCACTAATCTTATTTTCCTTTTTAAGACTTCTCATTCCTACCTTTTTCTCCTGTTGTAGGAGTGATGAGCCACCTAGTTCTAAGGCTTTTAATTTGTTAGTCTGAAGACAAAGTACTCTTGGGCTACTACCAGGATTACCAGGATTTTGGTCTCAGAGAAAAACATTGGTGGGCTGAATTTAAAAAGAAAAATAAAGTTAATTGTGTGTCAACTCCCCTCTCCCCCCCAATCCATCATTTAGCACTTAAATGCTGTCATTTAGATGCAAATATATATTAAATCTCTGAATTTCACTAAAGAAAACAGAGCAGGAAGCTGCCTAAAGCTTTATATGAAGTCAGTGGCGGGGATGGAATTGGGCTCAAATCTCCCAAATCCTGTCCCCAGACAACAGGAATACAAAATATCTTCTACCTTCTCAGCTCAATAGGTGCGTTTGAGTCTCTTTTTTCTTATCCAGGAAAAAAGAAGAGGTGTGGAGGAGGAGATATGAACAGGATAGAAAGAGGCTGGGAACTCTATAGGCGCTACAAGACAGTTGCAGGCAAGAACAAGTCAATTCATTCCAGCCTTAGGGATGCAGTTCATACCCCCTTACACCAGGCCAAGATAGGAATCATGCTCCAGAAGTGTGTTTTTCTTTTCACTGACTTGAAAAGGAGCCTTGGTAACAAGCTGAAAAAGAGGCATATCCACAGTCAGACGCCTCCATTTGGACCCTCCCCAAGCCACCAAAATTATTTGCCCAGTTACAATTAGGGCACTAATTACATGCTACTGCTGTTGACATCTGTGTTTAATAAAGATTTCTGTCTCTGTGGGTTGGGTCTTCCCCCCAGTTTCATTTCCAGAGGCTTCAGTTTTGTCACACTAAACTCTAAGAAAATAAGCTTGAAATCTTCATAGTTTAGCCTATAATTATGATATCACATTTACTCTTGGAAAGAGTCTTACTTTCTTGAAGTGCCAAGGGAAAGAAGGTTGTGCAGTTCCGAGTTCTTGCTTAGTAACTAACTTACATTGGTCAATTATTTCTGGGTTATTTAGAAGAAGCAAAGATAAGGGGAGATCTAGCAGGAGGGACTGTGAGTTTAAATCACAGAAAAACCGTGATGGTCTAAGCAAAGTCTGTAGAGAGAGAAAAGTGTATTCTTAATTAGACACACACAGATAGCGGGGAATCATAGACAAGCTTTGGGGTAAGCAAGCACTTCTTCCTTCTTTAAAAACAGTTTAGTAACCTTAGTAACAACTTTAACAATGAGCAAACATGCTTAAGAAATGATGTAAAATCATGTAGATATCGGGCATATAGGATTGTGTGCAAATCTGCTGTGTGACAAAGCTTCCTACAGTACAAAAGTTGGTTTTTAAAGGAAATTACATGGGCAGCAGGTTGAGGTTTTTCCTGGGGGTATTTACAATACTCCTTTATTTTTCCTCCTTTCTTCTAAGCTTTTCAAAACAGTCAAATGAAAACAAAAGCCTGGCAATTAGCATATTTCAGAATTACATTAAGGGCCCAGCTTTAAAATGCACAGCTGCCTGAGACTGACTTTTTTTCAATGCCAGGTGGAAGACACGAGGCCAAGAACAAACCTTGCATATTGTGGATCCTGATATCTGTAGGATTTGCAGGAGACCACAGTCTCAGTATGTCTGGGCACATAAGTCACTCCTTTGTTTGTGGGGGTTTCTTGTTGGTCTTTCTATTTTTTCCCCAAAACCAAAAGCTTTCTGGTATTGCCAAACTCCAAATTCAGACCTGCAATAATCATATTAGAAACACTGAACATTGTAAAAGAGAGGATTTTACTGACTCATCAGTAAAGTAGTGGCAGCCCTCTCCTCTCCCTGCTAATGAGAAAGGACTGCAGTGCCTGAAACTAAAGCAGGTACGTCTCCCTTCGAGTGTTCCCTATGCCTCTGTACAGCGACATAAACGACCCAATGACATTCTCCCCATACAGTTGCCTGTAAATGTTACCAAACAAAGAGCTACCAAGTGGGTTCTGGGTAAAAGACTCCCTAAGGAGCTGTGGGGGAACGCAGCAGGGCACAGCGCCCTGCTTGGGAATGCCGTCTCCCCACACAGCCACTGCCGAGCAGAGGTTCAAACCACAAGGATTCAGACGAAACCACAGAGCCCGACAGATTCGCCTCTTGGGCTCGGCACAGCAGGGCCGCCGACGGCCTGTGTGCTCCGGCATTCCTGGCTTATGCTCCAGCCTCTCTTAGTAAAGGCACGCTCGCAGGAGTCCCCCCTGGGGGATAAAGCTGCTCTTGTGCTGCTGCCTAAGAGCTACAACCGGTCCCTGCCTCCTCCGCTTTCCCCTCGCCCTGCTGGAGCCCTGAAGCTCTCACCTGGCTGTCAGCAGCCATCAGAGGAGGCTGTGACAAACGAGTGGCAAGCCACCACAGCCGCAGCAGCTCTGTGCGGTGATGAGAGGCTTCAGGGAGCTGGGTACGAAATGTGCATTGCACAAGGGGGGAACACTTGCTCTCCCCCTTGCACAGTCGCATTTTTTTGCTCTCCTGTCCCTGTTTCCTGTATTTTCACAGTTCAGACCTCTCAGCCTCACACCTAAGTCCTGTGGCTGCAGGAGGTGAAGTGGCCTTCGAGCATGAGCCTTCCTTCTGACAGCCACGGGGCCTCTTCTTGCTCAGTGCACACTCATATGCCAGTGATCAGCCTCTCCCCATCTTTCCGACTGCTTTCTTCCCAGCCTTTGCTGGTGTTTACAGGTCTTAGATAAAACCATGAAAACAACTGATCTCATTAGTAGTTTCTTCAAAAAGACAATTGGACCTGGGCATTAATCTTCTCCAGCAATTCTCAAACTCACATGAGAAGGATGAAGGGAGACAATGCCTGAGTTTACTCCAGGAATTCCAGCTACTGACTATGAAAGGAATTTGCGTAACATGCCCCCATATGCAGTGCAAGCAAGAGGCTTCTGCTACAACTGTTTTCTTGGCTTTCCTCATTTTCACCACACCCTTCAGGGGCAAGAAGAAACCTTTTTCACGTCTGCAGGGGGCTGCAAAAGACAACAGTGTACAGATGGGCTCAACAAGAGGTTATTAGACCTGGGATAGCTGGAAGAAGGGAAGATGTGCCAAGAAAGGCTGACTGTGTGCCTGCTCTGTTTCTTACACTCTGCTCACTGATGAGAGAACACTGGGCTTGAATGCCCCTTTGAGATGACCCAGTACAATTGTTCCTATACCCACAGTGCCTGCAGAAGAAAAACTACTTAGAAGCTTTTTACTAAAATAAAACAAACAGTACCCTCCCTCTACCAGATTTCCAGTGTTCTAGTTATGAAACATTTTGATGATAAAGCATGATTTTATAAAGCAGCAGCTATACAATGCAAGGTGATACAGCGTCATTTCCGGTAACCCCTAAATAAAGAGGAGCTGGAGCAAAATAACAACCTTAATCACTGCTTTTTGAATACGGACTGAGTGCCAGACTGTGGTCATCCTATTCAAAGACAAACAAAACAACATACTTTCTCCTCTTCCCCAGCTCATCCCCTACCTCCTCTCAAAACTCCCAACTCCAACATAACCATAACCTACCTATGTGATTTTGGGTTCCCAAAGACTGTTATTGCAGTTTGGAAGGAAGAGCTGTGATAATTATCACACCAAACATGAGGAGGCACAAGTAAGCAATTTTAGCAGCTACTTTTCTAAAGGATCTCAACATCCTCGATAAAGAGAACTCTTCTTACTAATATCCAGGGCATACAATATGAACAAAAGCTATTATTTTTGCCCAGTAAAAGGCCATGAGAGACACCAGTAGGAGCCATAGATGAGGGAGCCTTGAGGCCAAAATCTTCAACCTGTCGAGGCCCCTGATACAAATGACAATGTCGTGTCCAAAAATTAGGTTTTGCTAGAGAACAGACCAGCCATGTCCTAGATAAAAAGCCACAGAACTGATAAGAGTCACTTAAGGAAATGTGAATTGTCGTGATACTTGAGATGTATTTTCTCTGCTTTGTATGTGAAATGGGATCCTCTCAGAAAATACAATCTAATTTAATTTATTTAAACAATAAACTCATTAAATTCTTGAAAATATAGACGAATAAATATATGAAGATCCTAGATAGGCAAAGAGACTATTTTCCTTTTTCCTGGCTTTCCTTACTTTTCACATATGATGCTGTGACTCAAATTAACTTCACATAAATTCTGAATATAAAAAGATCACCAAATTAATTTTTTAATAGAGAAGGAAAAAAAAATCAACCTCCTTGGCAGAACTTGAACTCCATTTCTCAGAATGATTAGTTTGGCCACTGGAGGGCTCCAATATTGTTCCATAAAAGCAAAAGAAAGTTTACTAGGAAGGATAAACATATAACAAATAGCCTGGGCAATAAAGTTCAAACATAATACTCAGTCTGAACTGAGATCTATGGTCTTGCAAGCATTTTGTAAGAGTCAGGACTAATTTAACCATTGTTTTGCTCTTGTAGCACAAAAGGAGTTGAAGAAGAATGATTTTCTTACAGTTTGGCTATAAACGTCTCCTCCAAAACAGCACCTATTAAAATGATTTTTGTATGCAATAGCAAAATAACTAGGTGATTGCAGGAAAGCAAAACCCATAGGTTTCCTTGGTACATGTCAGTGAAACACTTCTGCACAAAAGCCCAGTGCTACAGAGTACCAAAGAAATAGATTCTCAATCCCTTGGGACTCCAGTCTTCCCAATGAAAGTTTATGGAGATAAATCACGCAACTCAGCAACTGGGAGCACAGGGAGGAGAGATCCTGCTACATAAAGTCCTTGATTGTTTGTTCTTCTTTGGATAAACCATTGTTGGGAGTTGCCTTTAATTTCTTACGTGTTCAGGTATAGAAAGTCAAGGAATACCTTGCCCTAAAACTAATGGATCTTTTCCCAGCAACATGGCAGCCAAGATTCTACCAGAAAAATGTATGTGGTCCTGCAGAAGCAAGTATGGGCACTGATGTCAGCTGATAAGTTAATGACTGCAGCTTATCAACTGATAAGCTAATGACTGCAATGCTCCAGCTAAGGATAAAACAAAAGCTGTTTCAGTATAGAAACACAAGAAGAAGTATTTTAGACATCAGTCTACCTACAAACTTACACAAGGGAGCAAAATGTCGAAGTACCCTCCCCAGTCCCTCCAGCTGGAGGTGGGGAGAATTCATCCTGGGCTGAGATGCTGACTGTTGGAAGTTTCACACAGAGCCAAATTTTAGGAGGTTTATTGGAAATACTGAAAGATGCTAGTGGGTACTATGATAAGCCCAACTGAGCACTGTTCTTGTTTGATGAAGTGTACTGTATTGGGCTGATGCACAAAACATTGTGGGTTTTCTGGCACACACTATTTTTTCCCACTTCTTCAATGTAAAGGAAAAAAGGAAAAAAAAAAGATAGCTTGCTTAAAATATCCCTGCTGCTCTCCTGCAGCCCCTTCCTCCAGCACATCACACATTAATGCCAATCTGCTGGGAGACTGCAATTCGAACATAATGAGATATTAATGAGCTTTGCACATGTCCCCAGTCGCAAGTGTTCCCCCCCTCCCCTGCTCATTCCTCGCAAACCTACAGAGATGCTTTGCTTGTTTTCCTGACACTGCATTTGTGACTCCCCCACCCTGCCCCCCTTCCCCCAGCAAACCCTCCTGCACTCTTCCACTTAAGCTGCCAGCTCTAAAGAGCACCAAATGGGCTGGCACTGTCTTGTTTCCTGGCCTAACGGATGCTTGTTTAAACACTGGAGCTGTTTGCATTGCTGCGGCTCACTGCATGTTAAACACAGTCCTCTGAAACCCTATGCCAATCCAATAAAGGTATCAGCAGTTCAGCGTGGGGAGGCAATTACTATAAAGTCCCAAGTGTGCCTTCTAAGCTCAAGGAAGGAAAATTTGATTGAGCAACTAAAAGCAAAATCTGATTCGGTTCAGCATCACTTGGAAGACACATGGTTTCACTGCAGCCAGGCCTGTGGAGGGCAGGAGGAAATCAATGGGCAAGCTGGGGAGAGCAACTGCATATTGTTAAGAGGGCTTTAAGCTGGCCTGTTAGTGATGCTCTCCCCTGTCTCCACGGAGCTGCCTCCCTCCACCTTCATCTATACTCCAAGGTGTGCTGTCTTTCCTTCCCCCACCCCTTTTTCTTTTTCTATTTTAAATTTTATGCTGCCGATTTGGTTTCACCCTCTATCAATTCTTGAAACAATTCTTCTGGTAAAGGTCCTTTCCCCTGTACAAAGTCATTGTCATATCAAAGGGGAAGTGTTACACAGGAACAGCTATGATGGAGGGTTGATGGTAATCAAAAAAAGATCTGTGCTTCACGGAGAGATGAAAAAAATCCAAATCTCAGACTAATGATAGTCAATATTTCAGTGGACCAGCTCTTTACCTGGCTGAGGGCAGAAATTCAAGGGAGAAAGAAGATGCATTTCAATTCATTTAATCCACAGAAACAAAGCTGCTTTAAAATGTTCTACTTCCTTTACTTTTAAGTGAAAGATAAGGAGATGAGGGAGAGAGGGAATGTTTTCATTTTATACTTTCTTTTTCTTTCTTTCATTTTAAACAGACTCTGTAAGATGGCCTCACTCCGAGGGTGGCTTTGCAAATGATGTGAAAAGTTTTCCAAGCAGTTTTTGTGGCCACAGCTACCCTCAGGAACCCTGGAAGAGGGGATTTGCCATACCAGTCAGGCCAGCGAGCCAGCAGGCTTGTTATCCTGCCCCTAGCTGTGTTCCACACCTCCGGCTGCTGAGGGGGCTGAAACTTTCCTCTCCCTTCTACGCTGCAGGGAAGGAACTGTGTGTACAGCTGGGAATCGGGAGATAACTCTGAGGGTTAACCTGTCCTCCTTAGAGCTGAGTCCCCAGCACTGTGGGCCAAGTTTTTCCCGTGGAAGGACGTGGCTGGCAGAGCACAACTGGCACCTCCCCATGCCCAGAGCTCCTGAACATTGCTCCAGCCAGGGCTGGCATCTGGCTAATGGGCTTAAGGATCAAGCCGCCCTTTCAAAGCAAAGTTCTCACAGGTCAGAAATCCGGTGTGATGCTAAGAAGTGCAGGTTGAAAGGTAGAGGACTGTGCTAATTAACTGATTACTGAAGGATGAATATCACCAGACCATCATCACTCCCACTGAGAGACACTGCCAGTCGCCACGCTGAAACGAGGAAGGCAGGGAGAGGAAGCACTGTCTGGTTTTAAAAAGCGCTTTCTGCAGGGGAGATTGCTTCTTTATTTTTTTACAATTTAAGAGAAAAAGTCGTGGGGAGAGGATGGAGTTAATCCCAAAATCTCACCTTTCCTCCTCTGGAATTACTCTGGGAGCTGCAAACCCCCTGCGGACTCCAAACTCAGGGCAGGCAACAGGATGCCACTGGCGGCTTGAGTACAACTAGTTATAGAGTGACTGCCTGATGGGTGTTTTGACAGAAATTAGGAGCTTTAAACCGAGAGGGTAAAAGTGTTGGGAAACGTCTGTTTTGTTAAAAAAAAACCCCAACAAAACAAACAAACAAACAAAAAAAACCCAACAAAAAACAAGGCAGTAACTTTCCTATTTTCAGTTTTACCGTAAAACACAAACAAACAAATAGCACTTGTTTTTGCTGGCATTCCTTGCTAGAGCTGGAGCGGGGGATGGGGGGAGGGGGTAGTGAGGGGGGAGCAGGGGGGGGAGGATAAGCTGGAGACATAATGTCTAGGTAAAGGGGGAATCCTTCCACACACTGCCCTTCAGTTTGGGCTTGGAATCTGGAGATTTAATTTCCACACCTTAGAACAATGATTGCTACTAAGAAGACAGGGCAAAGAGCACCATCCTCCTGGGTGGAGCAATGCAGCAGCCAGAGCTTAACCAATACCAAAACAAACAAAACCCAGGCTGTCTTGAAAGCATCAGACCCAGAGATCCCCAAGAGGCTCTCGAAGCTGAGAATACAGTTTATGCGAGGGCTTGAGAACCCCACTCACCTACTCACCAGTGGTAAGTGGAATGATTTCCTGATGAGACTGGGGAAGGATGTGGCTCTCAAAATCATAAACTGATGCAGAATCTAGCCTTTTATTAGAAGAAAACAACACAACAACAAAAAATCCAGCCCTTGTGACTGCACAGATGCGTTCCCAAATATGACCCAGTGATGTGCTACGTTTCTCAGTCTGCAAACAGGCTTCTCCTGTTGTTCCCGAGAAGCTGCACTGTGAAATCAATAAGACTCATTAATGATAATCAGTACCCTATGGGCAGCAGCAAAACTGCCAAGAATCCTGCCAGTTTTGTCCTTCTGCTGTTACTGGGGAAGTTCTGATTGACAGAAAGGGTAGATTTCCCACTTGCTTACATTCAGCAGTGTGAGAGGAAGTTGCAGACGAAGTCCTGTGGGAAGGTCCAGCCAGAACATCCCATCAGCATTTGTTCCAGTCAGAGAAGGGCTTTGCACTCTCACAATCACCTACACACGTGTGTCGTCCCACTACAACATGGGATGAGGCTCTTTTCTGTCTTCTTTTGCATCCTGGTATTCTGTTTATCCTTGAACTCCACAACAGGCTTTCCTGCCTCCTGACCCCACCATGCTGGTGAGTTGATAAGCTTCACTTCCTGACATAACCCATAGCCTCGGCTTTGAGATGCACAAGGAGCTACATCATGAAAGACAGACTAGGCTGTTAAACAACACAAGGTGTGCTGGAGGTTATTTTCACTCTCTCAACTCTGGTACTGCAACTAGAGGATCTGCCATCCATCGTCTTCCCTTATGCTCGTGGTGAATCACTAAGGAGGTATTTTGGGACTCAAGGAAGGGATCTAATGGTCCCTTCAGCTTCTTCAAGGTCTGCCTTACCCCTGCTCTCCTCTCATTTAAGTGATTCCCAGTTTTTGCTTGTTCCCTTCAGCCTAGAATCTCCTTGGGCAAAGAGCTGGCCCTGGACCACATCACACATACTCTCTGACATGGACCAGCTCAAGTAACAAACAGATGTGTAGACAGGACTACTGAAGATGAATCCCCATGGAGATATTAATTTCAGGATGAAATTATTACTGATTTTTTAAGATTCAATTACTTGAAGGGGTACATTGCATACTTGTTACTTGTTTAAAACATTTCATTTGAAATAGTACTTCAGAAGGGACCGATCACTTTCCATCTTTGTGATATGACTCAAGGAAAAACAAAGAACACAATAATGTTTAAAGCAACAAGAATTTCCTCCTTCCCATTCACTTTGAATAAAATGCACCATGACAGCATAGTTATACATTTACAGCTGATCATTCCTCAGAATAAAATAGCTTTTTCCAGAACCTAAGTCTACACAATGGAGATAGTTTCCTATTAATCAATATTGTGGAAGAAAAGTGTAATGAATTGCCATACATCCAATGTCTGTAATCTGCTTAGATAAAAAAACCTGAACATTCTTATAATTCACACTTTCAAGGGAAATAAATGGAAGGATTGACAGAGACTACATTTGTCAGGAGAAAAACCTAGGGGAAAAAAAAATCCCCGAAGTGTTCCTCAACCATAGGATAATCTCATCAGAAGATGTACAGGGTGATGCTGAGGTAAAGGAAATGGAGAAAATGCTATTTCCTGCTTCATTTCCTCCAGGGAGAATCTGGAGCAAGGTTTCATCAGATTCCAAATCCAAGCCACCACATGTAGACTAAATGTTTTGTTTGCAGTCCCAGGCCTTCAAGGAAGTACCCGGTTAAAAGCAGCAGTGGGTTAGCTCTGCCTCTGTGAAGTGGAAGGGGAGCAAGAGAAAATGGGAATGTGATGAGTAAGGAATGGGGGTTGTCACCTCCAGTCTTGATTTCTAGGTACTGAGCAGGGCAAGCTCCACTAGAGAAGACAAGGTTACTGGCCTGGGTAAAGGAATTTCAGGTTGTCAGTTACAGAAACAGGAGAGGGGGGAAAAAACCTCAAACACCAAAAGCAATCATGTATGTTTTCATTTCCAGAACAGTTCAAATACTAAGGGTGTCTTAGTTACACATATAAAGAAGCCAGGTTTTGAAAAATTCCAAGTATCAGATCTCTGAACATCAAACCCTTGCACAGGTACCCCCAAATCGACAGACATTTCTGGAAATGTTTCCAGTTCACATCAATAGTCACTGCCTTGGAATCAGTGATGTTAGACTGGCATTCACTGTCACTAACCACACAAAAATCTGCCACATAACAGTTCACAAAAATGGCAAGTCATCAGTTGTACTTTATTGAAGGTACCTGATGAGAATGTTATTATATGCCCAAACATTAACAACCTTACATCAGAAGCTGCTGACTACATGTGGTTCTGGTTGGGTTCTTCAAGAAGCCTGAAGAATGGAGGCAAATTGGATGCTATTGAAAAGCACTTTGTAGAATACTCAGATAGTGGCCCAGGGGGCAGAATTTGGAAAGCACACTAGGGATTGATGGGATTTGTGATACTGACACACAAGGGAGGCTGGCTGGGTTTCAAGCAGCTGAAAATATCCCCACCGTCAGTCATGTGCCATGTCCCACATTGGAACCTTTGGTGTTGCACCTCACCCACCTCCTAAGACCCCTGAAACTTGTAGTACAGCATTTAAAACAAACTGACAACAGCGTCAGGTTCCCCTTAAAATGCCTCACTGCAATAATTTCCAAAATGGATTCTGGTGCTTCCCCAAACAAAACGTGTGTGTGACAGAGCTGAAGTGTTTCATTGGCAGTGATGCTGAGGACTGGGGATGGCCAATCTGTGCTGTAAGGACTGGATCTGGCTTGCAAGGTGGTTTTTCTTGGTGCAAACAAATTACCATTTGCAGCATAGTCCTGGTGTCTTGAGCTTTGCCAGCTGACTGAAAGGATTGGCAGTTATGAAAAGGATTGCAGTTGATCAGGGCACCAGGCATTTTTCTACCAACTAAATGGAACAACTGTCCTCTTTGGCCTGAGACAGCAGGATTTATAGACCCTACAATGTAGGTTTAAGGTCACCTAGTAGCACATACTTTCATTTTTCTCTATTGCATAATTATATGATCAGAAGAATGGTTATTAATGTTGAACACGGTATCAATAAAGCAAATAAATCAATAAATCAGAGTAATTAAATTCTAGAAACTGGTAAGGGAACTTCTTAGGGATCAAAACTCAGATGCCAATCTGGAACTCAGATCTCAAAGTCATTTTTCAGAGGTCATGCCTCTGAAAGAATTGTCTTTCACAGACAACTAACACAGGAAACTTCACCCAGCTATAGGAGAGGTACCCAACACCCTCCAAGTCAGTCTGGCCCCATGGTGGCCCAGAGAACTTCTCTGGATGTGCTGTAGGGGTGCTTTTATATAGGAAACACCATCACATACCTCCTTGCCTATAACAGCCTCCTTCCCCTCTCTCTCAGCACACAGGGAAGCACATGGATGTGTGAGCAAGTTCACTACACATTTCAGCTCTCTGCTAGTTATCCAATTTGCATCTGTCCAACTGTACTTTTGCCTTGCACCTCTTTTATACGGGGAAATCTTGCAGAAAGCTTCAAAAAAAGGAAAAAAATCTAGGCAAATATAATGCTTCTCCTGACACTTCTGTATTAGTGACCAGGCTGATAGTTCTGCCTATGGAAGTGACAAGTTTTGCATGGTTTAGCCTGCATTTCTCCCTCAGAAGCAAGAGCAGAGACTTTATCAGCCGCAGTGTTGTACAGATTGAAAGAAACAATATAAATCTGTTCAAGGCCTTCCCTGGAAGCTTTTCAAATAAAAGCTGAGGGATTATTTTTTTGCAATTCAAACAAGTGATTGCTCTGTAACAGAACTCCCAGAGTTGAAATATTCCTCTGATGAATATAATTCTAGATTCTGATCCATATTTCACATAAATCCCCCACCTGAGTAACAGCTGCAAATCAAAACCATGACAGACATCATGGGTAGGCCAAGTGGGCAGCCCCTTGGGCAAAGTGGGCAGCAGCTTCTGCCTACCCGCTCCTTGCTGGCCAGGATGACCTCAGGACGGGAAGCTGGCAGATTTTGCAACTAACACGCAGTGGTGAAAACTCAGATCCCCTAGGATCCAGTTGCCTTGTGTCAGCCTGACCACAACCCAGCTGTGAATGCCACAAAGTTAGAGAATACTTGACTTGTACTTTTTGGGTAGCCCCCTCCCCTGCCTCACTTTGATTATTTGGTTTTCCGGGACTTTATCTTCATTCCAGCTTACAAAGAATCTCCTGCTGGTGGACTGACACAAAGACAGCCAGTAGCAAAGCAGCCTAATATTGTCTTATTCAGAAAAGTCTCCTCGGAAGAATAAGTGACAGGAGGGGAAAGGAAACCCCGTGGAGCAAAAGTACACAAAGACTGTGCTTCTCCAGCTCCTATTGATGTTTATTCCTGAAACGTGTCAGTAATAACAGGAACATCAGCCAGCACTGATTTTAAGAAGGGAGAGAAAGGAGAATGTCTTTTTCTTCCCTCTCCCATTAGGTCCCAAGGCCAGCCCCTCCCCAGCTTAGCTCTTCTGTGCCTGGGGCTCTGCCAAGTGGCCGTGCCCTGGCTGGGGGGAGTGAACGCCCTGCACGGTTGTCCTTGCATTTGCTGGGCCTTTGCCCAGCTGTTTGTGGTTTACCCCATCATATATTATACACTCCATGGTGTTTACAGGCTGGACAGCCCGTGCCTGCTAAATATTTACCTGATCTAATATACCCAATCAAGCTTTGGGTCTGATAAACTTGTTATAGTCACAGTTAGCTCCTGACCCTTCGTGCCTCTCTGCTTCCAAGGTCCACCATGGGTGTGTTGTGAAACCAGAGCCTGGCTGGTACTGCATTAGAGTCTGGGAAGAGAAGGCCATAGAAGCTGCTTTTATCTTGGACCTGCCAAAATTTCAGTCTCTGATAGAAAGATTTATGCCCTAAACAGACTGAAGTTTCCAGCACCACAACTTCTAAGAGGAAGGAGGCAGACAGAGCAACATCCTCTCCAGTGCTTCCCTGCTCCTCTTTTCTACCCACTTACACTTCTCTGGGGACCTGGAGAAATCAGAAAGCCTTAAGGCATCTATTTTCCACTTGGCTATTGCTTCTAGACCAGGCTCTGAGGTGCCAGCAGTAACCTTGCAATGAAGTAGCAATACATTAAAGAGAGAATGAACAGCATTAATACAGCTCTCCTTGAAGCAGCATACTGATACTTTGACTAGGAATAAAGCAATTTTATTTCTTTCAGGGGAAAAAACAAATTATCACAGCATCCTCACTTAAAACTACCTCTTATACAGAGATGCTACAGAAACCTTTAAAGAGCAGAGAAGGGATGGAGAGAGACTAACAGTAGGTAAAGCTGTTCTGTGTATGAAACCCTTTGCTCAGTCTACTTCAGTAAGCTGGTATTTCTCAGCATCAACTGGTCAAATTCATGGAAGTACCTTCATGCAAATAGAACAGCATATAGCAAAGGAACTCTGCTTTACCCTTTACTTAATGTCGGGGGGAAGGTATTAGTCAAAAAATTTATTCTATGAAGCTACATTACATCATCCATTTCAGCCCCTTCTCTTCCAAAAGCATTGGTCCTTTGCAGAAGAGTTTTTCTCAACACAGACCACAGAAAGACAAGACAGTCACTCTCTTTTTCTCCTAGCCAAGTATTCTATTAATCCTTACTAGTTTATTATTTTTACTCATAACAATCAGATTGTTATGTAAGTCTTTACTGCAGCAAAGAATTGTCTAAAGACTAATGCTTAGATCTCACTGACAGAAAGGTTTTTCTTAATGTCTTAGATTATGCTTAAAAAAACATAAACACACAGAGTTGTTCTAGGCAAAATATTCATTCTATTTTTCCAGATGATGCCACTTTTGTTCTGGCACACTGTTAATAAATAAAACCAGAATTATAAGGGTCTTGGCTTTGTTTTTAGAATTATAAGGGTCTTGGCTTTGTTGTCTTAGAATAGATAAGCACAGAATTGGAATGTCAAAATTGGCCCATAATTAATAAATTCAGTTCAACAAATTCTTTCCTTCACTGTGTAAAACGTTGTTTGAGCCAAGAGTCTAAAATCCCAGGGAAAGTAGGAATCAGTAAGGTTTATTTGTTTGATTCTCAGATAGCAATGCTACTTAGGCAAGTTTCTGGAAACAGAGGAACCTGCAGTGTTTCAGAAAGTGAGGGAGTTTTTCATCTGCTATATGGGAAATGAGCACCCTTCTCACATGAGGGCAGCCATGATACTCTTAACGTAAAGCCAAGAAACAGAGCACACACGCAAAATACCACCTCATGATCTTGAATTATTTAACCCGTGCCCAGCCATTGGGGTTGTTTAGTATTGTAGTAGTAATTCTCTAGTAAGACGCTGGAATGTCTTTGAGCATGGTCCTGGCTAAATTAAAAATGCTTTCTATTATTATTATTGTTGTTGTTGTTGTTGTTATTATTATTATTATTTCCAGGTAGAGTCTCTTTCTTTTGGGATTGCACAAGTGCCACTTGTGTACCTCTTCTGCTCATCAGACGAGCGGCCTCAGTAGAATCCTTACACTATGCTAATAGGAGAAATTTGTGAGAGTTTCATGGAGGTGGAAAACAGTTTACCTTAGATAGATGAATTTATATTGTTACATTATAAAAGCTTTGCAGAAAGGAGACTTTCTACCAGGTGTCAAGCTTCTGTACTGAGTAATCTGTCATCAAATCTCAAAAACATCTGGCCAATTATTTTATTTTCCTTTTAAAAACCAAGGAGGGGAAATAAAAGCAAGTTTAACATTTACATTACTATTTGCGAAACTGAAAATAGTGTTTCCTCCAGCAAGTTATGTCATATTTACTTTTTAGTGTAACATGTTGACAAATTAAATATTTTCTCGAAAAACTTCTCTCCTGCTATTAAAAAAAAAATGGGGATTTTTCCACTTTATGACAGCTCAAACCAATATTAAAAAAAAAAAAAAGGAAAGAAAAAGTTGGGCAGATGCTGCTCACTTTGAATTACTTTTTTTCTTTAAGGAATCTTTTCCTAGGTGCAGACTGAATTTGGAGTTTCAAATTCCTTTGTTTGACCACACAGCTCAGCATACCTTGGCTCTGCTTTACTTCCCCCAGCACAGATCCTCTTCTAGTTCCCCATTGTACCTTTGCCCAGCAAAAAGTGCCCCTGGTTGTCTGTTCCCCCCCCTCCCCCTCTGTCCCCACACTCTGCAGTACTGCTGGGAACTTCCCCCTTCCTGCCTCAACTGTGCAAGCAGGAGAAACGTGCACACTTCTTTAAAGAAATCTGACCTTCCACGCAGGGCCACGTGCCTCCTCACACCTGGGCTTCCAGGAGGTTCATGTGCTTGGCTTCCACATGACTTGCTGCTTCAGTATGGAACGGCCCTTGAAATCATGCGAGATGTTTTCAGGAGGTAACGTTCCCATCTTGTGTATCCCTGTGAGTGTGCCAGGCTTGAGGACTTCACAGCTAACCCAGAGGTACCAAGGGCTCAGGTCTTCAGGACCTGGTGACCCAACGCCTGGCTGGTGCAAAACACCCTCTCCTGCCACAGAGTGCTAACAGCAATGCAGTTTTCTCGGAGTAACTTTAATAGGAACTCGATCCTGCATCACATTTCAGAACTTTCTGAAAGGTGCCAATGTAATTTAGGCTGTAATCCTCACCCTCAGCAACATTCAGGATATGCAAATCGTGGCACCTGAGTAAGAAATGTCTATCCCTCCACATGGCGCTGTCTGGGGAGAAATCAAGGGGTTTTTATGCTGCTTAAACTAAAACTCTTTCCCTGCATGTCATTCCCCACCATGAATTTCCTTGTATGCACACACAGCTAAAGGAGACAGATAATAACTCTGCTGAATGAGGGAAAGAATCCTTCAGAAAAAACAAAAACATACCACCCAGCCCCCACTCCTCCCAGATCTTCCCGGTTTCCTGTTTTCTAAACATTTTCCTCTGCAGCCTTAAGATCCTTTGCTGTTCAGGTCCAACACACACCCCACAGGCTCTCGACCACCACCACACCACACCACACCGGTCCCTGGAGCAGAGCATGCCAGCCTCTGCACAGCACATCCCAATTCTATGAGAAGGACAAAAGTCTCCTTACAGCTTGGCAATTCTTGTAAGTAACTAGCAGTTATCTCTTAAGGCAGGGAGGCTGAATCATGTGTACTTTTTCATTGCTTTTGGATGTAAAACTTGCCAAACTTATCAGTTCTATTTTCTGTTGCAATCCTCTAGCAGCTACCCACTCATAAACACAGCGGCAAAAGTGGATCCATATTAAAAGTCTGAACAGAAAATTCGGGGTGTAGTAGAAAAGCGAATTGTAAGTTGCAGGAGGGGGAAAAAAATAAAAAGGAAGAAAAAAAAAAAGTAACAGCAACCAGCTACAACTTCCCCCTGACATTGATTCATTTCAGCTGGTGAGAAGTTACACGCTGGGAACCACACAGATACTATCACTGGTTTTGTCAGAGAATCCTTCTCAAGTTTCACCTAAACCATTTCAACTCCTGCTGCTGTTACAAAAGCATCATAAAAATAGCAGCAAAACTGTGCTTTTTGAAGCAAGCAGTGCAGAAAAATATCCTTCACAAAAGCAAAGTTTGCAGCATGCTGTAATTAAGCTCCCATCCTGACAGTGGGAGCATGGAGTTTCATTCTAAATATAGCAGGAGCCTCTCCAATGTACAACCCCCTTTTTAATGCAAGATTTACAAAATTAGTCCGTATATGCTGGCCTCCTCCTAGGAATTCTTTAAGAAAGATTTGAAGTTCCAAAGCAGGGAACTTTACAGCAGGGATTCAATGTAGTCACTAGTGTCAAATCGTTTTGGTTTGTTTATTCCTTGCCTACACAGTGCTTGGAGTAGGGCATCCACTGCACACAGGAGGGAAGATGGAGCCTCTGCCAGGCCTGTTGGCTCAAGCAGGCAACAGCACACCCAGAACACAAAGGGTAGACAAACGCCTTGACTTTTCCCCTAATATCAATCTCTTTATCCAGCTTCCAGCACCTGTTTCTCATGGCATTTTACCTTGAACTGGCAAGGCAGTAAGGACTCCATCACCTTTGGGTTGTTTTTGTTTAATTCAGTCTAAAGCAGAGTTTTAAGCCAGCTTGGACTAGCTCATACTAAAAGCAGTGTGGCTGGCTGGCACAAATGAGACCACACCAAATTTAAACTGAGTTTGGAAACCATCTTCTTAAATAGATATTCTTAATATAGATCAGCTCCAAATCCTGATCCTAACTGCATCAATTCATGGCAGAATAATTAATAATTTCCACAAGGATCTGTCCTGTAACTCCGGAGAAATGAGATTTTGGCCTATGTTTTACCTATATGTTTCTGATTCAGGTTTCAGGTCTGCTCATCTGTACCCTCCACCACCTCTGTGGTGCAAAGTAAACAAGAAGGAAGCTCTAGAGTCACCCTCCATGGCAGTGCCCATGTTGCAGGAGCATCTCATGGGTGGGTAAGTGGCCTGGCTCCTGGCAAAAGCCTCTGAAAAGGTGGACTCGGTCCTGGGGTTGGACAACACCAGGCAGGATGAGTGTTTCCAACAAGGTGTGCACTACAACTGCTTTGGACAGCTGTAATGGCTGCAGAGCAGCTGGGTAAACTCTTATAAAAATAGCAACATGCTCCCAGCAAAATCCATTTTTGATTGAGCCCAGCCTGCCCCTCCCTGCACTCTGTAAACTGAGCCCAGCCGCTGGCAACATGCAGCTCAAAGCTGGGCTCTGGGCCTTGTGGCCAATTCCATGGGCTACTGCAGCACCTAGGCAAGTTTGGCAGGAGCAGAATCCAGTTCCTCAGCTCCATACCTGCAGGCTAACCAGGCCATGCTAAACCTAAAGGAGAGTGGCAGGAACACAGGGATACCCTGGTGATACTAGAAAGTATCAGCATGTGCTTGGGTACTTACAAGAGAAGCATGTTTCCCCAGTCCACACTGCCCTGGATGAGGATGCCCCTTTTCCTGCTCTTACTTTCCCAGCATTCAATCTGTGTAAAATGCAAGCCTGCTGCAGCACACAGCATTTAATGCTGATCTGCACACTGTGCAGTTTCTACATCATTCACCTTCCTGAAGGTGGGCGTGACAACGATGACACAGAACATCGGACCTCTGCGTCCCTCTTTGATCCCCAGACTGTCTGGCAGATGGACGGCCCAATTACCTGAATCAAACCCCAGGATCCCGCATGCCTGAGGCTGCTGCTCTGCTCAGAAGTCTTGACACTTCTCGTGTTTTGTACAGCATGATGATGCAGAATGAACCTCTCTCCTACTGCACATACCAAAACTCCTATGAAAAAGTGAGCGGTGTGGCAGCCTATATCAATTCCCTTTAAAAACAAAATTCCAAGCCCTGTATTTAGCAGAAGGCTCCAGGCTGTGAGTGGAAGCTGCTGAACATTTAACACTGAGCAAATCCACCATTTACCCAAAGCTGTTTTCCTTGTGTGTTTTTTTTTTTTTTTTTCAGCAGCATGCATGCATGCCTTCAGTGTTTACTGTCAGCAATTTTCAGTGTGCTGACACGGCTAAAAGTGACCACAAAGCCAATGCAAGCAGGCAAAGAGGAGAAACAGAAGTAGAAGTGTCAGGAGGCGCAGACTCAAACTTTGCACTCCTGCTGCAGTAATGACTGAGGCAACCCAGTTATCATGGGAAAGAACTGGATACCTGTGTCATGACAGTCATAACTTGTATGAGGGAGGAAAGAGCACAACAGTATAGATCACACTGCCTCCCTGTCCTGTGAGGCTGTGTGTCGAGAATCAATAGCTTCCCCAGCCAGGGTCCGACGTCCCAGCTCACAGGATCAATTCGGAGGCACGATTTGATAGTTATGCTGCTGTGAACTTCTTGCAAATCCCAGTGGTGATTTAAGAGTTGCGCTAAGAGCAGAGCCATGAACTCTCCTTACTGGAGGCAAGATCTCAGCTTCCCCAAAGTGACATTCAGCCCAAGTCTTTTACTGGGCTGTGGCACAACCACCACCATCTATTTACAGACCCTGAGTGCCTGTTCACAGACACAGCTTCAGGTGAAACAACACAAACTAATTCTACCATGGAATAAAGGTGACAAAGGGAGGCCTTTAAAAAGTACCCAGGACCTGATGAAATAGCTGCTCTCAGCCCCAGGAATCCCTCAGTGCATACAGCACTCTGATACAAGTGCTAGAGTGTTAGAAACAAGCTTGTATTAATTCCTTTTTCAAAAATATGTTTTCCAAGGCCAGTAATTGTAAGAATTTTTTCAAGTTTAGATTTTTTTCCTTCCTCCCAGCTGTTTTCAGTCCAAGATACCAGAAAGCCATAAGAATAAGTGACATTGTTCATTTTCTTTTGTCCAAGTCCCAAGAATTGCAAATTTGGACCAACTTCAATGCAAGTACATATCACAGCAGAAAATCATTATTTTTATTAATGTCCTCCATAATTACAGAGTGTAGAATTATTTATGTAGCAAAACATACCCACCAGCCCTAATAAAATACACTGGGAATCTTTTACTTTAAAAAACGCCTGCATCCACGGCTAAGAGAAAGAAAAATGAGAAATAATGGCTTCACAATGAGCTCCCAATATCACTTCACTCTAGGCATCAGTCCAGTAAGCTCCCCGTACAGTGGACAGGGATGGGTGAGCTCTCCAGAGAGCTGCTCAGACCCTCTAACTTAGCTCCTGCTTCAAAAATGCCTCTGGTGCATGTGAAAACAGCCAGGATCTACCTAGTTTCGATTGATCAGCACAGCAGTTACATTCTCTACTGCTTTGTTGCTCAGTGTCTTTCATATCCCTTCCTAAACTGCAGTAAAAACATTCCTCCAAACTGAAGCCAGCAGGGCAACACAATTATGATAAGAGTCGCAAAATATAATAATTTGCATATCCGTGACTGACACAGAAGTTCATTAATTAGGCATTCTGAGTATATGTATATATGTATAAATTAGCATCTATTCATCATTTAAACTGTAATAGTTTTTTTTATATCTGAATATTAACTATGTAGGAAAATTACTAAGTTTTCTGTGGAAGGGCATCCAACAAGAAATTTCACCAGCAAAGATAAAATGAGAATTACAAAAATAATCAAAATAGTAGAGTGCACATTGAGGAATTTGACCTTAGTAGTGCCTATCCCCGCTCTGTTCTGCCTCACTTGTTGCAAGCTCTCTGCTACCTCTCTCACCACCCATGCACATGCATCCCCAACAATTCTTCATGGTAGGAGCATTTCTGGAGTACTATTTTTGACTGAATTTAAAAGGCAATGTAAAAACCTTCAGGATTTCACACATCTGCTATCCACACAATCCCTACACCTCATTAATATTAAAGAGGACACAGACTGAGAGCAGAACTTCTAACTACACCACTACCTAGCAGAGCTCCCAAAGACAAACATCTTGCACCAGTGCAGATTATTTCTTACTACAGAAAATAATTAGAAGGAAACTGGACTTTAAAGTTTTTTAAAAAGCTGGATGCAACCTCTTTGCCAGGAAGTACAAGACACTTTCTTCAAAGACAGTACTTTTGCAAATCTGGTGATTTTGGAAGCGTGAGATGACAACTTGAAAAATTACCAAAACTTACACCTCTTGAGCAGAAGTAAACAAGACAACAGGAACGCTGGAGAAATTATAGGCAAGACAAACTAATGAAGATATGATCACCAATAACCATATTAGCAAAGTTTGCTTAGAGCTACAAAATATTCCAAGGGTAGACAAAAAAAAAAAAAAAAAGGTAAAAAGGGGGTCCT
The DNA here is from genome assembly GCF_003945595.2 of Pipra filicauda. Taxonomy (NCBI): domain Eukaryota; kingdom Metazoa; phylum Chordata; class Aves; order Passeriformes; family Pipridae; genus Pipra; species Pipra filicauda. Next base: position 397,412 of record NW_024104661.1, on the reverse strand, counting down.
GAGGTGGCAAAAGCAGAAGCAGCTGCTTTGCTATGCTGATTTACCCTTTCCAAGCATCTGGCCTGTACTTTTAAGAACACCAATGCCTACAGTCAACCAGTGAAATGGAAAACCAACAGAGAAATGGAAAACCAACAGAAACAGCATCCTCCAAAGGGTGGATATTTATCTAGCAGGAAATAGAGAGGAACTTCATAATATGGAACTTCTTACTGTGCTATCTATATGGGACAGAGTTAGTAAGATACGGAAAATGGAAGGCACACTAGCAAAAGAACAGAGTGTAAAACCTCTGTTTTCTTTTGTTATTTTTCCCCTTCAGAAATAGGGAACATTGACTGTTCCTTGTCCATCAAAGTGGTAGCTTTTATGTGCAGTGGTTTGGCAGCTGCTATTTCAGCATCTTCTGTATTGGTAGAGATGCAAACTCCATAACTGCAGTATGTAATTTAGTTCTGTGTTATATCATTGAGAAAAATGCAACTGTGTGATTGATACCTGAGTTATTTCAGCTGGACAATAAAATTGAGTATCTAGGAAAGGAAAAAAAAAAAAAAAGGAAAGAAACGTGAAGAAAATCCGATTTTTTAAAAAGTGCAGGTTTCTTTGTGATTCAAGTTTCCCAAAATCAGCTAAATTTAGATTCAACGGTAGCAAGCACAAAGGATGTACTCTCACAAGCCCTCCTCATTCCTCCCACTCTTCAACTTTGTCAGTATGCAAGCCCACTGACCTTGCTCAGCATCTCTGCCTCACCCTATTATTACTACGATATCACCTTTAAAATATCCATATATAGAACCCATTACAATATTGAAAACTCATTGAAGCACGTACGCACGCACAGCCAAAAGAAACAAATGTAGTGTCAGTGTTTAGTGCCCTTGGTTTCTTCTCTTCAACTTTAAAAAAAAAAAATTTTGGAGGAAGAAAACTCTGGCTTAATTTTCTGCCTTTCTGCAAATGTAAATCTGTCTGTCATACATAATCTCTGCATTTTGGGGTTGTTTTTAGCTCAAACTCCAGGTCTGATCTAGAGAGTTGTAGAGCTCTGACAGCTCCCACTAAACACATGCACGAATGACTCCAGCTTTGCCAGAACTAAGCAGGGGGCGGGTACAACTTTCTAAAGGTCCTTCAGAACAAACAGAAAGAACCTGTGATTTTCTGCATGCCAGATTTTGAGCTCATGCCTGCTGAGCGTGATCCCTAAAATTACAGGGCTCATGAAGGCAGGGAGAAGACAGGTCATAGCTGTGTCTCGGGGTCAAGCAAAGCTGCACTGAGTAGTATGTGGATGAAGGTAAAAGAGTGTCATAGATAAGATAATAACATACAGATAAGCAAAGGTCACTTCTCCTGGGGTCAAGGCAAGAATTATAACCACCAAAGCTTGGAAGATCAATTTCAGTGAGAATTCCCTGTGTCAAGAACATCCACCCACCAGTACAGACTAATGCCTTCCATGCAACAAGCCATAGGAACCACACAAATAAACCAGAAAATTCAACTAAGTAACGAAATGAAAACTGATGATGCAAATAGGCATGACTTGGTGCAGGTGGGTCTTTTCAAATGTAGTGATTAAATGTGGACAGGTAAGGGTAGTCTACAGGATCCAATGCTCAAAGCAGTCTCAGAGAAGTGTAAGATTCCTGTTTCAGCCGTTAATGAAAGAGCAAAGGCAAGTCCAGGTCATGGCCTTGCAGATTTTATCACAGGGACCTGTTCTTCTGTGCTTAAGAAGCTGCTAATGATCTGGTTGAATGGGCGTGAATCCCCGAAGGAAGGATCCTTCAAAGACAGAGCAAAAATCTTTGATTGAGACTTTGATGTAAATAAAGTGCCTTCTGACAATTTGGGACAAATTCAGCTCTCAAAGCTGAACAAATTCAAGCGTTTATCCCAAACTCTTGTATCATCCACTGGGCTATAGGAAAGGGACACTGATTTCTTGAAAGAGTCTGTTCTGGCAAGAGGATGAGGGACAAAAGGGAAAAAAAGCTCTATCATTTTCATGGAAGAAAAAGACCACCTTTGGTGAGCCAGGCCACAGCTTTTCCTTTTTGACATTTTCTTTCTGGGCAATGCTCTCAGGCACAGGATTCTTTTGCTCCAGGGCTAGGAGTTGGACTCGATCCTCATCTGTCCCTTCCAACTCTGGATACTCTATGATTCTCTTATTTTCTGTAAGGACAATTAGACTACCATGCACTTCACACTGCTGCAGTGAGCTTTCATCAAGAGCTTGAGACAGACTGTCCTCTGTTGTCTCGGTGGCACACCACACCCCAAACCTCACTTGCAGTGTGTTCTGGGGTGAATTGGGGGGAAGGATTCACAGTAGAAAGCCTACAGTGCATGAACTCTTCCAGAAGACATCATCCCGAGAAAGAAACCAGAGTGAAAGAAAATAAAAGGGAACCACCTACAAGGGCAAAGTAGCAGAAGAGGAGGAGAAGGTTACTCAAAGTCTGAAAAAAAAAAAAGAAGAAAAACCAACCCATCTGTCAGTTTGCTTGCTGGCTCTTGCTAATGGGTACCCTTTCTTGAGCCTCAAAAATCTGGATTTACCAGAATTCTGCTCTAGCTAGAGCAACACTAGTTATACAACTTGATCTTAATTGAAATATTTGGTGCCTGCTGATATGTTCAAACAAATTCACCAGATCTTGATTATGCGCTGGCAATTAAAGCCATTAAGTCAGTAGACAGACAGCAGGTTATTTCATTGCTATTTGACAAAGCCAGCCATCGTTCTTTCCTACTGTCTATGTGACAGCACTGTAATTAGCAGTAATCAAATACTATTTGTGCTAGGTGTTGTGAGTTTGCTTCCTCAGCTAGCAAGATACCTCTGCCAATTGCAGAACACAGAAACCTACCTCTGGTCAGACGACACACAAGATACAAAGAGGGGAAGAACACAATGAAACACGAGGAACAAAGGATGATTGCTTATTTCAGGCTGAAGGAGTTTGATCTTGAAAGCAAGATTCAAAGTTAAGAACATTTTTTTTATTTCTGCAAGCTATGAATTAAAAAAAAAAGCTGAATTACAAAAGCCTGATCAAGTAATATTGTGAAATACAATAATAATTAGAATTTTATTTAGCATTTATGTATTCCCTGCTAGAGGAATGCATGCAACCTCCATTAGCATTAATGGGTGTTCTACTCATGCATCAAGCAGAGACTAAAGCCTAATAGTGCATTACATCTTCAAAGTGCTGTACAAACATTAACTAATTAATCCTCATAACCACCCTGCATGGTAGGTAAGTGATACATGAAGTGTATATCTGAGCAAGCCCAGGAGCAAGACAGCACCACTCTGTGCCCTTCAACATAGACCAGAAATTAATCACATTTATACTGCCACCGAATTCAGATGTATTTTACAAGAGCAAGAAAGGGACCCATGGTGAGCCACGTTCATTGAAGCCAGCAAGGAAAGAAGTAAATTACAGCTCGCTCTCTCTTCCCTCCTCCCTGGGCTCTGGTGGGCCACTTGCATCTTGAGGAGCAGGAAGTATTAATGCCCACTGCTCCCCCTTTAAATTTCTGCTTGGGGGAGAGAGCTCTTGAATCCTGGGAAGGAGAAAGGAAAAGATCCGTAGGAGCCTCGTCACTGCAGACTTCTCCTCCATCAGTACCATTCTCTTTGATATCTTGATCTTCCCCCTTTCAGCTACTATTCTTGCTGGCAGGCTTTCTGCCTTCAAAACCTTTAGACAAAGTCTGTATATCAAAGTTGCAACAGGACCCCAAGGAGGAGGAACTCAGCCCACGATTTGGGCATTCCAATTATAACACCTGAGTGATTTCTCTTTAAACAGTAATCTGGCAGTGAACACGTTTCATCTTTCCCTGATGAAGAGACACTGCATTCTGAACACCCACTTTGCGACGGGCCATAGGCAGGAACTTTGACGATGTAACTTTATAAGCAGAAAACTATTTTAATGCCATGTATAGAGGTCCCTGGACATATATCCTCAGAGGGCATTTTATAAAGATAACAAGACCACACAGTAGTACGTCATGAAAGAGAGGGAGTATCCTTTGAGAGATAAAGGGGGGAAAGAAGGCTGCTGTGAGGTGGGGGCATCAGTCTCTTCTCCCAGATAACAAGTGAGAGTTGCAGCAGGGGAGGTTTAGATTGGATATCAGGAAAAATGCCTTCATGGAAAGGGTAGTCAGGCATTGGAACAGGCTGCCCAGGGAAGTAGTGGAATCGCCATCCCTGGAGGTATTTAAAAGATGTGTGGATGTGGCACTCGGGGATGTGGTTTAGCAATGAACACAGTGGCGCTACATTAATGATTGGACCCCATGATCTTAGAGGTCTTTTCCAACCTTAATAATTACATGGTAAATATTAACTCAGAAGGGAAAAAAGAAAAGCTGAGTATTTAATGAAAACATTGCAGTGCACCATTTCCATCCCTATTCTGCTTTCCAAAACTCACTCAGCCCAGTACATGCCATAGTGAAGTGGTGCAGTAGCAGGTGCTTTGGCAAACTAACACAGAGATATTAACAGTGTTTAAGTTTCCCCTTTCCTTGGAAGCTTAGCATCAGAGCTGAGGCTACAGTTGAAATCCATGGGTCTCTCAGGAGCTGGTCCTCCCCATGGAGAGAAGCCAAGATCAGCCTTCCTCTCTGCATGTGTCATCCTGATCTCACCAGCAGCCATGGGCACTTTTCCATGGTTGCTACTTGCCTGCAAAGTGATTTGTGCCATTTACAAGCCCAAAGCAGATGGGTGCTCAGGGAGAAGCACGAGCTTGAACAAAAACACACATTTAAGAAAGATGCTTTTAAAACTGTGCTTTGGTACCTTTTGGGTGTCATATCAAACACAGGAACAGCCAGCAAGAAATAAGAGAAACTTGATTTGAAGAATGATCACTTTTGTTTAAAAGTCATCCACACAACAAAAATTATAGTTCATGTGCCAAATCTTCAGCTACAGGCGATGCTCAAAACCGGTTCACCCCGACTGCTTTAGCATGAAGAGTTCGGGGTTTGGATGGCAACGGGAACTGTAGATGGCTCAGCTGGTGTGTTTGGTCTTTAAAGACAGAAACACATTTGAAACATTCTGTTTTCATTTGACACAGGCTGCCTAGAAAGTTTACAGACACATATCCTAAATACATATGTACTTACATCAATCCACAGTATCAATGAAGTTTCAACAAGACTATGTATAAATCTGCTTAGAAAATGAACTTTCACATGCCCTAGAGTTTCCTGGACGATATTTAAAAAAAAAAGTACCATGGTATAGAGAGGAAACAGTAGTGACAGTGGTGAAGCTCCTGATGCTTGGGATGGAAAACAGATCTGAATTTTGGCTCAAACAGCTGAAAATTGAATTGAGCTTTCTGGGTAGTGCTTTGTAAAAATCAGGTTAAGTCTTTCAAAATTGTGCGTTCACAACTACAGGCAACCAAACCCAAGGGGGTTTACAGTTGCCCTTCTTTTTATTTAATGTGATTCAAAAAGTCCACTGTGGTAGCAAACACAGCCTTTGCCCAGTTGGGTGCCCCTGCACTGACCAGTTTTACCCCCAGTGGCCGAGCAGTGCCTCTCCTAACATAAGATAAGCACAAGTCTGCAGAAGGTATTTGTTCTGCATTGGAACTAAAAACATCTACATTAGTTTTATCTGGTTTTCTTTGAAGGAAGAAAAGGTTTTTCCAAAATCTTGTCTTGGTGAGGAATCTACCCATAAGCAAGAGGAACATAAGGGCAGGTTCCTAACCCTGGAAGTCTTCTTGCATGCTGGAAGGCCTTCTCTGAGCTCTGCCCTTACAGGTCTTACAGTTTTTGGGGCAAGTGTGTGCCACCAGCTTCCTCTGCCTTTCCCACCCCACCCCTGAGCAGGGGATCCACCTTCCCTTCCCTGAGCAAGTGGAAGCCCTGAAACAGTCCCTACACACAACTCCTGCAACACTAACTTCACACTGCCCTGTATCCCCAGAATGAAGAGAACTAAAGGAAATTTCTTGCATGCCTTCCCTAATCCTGTCACGAGAGAGAGAGAGAGAGAGAGAGAGAACAGCACAGAGAAATGAGATTGTGAGAACTGGTCTCATTTCAAAGGAGCCCTCCCTCTCTGCTAGCAAATATTCAGCAAATGTTGTGACCACTTAATTTCTATCCTCTCTCTTCCCCTCTGTCAATAACTATATAATTTCCAGAGATGTTGAGGAAATATTCCCTGATCAGCTGACACTCAGGGTAGACAAATGCAAGGTAATGCACATAAAGAGCGGCGGTTTCCTCATACCCGGTGATGGATGTTATCTTAACTCCAACTGCTCTGGAAAATTCTTCGGCATTGCTGTAGGCAGTGGAGTGAAAACACCTGCTCTGTACAGAAGGACAAAGAATTGGCAAAGAAACAGAACAACAGGATGGGAGAATGTGTTAATACAAGGAAATAAGTAAAGCCTCCGTGTACACTCAAGCTCAAGTACTTGCTACCTCATTTCAAAAAGAATACAGGTTATTACAGCCATGGAGAAGTTTCCATCTGAGGAAGGATTTTAGAGATTGTAACTATTAAGTTTAGAGAGAACTCAGGTCAGGACTGACATGATAAAAAGTATATCCAATAATACAGGCTTTAAAGAAGGTCTGTCTCCTTTTTTCTTGTCTTTTTTTTTTTTTCTTAAACAAAAATAAACGAGGACCCTGACATTTAATGGGAAATATATCTAAAGGGCAGTATGATTAAAAATAATGCTCAATGCCTTGCTGAGACAAAGTCTCAAAGATTTAAAAAAGTCATACATGTTCACAGTAAGGAGATTTATAATTTTGCTGTGAGTTTGTATGGGTTATCAACCCTCCTGCTTTAGCCAAAGAATAACTGTGATAGCCAGGTAGAGGAAAAAATTCCTCCTTGGAGACCTCACTATATCATCTCCCAGGACTTCCAAAGCATCTGTGCAAGCTTTGCACTCAGTTCCTTCTGAAATCCATGGCACTTATGTGTTCAGATCCCGCAACGCTGTTGACTACCCCTCCATTCCCCCAAAATACGAACCTACAAAAACCATCTAAAGCTATGCCTACATGGGGCAAGAGACAAGCAACACCAGAGTCTGGGGGGAGCAGATGAACTCTGAAAGCAGGAGAGTCCAGCTCAGCGTGGGTTCTGTGGATGGTGATGCTGAATGGCTGGGCAGGAGGGATGGGTCTCTGCCCCAAACACTGTACAGAACAGACTTGGCTGGATCACCTCAGCAAATCCTGTGCCCTAGTTCTGGCCACAGTTGGGGTGGCTGGAAAGCCAGGGGCCCCAGTCCAATTCTGAGTTCAACCCTCTCAATTGGGATGCCACACAGCTTCTGTTCGGGATGAGTGCGACACATCCACGTCTCCAGGTTCACAAGCAATGTGACAGGCTTCCCGTTCAAAGCCGACATGGAGTTGCATCAGATACGACTCTGACTTGATTTTCAAAAAGGCCCAATTCTGCTCTTGCTTTGACTTTTTCACTAATGCAAATGAATTAACTCCAGCTATATGCTAATATCGCTAAGAATACAATTCAGAAATTACAGAAGGCTATTTTCGGGATTTTCTTTTATTTCATGAAAGACCCTTAACTCTCCTAGTCTTTCAAAGTAAGCCAAAGCATTCAGATGTTGCTGGTACAAACTGCGTCATAGGAGACCCAGACATAAAGAGTAAAACAAGCGCTATAATTTAACATTCAGGCAGTCGCTGCAGAGCCCCTACATATTGTTGCAAATGAACAAAAGTTTAGAATTGACTCCTCTTTCCAGAGAAGTAAAGGACTCCCCCCTGCTTCCCTCCCCCCCCCCCCCCCCCCCCCCCCCCCCCGCTGGTTTTTTGTTTTGTTTTTGTTTTTGGAAATTGCACAAAGCAGTCTCATGGTCTGTACAATGACATCAAGGATGTGTACATGTTTGGCCTAAGGAATTTCTCCTAACACAGAGAAATCCAAAACACTACGATGCTTGCTTGTTTGTTTGCTTTTAGTGCTACTGATTGCTTCCCACCATAAATCCTTTTTATCCTTTGCCCAATTACTCATTGACAGAGTTCACCAGCTTCCCTCTGACACACTTGAGCACTTCTAGGCCCAAGCTGATCATAATACATCTCATTCTGCAAAATGCCCAGCACAGCCACGATCTGGGGTTCAGAGCAACCATTCCCCAGCAGTCAGGGCTGCTATGGCCAAGCTGAGCACACTGCAGGCCTGCCCTCCTAGCTTGGATTTTACAGCCAACCAACACCTTCCCTTCACCAGCAGTACTGTGTAAATCATCATCTTGCTGGTGTCTTTTCGATACTCATATCAGCTAAAAGCAATAAACCAAAGCATAAACAAGACACCTCCCCCAGAATGAGTTACATTAAAGCAATGCAATTCCCAAGGCAGCCCCAGCATTGATCTGTTCCTGTCCTAATACAAAGTTGCAAAATTTTACTCATTCATTCAAGGTAACTCATATTTTGATGGACAAGTGAAATAAGTAGATTTTACTTTATAAGTGTCCTACTAAAAGGTTAACAAATAAATCTTCCTGCAGTGGTGTTATCTTCCATAGAAATTTTGGTGCTCAATGCCAGGAATATATAACAGGTATTTAAATGCATTTGTTCATATTCATAAAGAATTGCCTTTTTGCATACCAATTAAAATCCAAGTTTTTGTGTCAGCATTACTAGTGTAAATCCCAACTAAATCTAATGATATTTCATATTTAGGAAGAGCAAGCTTATTCCAGAGACATGTAATGGGATAGTATCAGTCAGCCCACTGACATTTCTAAGTACACTCTGAATTTATCTGCTTTTCCACTGGAAATAAAACAAAAAAAGAAAAGGGAACTACTATCAAAGAAAAACAACAGGCTGTGTTCTCACTTCTCTATTTTTTGTATGCATTTGGAATTCATGGGGATCACTCTACAACACTGTTCACAAGGAACTTTAAAAGGTGAGCTCAAGATTTACATAAAAGAATTTGTTGTTTCCAGCAAAATATATCCTAATGATGGAAATTCTTTCTTAGTCATGTTGTAGAACAAAATATTTTTCTGAAAGGTTCTTCAGTTTCCTGTGCCTTCCCGTTTATAGACAGATAAGACTCTTTCAGAGCTGAAGCACAGTAAATTACTGCTTCAGAGGCTGTGACTTTCCTCTGCCCCCAGTAATGCACATTAATATCAACTGTAACCCAGGTGTAGTCAAATTCCAAAGGCCTGCATGCTTTTAGAATCTGAAACACAGTTTTTTTCACTTAAAAATGAAAATCCGTCTATTCAGTTGAGAGGTTTATCTGCTCCTGTCATCCGAGTACCTTTTCTGCTACCTAAACAGAATTAGACAAAAAAAAAATCTGCTTCAGTGGTTAACTACCATCAAAACATTTTTTTTTTTTAATCCAGCTTCTTCAGAGAATAAAGAATATAAAGAGGATTTAAGCACAAAACAAGCATAGTGTCTCTGTTGCTAGTGGCAAGGAAAAGAAAATGCAGACAGCAAAGGCACCGCCTAAATACAGTGTGGAATAGATTCCCTATAACCAGATCTGTGCACTCACACAAAGGCCATCTGCCAGCAGAGCTAGTGTAGCCACCAGCCAAGGGCAATTTTAAAAGTGCAGCTTACAGAGTTTTTCCTCAAACCAAGACAAAAACTCCAGAAAAGGGCTTTCTGGCTGGCATGTCTACAAATACGCCCTGGCTTTAACAGCATCGCCCAGCATGACATCCCGGACTGAAGCGACACGCCAGCGGGAGCGTGGCCTGAGTCACTCCGAGGGCACTGTTCCGGCTGGTCATGAACCTCCTGGTGCCCTGCTGCCACCTTCCACCCCAGTGCTGCCTGGCAAAGATGTCCACAGGCACCGGGAAGCCCTCCATACCTCGGCTTTATTAGCAGCCAATTCCCTCGGCCAGCCTGCACGGCCAAATCCAACCTGCTTTCATTGCGTGCTTGGAGAATGTGCCTAAAAAAAGGAACGACACGATTGTCCTGCCTCCATTTCGAGAGCACAGTATCAGACACTGAACTTCAGAAAAACTCCCCAGGGACTGTTCAGACTAGGGAAAAAATGCTGTTTCCAGTGAACTGCCTTAATTCGATTGATTATCACACTTTACTGCCAATATAGACACATTTTAGCTGCTCTCACACAACGCTAGCAGGCCAAGTAAATGTTACAGGCTGACACACCGTTGCCAACATGGCTTTACTATGCAGGCCTGAGATAGAAGCAGCTCTATTTTGTTAGTAGACTCAAGCTCAAAGCTACTTGTACAGACATATACTGTCTTTAATGTCACCATTTATTGGTCATTTACATGTACTGTAAAAACAGCCTTTTACCTGGGTGCCAAGACATACAAATTTCAAAGCTTTAACCTGTTAAAAATGCCCTTCTCTTTCCTGTCCCATCTTCTCTTGGTTTAAAAGAAAGGGGTGACTTCAAGGATTCAAGCATATACTGATACCCACAGAATTTGAGGTACATGCCAAGACGTTCTGTGCAAAACTCTGCATTGCTTTAATTTCCTACAGTTTGAACTGTAACTACTTTGGACAAAGTCAATCAGTATCTTTTCTACATGTATTAAACTGGTTTTTTTCTTGGAAGACCCCTAGTTTATATGACAGACTCATGGCTGAGCATATGCAAGGCTGAGGGAGGGTTGTCCATGGGCCCAACGGAACAGAGATCACTAATGATTTTTTTCCATGTTCTTAGTCTCTAAATTGTCAGGGTAATTTTGAGGAAAATACCTTAAATTGAAAGAGAGTAGATTTAGATTATATATTAGGAAGAAATTCATTACTATGAGGGTGGTGAGGCACTGAAACAGGTTGCTCAGAGAAGCTGTGGATGCCCCATCCCTGGAAGTGTTCAAGGTCAGGTTGAATGGGGCTTTGAGCAATCTGGTCCAGTGAAAGATGTCCCTATACATGGCATAGGGGTTGGAATGAGATGACCTTTAAGGTCTCTTCCAATCCAAACTGTTCCATGATTCTATGAATGATGGGGCTCTGGGACTTTGCCCCTGCCAGTACTAGCTGCCTGCCCTGGCAGAGGAAGAAGCTGCTTGAGCAGATAAATGACTAATGATCTGCATCTCCATCTCTCCTCTCTCCCCCTCCTGCATACAAGGTAATGCTGGCTGCACTGCTCCCTTTTAGGCAGTGTTCACACATCCACACCACTGTAAGAAATAAAAGCACTGTGCATTTATAAAGGTGCTTCCTGCATGAGTTTGCTCTGTCCCTCAGATCTCTGCTCTCATGAAGATCACAGCTGCAATATAAAATATATGATTTTTAACTGTTCAGCAGGATTATTCTGCCAGGACTGGCAGCAAATAAATTAAAGGAGAGGTTGAAAGAATAAAGAAAAGCCTTCTCTTCCTCAGAGTCTGCAGCTGAAGCTAAAAAAGAAAAACTGCTCCCTTCTTCCCCCCAACCCTTCCAACATCTACCTTCCCTTCTCTACAGTTCCTAAGATGTGATCACATTCCAGTAGCAAAGTTCACACATGTCTTCACACCAAGCACTGGCCCAGGAGATGATATGGACTTAAGTGATGTGCACCCACATCAGCCTTTTGAGCAAAGAGCCTTTTTCTCATTAAAAATTTCAGCCAGTAAGGAAGCCAGTGCTGCTGGATCTGTGTTCACATAAGTCCTGCTGCTGCTGCAAACTCTAAAGCTGAGGCTATGGAAGGGTTACATTCAGTCTCAAAGGAAGTTATACAGCAATTGGCACCAATGCAGTAAGTTGGTACTAGGGCCTCTGAACCCTAGGAAAGTTTAATAATGTAGAAGATTGACAGAACTATGAAGAAGGTATCCAGAAATCTTATGAGACTGACACAGTTTTCATCAGGTGCAGGATTCAATGTCCACATCGTGTCATTGACACTGGGCAAAAATGGGGTTGTTGCAGTGACTAGTGTCATCCAAAGGAGATGTAACTATTATTAAGTCCAGGAAAACATAAAAAAACTATAGACTTCTGCAAAACTGCTCATGATTTAAGAATGTTCTGTATTTCTATTATATACTGACTGATAATATATGTATGCTTATGCATGTGAAATACTTAAGAGACACAAAAAGTTGCTTAGTGTTGTTTGATCAACAAAAGGCTCAACTTTCTGCAGAAAACAGAATTATTCATTAAAATGCTTCTGAAGCAGAAAATTTCGTTGCTGATAGAAAAATTTCTAAGCTGACTGCTCTCTCTCTCTCTTGCATAAACACCCATACGTCCATAGGTCAACCTACCAGACCTGTTTCACAGGTGAGGGTTACCTGGCTCTCCACATCTTTGTCGCATGTCAGCAGTAATGCTCACGCAGCCGCACAATGGACTGCACGAGAGTGCTCCTCAATTTGAACTTTCTGTCCCCCAAAACAAGTAAGCTTCCATCTGAACTGCTTCTCAGCCAGACTTGTGAATGATAAACAGTGGGATCAGGCAGCAGACGGGCAGGAGACATACAGACGTGCCTGTCTCACCCCACCAAAGTCTCACACTGGACATAACTTACTGGAATAACCTTGGCCTTAGCGTACTCTTTGCCCTAGTACTTGAAGCATTAAACACAACTAATTTCTACCATTAGTTTTATTTAGAAACCACACTGCTCACTGCCAAAAGAGGAACCTGATCCTCATGCCCACACTCAGTTGGGTTCTATAGTATTATTTTAAGACAAAATATACAAACAGGCAGCTCAGCTGTATATCAAATGACAAAACTAGGTTCCTGAAATCGTGTTTGGTGTTGTTTTTTTCCTTAAGGGCAGCAGGCATCTGCAGAGCCCCCCTGAGGGCACTGAAACTTGTACAAGTGCCTCACCAGCCAGGGACATTTTCTTCTCTTGCCTTCCTTCCACAAGCAGTCTCACTGGTGGAATTATTTGTTCAACTGCAGGGAACACGCTTTGATAACAAATGTGTCCTTCAGTATAAAAAAAATAAACTAAAATGCACACAACCTGAAAGAGCTGGTAGGAAATTCTCTCCTTACAAGTGTATGGTGCACAGCAGAAACACAGAGAGTTGACAGGAAGATGTCTGACTATGATTTGAAAGGCATTTTCCTAGGCTAACACTATCCCAATTCCCATGTGGATCAGGATCATTCCTGACTGAACTTCCAGTTCAGGAGCATCTGATACACTTCAAGTTCTATCCTATTCAGGACAGAAAATTCACTACATGGTTAAACAAACATGTGCACAGAGGCAGAGGACTGACCAGATTATAGCCAGAGAGTTACTACATCATCTCATTTCTAAGAAATGACCTCCATTGAGGTCAAAAATATTGGAAACACAGAGAAAAAAATGCACTGCCAATGCCCCTCCGGTGCCAGTTCTGGGAATAAAGGACTCCAGTGTTCAGTGCTGTCATTTTTGTAGCAGCTATGAATGCAGAAAAACCCAACTTATAAAAAAAAGCCCAAAGATGCCATAAGAAGCCTTGAGTCTCCAAACCATTCCAACAATTAAATGTTAACCTAACATGAAAGGCTGTAATTGGCAACTGATTATTTAAAATTAATCTTCAAGCATTGCTTTAAAAAATGGCTTTTCTTGTGAAAAATCAAGAACTCCATCCAAGTCAAACACTTTTTAAGAGACCTTGCCATCTTCCACTGCAGTGTTCAAAAAATGCATTAGCAGAGATACAGGTTGTCTTCCTCCCCCTTTTCTGCTCATTACCATCAGTTTTGAGAACTGATTAGCTGTGGTTGTTATTCATTAGTCACATCTCTAAAATCTGAATTATAAACACCCCTGTGAGGTCTTATTCTAATCAACCTATTTTGAGTCTTGCAATTAATACTAACACCAGAAAAATAATTGAACAGTGTGCATGTACAGACCACCCCCTCTTCCCACAAAAATCCAGGCTCAGATATGCATGAAAAGGAAGATCTAAAAACTCTGCTATTGCCGGTATAAATCCTTCTCCCTTGTACACTGCAGCCAGTTCAGCTGGTTAATACAGGTGACATAATGGGTACACGGTAAACACGAAGCAGCCATCAGTGATTTTCCTGACGGGGTCAGAGGCTACGGAGCTGATAGATCTCAGGAGGACAAGAACATGCAGGCATGACAGATTAAGTGACTGCCATTGGCTCTGTGCTTGCTCTGAATACGCAGCTCCGGACGATAATCAATTACTTGGGGCTGCTAATGATACTGATCAACCGCACTTAGCACTTGGCAGCTTGAGGGCTACCACCCTGACACTTGGAAAATACACAGGCTGCCCCTGGGCAAGAGGAAGTGAGAGGCTGGTACCAGTAAAATCCTCAAAGTCAACAAGAAAAAACAGCTTGTTCCTTCTTTGCCTCCCTGCGTTAAGTTATAAAATAAACATTTGCTGGGGACTAAGCATGTTCTTTCCCCTAAGACAATGCAACTTGGAAATGCTATGGCCATCTGTGAAAGGCTGGGGACAGCAGTGCACATGGAGGGAACCCCACACTGTTTCAAGAATGGCTTGTTACAGGAAAGAAAGTGTATTACCACCTACATATTGGCTTCCAGAGGTCTGTGTAACATGCTGCCTGCCTCCTGACATTACGTTCCAGGCCTCACTTATGGTCTAAGGTGATTTGGCTTCCTCATCATTATCATCAGCTCAAAATGTTGATCTCTTTCCAACTTTTACAACCAGGGAAAGTAAAAATTTTGCCACTGGTTTCAGAGAATGTAAGATCAGGGTAAACACTTAGTTTGTCTCAGGCATCCTAAACCACAACTTTCTCTTTTAAGGTTTGGGACAGGTGTGAAGTTTGGGGGTTGTGTTTTATTTTTTAAATAAATAAAGCCTTAAAAAAAATTCTACTGCTTTAAATGTAGAGGTTATTTATTCCCTACTCCTATACAGAAAAAGGATTCATTGCACAGTGATATAAGGCAGTGTTGGGAATACCTAAGGTGATATCCTTCATTTTAGGGGACTATACCCTCCCTTTAAGGGGCTAAAACAAAAGTAAAGCTTTAACTGACAGAGGAAATTACTTCTCTAATTGGTAAGAAAAGCAGTAAGTTAGACCTGACCTAAGGTCCTGGATGGCTCTTTGCTCCCAGATCCCAGAGCTGGAATTCTGGGCATCTGAAACCACACTTCTTATCCCTGAGAAATTAGCCTTCCTCCTGCTGTAGGGCAGACAGTCCCATAGCAACACTGACCACAGAGATCAGTTAGAAAGATGGAACATACTCAAAAATGTCTTTACAAGTACACTGCGTTTAATCACCACAAGAAAAATAAATTTTGAAGAAATTACCAAACAGAACCGTCTGAAGAGAATTTGTAACAGCTAGTTCTGCAGATAGCTGTATGTTCCCTGGCAACCCTTTCCCTGAATGCAGGAAATTAACTGCAGAAAATGTCTTAGTTTTCAAATAATAATAAACCAGCAAATTAATATAGTGCAGATCCATACCACCGGGTTGTTTTTGCAAACCCCGTGCCAAGATTCCTGCTCATCTAGTCTCAGGTTACCTCATCAGCAAGCAGCAGCCTAGGACATAAGGCAGTGTATACCATACCTGCTTGAACAGCAGGGGGGAGTTTCAACAGGAAAAATTCAGGAACTATTGGGATTTTTAGCTAAAATTTGCTCATTGTGTAGAATGAAAAGAAGAATTCTCACCACAATGCAGTGAGGATTCATTAAACTGTTAAGAAAGAGGCTTGTAGTAAGAGCCCTGCTTAGTTAGTAATTATTCATTATTAGAAGAGCTAAGTATGCCAGCAATGACAGTTAATCCCTTCTTTCCCTTCCTTCTTCCTGCAGAAAGTGGCACAGGAATCCCTCACAACTGCCAGTTCTCAAAAGCTTTGTTCTAGGGCTCAAGATACCCCAGAAGGAAAGCAGCTTCTCCTATCTCCAAATGTTCCATCCTTCCAGTAAGTGCTGACTGAGGCCGACAAGTTCACAACATAAAGCAAGGCTGCTGGGGAAAACCAAACTTGGGCTGCACAAAATGACCTTGTGCAGCATCAGGTCCAGCACAACTCAAACTACTGCATCCTCCCTCCCCACTACTGCCTACAGTAATGACAGCAAACTGGGGTTTGCCTTAAAAATGGTAGGCAAAAGGGAGGTTTTCTTGCTGTCTTTAGTGAATGAGAGGGTGTAGCCCCTATAGTGGACTACACAGTGGTAGATAGAGGGGCAAGACATGAATTTCAACACAGGACACTGCAATTACATACTAGAAAAAGGTTTTCAGCACGAGTAGAGTCAAACACTGATGCAGGCTGCCCAGAGAAACTGTGGGTTCTCCATCCTTGGGGATACTCAAAGCCCAGCTGAGCACAACCCTTGGCAACCTGAAGCAGCTGGCCCTGCTTTAAGCAGTGGCTGGGCTGGATGAACTCCAAGAGCTTAAACTGCTTTATCCTTATACCACAATGCCAGTTTTGGGTGAAGGACCTACATAGCTTGGGGAATTTCTCCTTGCTTTTAGCCCTGTAATACAACAGAATAGAAGAGCACTGGAAGGTGAGAATGGAGAAACAGGCACTTTCATTGCTGATATTCAATTAGTTAGTTCAGTTGTGAATAACGAAGGCACGAGGGTATCTTTCTTCTGCTATATCTGTGCTGCCCAGGTGTGGATGCCTTCAGCCTCTAAAGTTGATACTGATATGTGGTTAGGGCTTACAAGCACTTCCACAACAAGCATGAGCTTGTTGCCAGGTTGAAGGATGTTAGTCAGGTGCTTTTTACTAGCATGGAATGCACTCCAACATACGGTGTCACACACATTCAAGGGGAAAAAAAACCCAAACAAAACACCAAACAAGCAACCACCCTCTGCTCAATTAAAGTATATTAAAAGGCGAAAAACAGGGAAGTAAATCCTATCCTTGTGAGAAGACATTAAACCAAAGAGGAATGATTTCCCAGTGAGCCTGTTGGCCACAAACTTCTGAGAACACACCAGAGAGGGAGGTACTTTGATGCAACTTGCTGATGCCATGCATTAAATTACTCTTGTTTTTCCTGTCTGTTCCGTCTCAGGGCTCCTTTGAGGCAATTACTACTAACTTGTTATTGCATTCCTTTAAACAATTCAACTCTCAAAAAAATGTGATAAAATAATACTTTCCTGTAACAGACTGAGTCTACTCATTCTTTTGGTTACTCCATGTAACCACCAAAAACACAATATCAGAAACATCAGTGTTTTCTCCACAGTATTAGGTATCAGATACCTAAGATGCATACATAAGTGCCACAGAGAATATCCTTGGTAAATTGGTATTTTGAGGAAACACTTCAGAAATAAAATAATCATTATCATTTAAGTCCTCCAGAATATTCAGTTCACCCTGTCACTCCAATTCTCCCTTCTCTCATTCATCTGGATGCTCAAATGCTGCTCTCAAAGATGTGCCTTTCTCTTACCTTTCTCTGAGACTAGAAAACTAGTTTTGCATATTGAATCATTATTTATTTCCATGAATGTCTCTGGGTTCCTTTGACAGCTTTATCTTACTGATGAGAATAAATGTTCTTCCAAAAGCTACTGCCAGACTGTCCTCATTCTCAGACGTCAAAGAACGTGGTAAGCAGAATCTATCAAAAATAACTCACGTGGTCTGAGGGACTTGGAAATTACAATTGATAGTTTTGAAAATGCAATTGATACATGGTAGCTTTGGGTAGATCCACTTCACAACTAGCACTCAATCCCTTCCTGCCTTTTTATTTCTCCTGGTCACCATGGGAATTATTCATTTGAAAAACGAATTAGAAAGAAGCAGAGAAATCACTTCAGTATTTCTGAAAATGAGATTGCTTTTTCTCTTCAGATTCTGCAGGTACTCACGTCTAGAAACTTTTTGATGCGTAAGGGAAAGAAACTAAAGGAAGTTAATTTAAACTTATACCAGAGTCCTCTAATGGTTTGGGGCTTCTATAGAGACTGCTTCTGCTTGCATTGAAATCTGACTCCAGAATGTTCATTTTACAAAGCTAAATGCAAGGGGCTACAAGCTGAGAAGGATTAGCAAAAAATTACTTAATTGACCCTACAAGTGCCAACAGGTAAAGCATGCACACGCTGAGCCAGTGAGGGCACGTGCAGCAGAAGGCTGATTCTTCTCCCCTTCCCTCCACTCAGCCCGGGCAGAGGCTGAGTTTGCCTTCAGCAGACCCAGCCCCAGCCCAACCCTCTCCTCCCCATCAGTGGGGGAAGCTATTCCAGATGCTCCAGACCTGAAACATGTTGACCATCATGGTTAAGTGTCAGGCTTGCAGCGGGGTGGCATGAGCTCATGGTGGTCAAGGAATGAAATGTCAGGTAGCATGTTGTGCCTGGGGGTGCTGCTCAGCTGAGCACTGTCCAGTAAAAGCCTAAGCCAATTCATTTAGATTTTTTACAGCCATAAAAGGAGGACAGCACTTCGGGTTAGAGTTTATACAGATCAGTACAAGCTGTTTAGATCTCAGCAGCCACCAAACCCTGTGTGTAGGCTCATGCACAGACAGACACACACAGACACACACAGAGTGCGGTGTAGCTAAGCCTTGCTGCAACACTCTGTCCTCATGAGTGAGAAGATCAAGTGGCTGTGGCACTTGAAAATTATCCAGGGCATCCTTTCTATCAGAGATAAATACAATGCTCATACCAAACCTGAGCTGTTCTGAACCGCATACTGACTGACAGAAGTACATTAAGCTTCTGTGTTCTCATCAGACACTGCCTCAACAACTTTTTTAAAAAAGAATTCAACAAAATTATTCCAAATTCTTTCTCTTAGGCTTTTTACAAAAATTGCCCAACTGTACCGGATCATAGATCCACTTAGCATGGTATCCTTTCTTTGACAGTGCCTGGAAACGGGTGCTTAAAGACTGCAAGAAGCAAGGCAATACAGAGGATGCCATCCCCTTGTACACCCTACCCAGTGACTCAGACCCTTGGGTCTCAAAAAGATATTCAGATCATCATAGCTTGACAGAGTTCTCCTTTCCAAGAATTTTCCCAGTTTCTCTTTTAATCCAGTTTAGGTTTTCACCCATTCTTGCAGCCTAAGGTGAAGTTTCACAGCTTCATTACCTGCCCTGCTTCTTTCATTTACACCGACTGCCTACAATTCCTACATTTTATAGCTTTGCTTTTGCACCCATTTGTGATTTTAGCACAACTCTCACACCTCTTCAGCTTAGTCTTACCCAGGCTAAACAGGACTTGGCAATTTGCAGTATTACATCAAATGGAAATCTTCAGACAGCAGTATTTGCATCTCCAAGGCTCCCATCTTACATCTTAACTGTGATTTTACCACGTATTTGTACAAAAAGTAGAAGTGTTCATGTGCACCCTTGTGAGCTGGTGCCTGCAGTTTTGGCATAACTGCACTTTTGAACTGAAGATGAAAACTTCCTATGTTTAAAATTTATAGCCTTTGCTGAGGTTCATCTCAAACGGAGTAGCACGTCACCTGCAGTGATGTACACCCAGCCAGAACACATAGCCATCTCTCATTCCCAACAAACATAAACACCAAAGCCATCAAAATAAGAAACTGAGAAGCTATTTCTCTTCTTATGTGGCCAGGAGTGCTTTTTGAAGCATGTTTTAGAGGAGGCCAGCATTCCTGAAACACGTTGCCCTGCTCAGGCTGGTCTCTAGTTGCCATGAGATTCAGGGGCCCCACAGTAGCTGTGGCACACACTGGGGCAATCCTGTGCTTCATGGATCTTCATAGGTGGTTACAACAGCCAGTTCATCAAGCATTGTCTACATGTGCCATTATTAAGGTGGAACCAGTCAAGTTCCAAGCCAGTTCCAGGCTCAGTTCCTCTGAAGTGCTGCCCAACTCACAGGTCTGACTGGGTGCTTTGTCCACCTCACTGCAGTGGATGCAGCTAAGAGAGAGTAGAGAACACACATATATGCCTGTCTGCATTTCCCAAGGGATCTGTCAAGGAGAGATACTAAGCTGTCCTTGCAAACGAGCAATTACTGTTTGCTGTTGCTGATACCTTGAGACCTTTGTTTGCAGCAGGTTACTTGGCGTGGCTGCAACCTTAGAGGTATTTTTCAAGGGCTGTTTTGGGATGCAGCCAGGTCTTTACAGGTCCTGTAATTTCAATAATGAAATTAAAACCAGAACTTAGTACTTGGGGGACTGAAGGAAAAGAAACATGGGGCTAAGTAATGCCTGCTCACATTTTTTCTTTATGAGATCTCTCAATCTGCTAAATAAAAATCACACAATTCTTCACAATCAAGAATGCAAAGCAGAAAACCAGGTTCTTGATAAGGTAGCAAGCACAAAACTGGGAAGCTTAAACGGATATGGCTAAATAGAAATTGTTGTTCTAGAAAAATTATCTGAATGGACTGATCTTGTCCTTGAATCTAGTGTCTGCCATGCTTAATGGATCTGGACTAGTGTATTTAAACAAGCTAGAATCCATAGAAAATTTTTTAACAAAAATAGTAAAAATTTTAAAGCTACTTAAATATTAGACAGAACATTTTGGTCCCAGACAGGACTAGGATTCTTTTGAGATCTGGAAATACAGAGTGGTTAGGACCTCATTTCCACTGAAAAGAAAAAAAAGAAAGAGGGAAGAAGGCCCTTCCTGCCTTATGCGATTCTGAAAATACCTTCCCTTGAACTACATATAAATACATTCAGTGGAGACCACATCTTTAAAAGTCAGCTTTTCGTGCATGGGGCTTATATGGAGCACAGATACTATATATGCCAAAGCCAAAGGCCTGAAAAACGAGGCTCATAGGAAATCAGAACATATCTGGCCCCGACTCAGCCTCGCCATCAACCATAATCCAAACATTAATGCAAAGAGTCAAAATTACTTCTTAATTCCTAAATTCCAACTAATGGGAATTTTAACAATCAATTTATAATCCCATGTGTCCCTTCAATGAACAGGAGTGAAGAATGAAAACCAAATCTGCAGCAGAGCCTCGTGCAGAAAAAAAGCTGGAAATGGCTGCTGTACAGGCACAAATTATATTACTAATGTGATCTGGCAGTTTTGCTTGAGTCCCATAGCTGCAGCTTAATCATATCTTTGACACAGCTAAATTGCTAGGATACAATGGGACCTGTAGCTAATAACATTGCTTCAAAAATCAACAAACTCCTGTTTTCCTAAAGTGATTATAAGGAACTCCCATATATTTTACATGAACTGCGTCTGCTTAACCACCCTGTTCTGAGGCAAGATCACAAGTAACCAGCCTGTTTTGTGTCATTAGGGTGGGAAGGGATCAGACAGTGCTTTGCAATAGGCATTCTCAGTTCTGCTCTCAAATGCTCTCTTGGTTTACACTGACATTTAACACAGCAGCAACAGAGAGCGGGAAGATTTTGTTCTTATTTTTAACAAGAGAAAACAAGATAGTGCAGATAGCAAAATCACAACTGATGGTGAGGACACAGGGCAGATAAAAAGAGGTAGATTTAAACACTGTGCCTAGATTCCAAACTGATGTGCCGCCACACTCTCAACCCCAAACTTCAACATTCAGTGCTGGAAAACACTGCATCCCAGCCCAGCCAAGCTCAGAGAGGCACCAGCTGGCTGGCACACCCCCTGGCACCACCACATCCACAACCTACCCCTTGTTTGAGAGCTTTTTCAGTTAAAACCACTTGTCCTGAAAACACTGGACATTTAACTAAGTTGACAGAAGCCAGCTGATTTTTGACTGCATTGGGGGTTCCTGAGCCCAGGGACACCTGATCAGCAGCTCAGAGGCCCATTAGGACACAGTAGCCCTTGGGAGCCAAACAGGCGAGGAGGGGGTGTTGCCAGGAGCATTGGAGGGAGACTTAAATGTGGGCAAACAGGGTGTGGCATGGCAGTTCAGGATGACCCTGATGGACCTCACACATCAACACGCAGCTGTCCAGGTCTCTGGCTGCAGTGAGTGCCTGAGCTTGTCACTGATGCCACATGGCAAAACCTGTTTGAGGTGTGAGCAGGTGAACAGCCTGCTCAACTTGGAAGCCCAGCTGAAAGAAATGGAGAGGCCAAGGAGTATCAGGAAGTGTGAGAGGGGTAGTTCACTGAACTGTAGCAGATGTGCCCTCAATCTCCAGAAACAGGGGGTCGAGCTGCAGAAGACAGTCAAAAGACTGAGAAATACCAGGGAGGCCGAGAGGGAGCTGGACTGCTGGTTCTAAGCTCCTGTGGTTGGGGAATCACAGCCCCAAAAATTCACGCCCTGGCATCCATGCAAGGGAGGGAAGGCATTAACACAGGGACTTGGGAAGCAGTGGGATAAAAAAACCAAAGCAAAATAAAACAAATAAACAAAAAAAAACCACACCAAAAAAGCAACAAAAGGAAGAGGAAAGGAACTAACAAAAGGAAGGGGCTTCCTTCAAAGCCAGACATTCCTGCCCAGCTGGATATCCCCACTCAGAACCATTTCGTAGCTCTGCAGGCTAACAAGGCAACACCCCATACACAGGAAGAACAGCCAAAGCTAACTGGAGCAGCCCAGCCTGCTGCACAAATGAAGAAATTAATAACTAGTTCAGCCAAGAAAAGGCAGCAGGTGACAGAAGTGGCTGACTGTACTTTAAGAAGCACAGAGGCACTCATCTGTCACCCTGACCTGTGCTCAGGGGAGGTGTGTTGCCTTCCTGGAGCCTGGATCAGGGATGTTACTGAGCAACTGCCAAGCCTAGTCAAACCCACTCTTTATTGCCCACTACAGTGTTCCATGGGGGAGCTGGTGATACAGCTGGCAGCAGTCTGGGAAGCATTAAGAGAGATTACACAGCCCTGGGAGAGGTGGCAAAGGGCTCTGGAGCTCAAGTAGTTTTGTCATCAGTTCTCCAGGTCAAAGGAGAGGGGCTTGAAATGGCCAGTCAAATCTGGCAGGTCAACAAATGGTTAGAGCAATGGTGCCATACTCAGGGTTTTGGTTACTCAGACCATGGGACTCATTTTGCCAAGCCTGCTTTACTGGGGGCTGATGGGGTCCATCTGACAAAGAAGAAAAAGAGTATCTGAAGGGGGTTTACAGGGAAACTGGAGAGGGACTCTTCATCAGGAACTGTAGTGATAGGACAAGGAGTAATAGGTACAAATTGAAAGAGGAGAGATTTAGGTAAGATATATGGAAGAAATTCTTTACTGTGAGGGTGGTGAGACACTGGAACAGGTTGCCCAGGGAGGCTGTGGATGCCCCTACCCTGGCAGCATCCAAAGCCAGGTTGGATAAGGCCTTGAGCAACCTGGTCTAGTGGGAGGTGTCCCTGCCCATGGCCCAGGACATTGGGACTAGATGATCCTTAAGGTCCATTGCAACCCCTTATCATTCTGTGATTCTATGACAAAGGAGCACTCACATGAGCAGTGCCCACAGAGACTGGCAGGGGCACTCATTTCCTGCAAGGAATAGTGAGAGCTGTGGTTCAGCTCTTTATAACTCATTACTACTCTCTGAAGATCCTACCACTACCCTGAGCTTGCATATGCTGGTTCCAAATATAGCTCAGAATTACTTGCATTTGCAAAGGCTAGAGGGAGAAGTCATTCTGCTATCACGTGGATTGGAAATTGTTTGGGAATGGGATATTTTGGATAAAGATGTACTAAAAGACTTGTGTCAAACTGGTATTTTGGTTGCATCCATTATAGTGGCAATTCTTCTTAATTTCAGATGATACTTCTTTTCTATTTCTGAATTTTTAATTAAAAATACTTTTTCTTTATTAAAGGGAGTCTATCTGATCCAATCAATGTCAGTATAAGCCTGGAACCTTCTCCCCATTTTTAGTGCCTAATCAGACAGGCATCAGGCTTCACATGTGCGTCAAAAAGAGCTCATTTCAATGCATTTCAGACAACACAGGTACTTCACAATGGGTTTATGGTTGTGTTCTTTTCTTTATTAACCATAGCACGTAAAGCAAAAGCACAAAGGCAGTCCTCAAAAAGAAAAATCCCAGAATGCTTGGGGGGGAGCAATATCTAAACAACTCTTCTGCTGTTCTCTAATGTGTTACTAAAGACACCACCATTCCTCATCCCTCCAGAAGTGCTCTTAATTAAATAAGAATCTATTAAAAAATACAGTGTCCCTCAGTGTAAACTCCCACCCCCACCCTTCTCTTTCAATTTTAAAAGCGATCTATTTTGCCTTCTCCCTGCCTGGAAGCTCATTAGAAACAGCCCCTTCTGCACATACGCATCACCTAACACAGATTTGGAGGGAGAGACAGACAGAAGAAAGGGAGAGGCAGAAATTAGAAAGCGAATTAAAATAGTAGACCTGCGAGACAAGAAAGCCACTGCAGACAAAGAACACCCGGTACTCACAAGGGAACAGTGGCGGCTGAGACACGAATGTGGGTACCATGGGATTAAAACAGAAGCTGTTGCTTAACTTTGCAGCAGAGATGCAGTGCTGCTCTAACCAAATTCAATTACCAACAATAACCAAGGCAAATCAGACGGACCTATCACTTTGCTTTCTCTGGGTGGCAGAAGGTCACCATTAAACGTGCCTCAAACTTAAAGGGAAGTGCCAAGCACGAGCAGCGTTGCTGTCACAGGCACAGTGTCACTACCTGTTGAGTGCTGCGTAAAGCCCACAGGATCATTCTCTGCCACTCTTCTTCCTCAGTCCCTGCTCCCAAACATCGTCCAGCTCACCTATTGCCTGAAAAGTCCAAGCTGGTCAAACCAAAAACTTATTCCCTCTCTGAGAGCTAGAGAGGTGACAAAACCAGAAACCCAGGGGCAGAGTGGGTTTTTTCCGCCCACTTTCTATAAGAGAGATTTACTTGAGTAATTGACTCCTAACAGTTCACCTTAAAATCACCTTTCCACTCTGCAAGAGCTTTTCCCACCTTGTGCCAGATACCCCAAGGAGCAGTATGGCATCTGTTGATGGCAAGCTACTCCAAACACAAAGTTCCCTTTGAGCTTTATTCCATGGCAGCATAAACGACAAAGTAACAAGTAGAAGAGAGCTGGAGATGAACTTTTTACAAGGGTATGCGGTGACAGGACAAGTGACAGGATGGCTTCAAATTGACAAAGGGCAAGTTTACATTAGATGTTAGGGAAAAGTTCTTTACTGTTAGGTTGGTGAGGCACTGGAACAGGTTGCCCAAAGAAGTTGTGGATGCCTCATAACTGGAAGTGTTCAAGGCCAGGTTGGATGGGCCTTTGAGAAACCTGATCTAGTGGAAGTTGTCCCTGTTCATGGCAGGGGAGGTGGAATTAGGTGGTCTTCAAAGTCCCTTCCAAATCAAACCATTCTGTGTTTCTATGAGTATTTCATCAACCTCTCTGACACCAGATAGGATGAGAAGGAGGGAACAGAAATCACATGAGTCTTGGGATGGAGACAAATTCAAAATGCAGTAAATCTGCCTGCCTTAGTGAGGAGGGGCTGAGAATTCACATCTAACCTTCATCCACTGCTTAAAATATCTCCAAAGAACAATTTGAACTCCAGGCTTAACCAGGGCCTTTTACACAACTCCCCAGATACATCTGCCTAAAAGGTGGCTTTGCTCTCCAGATAGGCTCTGCTTGTCCTGCACTGTCCTCTGAACATAAACCTGCCTCTCCTGATACTTGAGAGGTAAAATGACATGAGCCACATGCTTTTTTTGCCTTTTTTTCCTTCTTTTTTTTTTTTTTCTTTAATATGAAGTTGTTTCTGCAATGGATTTTAAGTAACTTCATACAGCTGCCCAGCACAGCTGCCTGGCAGTCCCTTCAGTACAGTGGTGGGAACATCCTTCTCTTTGTCCCTTGGAAAGCTGTGCTAGAAGAGAGTAAGAGAGAGGATCCAAAATGAGGCCCATACCTAAGCGTGACTGCAAGGTTATTTATTTTGGAATGTTTTGCTAGATTTCATCCTTCACACATGATGGAATTTGCTCCAACCCAAATTTTCATTACCGGACATCCCTGTCCAAGACCACTGCTTTCAGAAGATGATGCAGTGTTTCATTCAGGGAGACTCCAAGGAATTTCTTTGCTTATGTATATAGAAACAAAGGGATGCAGCCTGACAAAATATCTTACTGACCTGAAAAAAGAGTATCCAGAAGAGATTTTGTCTTCTCCCCCAAAAATTCAATTAAGAGCGGTTCACCTTGTCCTTTTTTCTGAAGTTGCAGAGTCACTTCCTTGCTGAAACTCCATGGCATTTTCATCTTAAGGCTCTTTTCCAGTATGCTTTCCTGTGAGAGTTTTGTTCTCTATGATTGCTAGGCTCACACTTGTGAGAGAGGACAGATAGCAAAAGCTCTAAACCAGATGGAGGTACCCGCAGTCACGCTGAGTAGCAACCTTGATTAGATTTTTAATAATGCCAACATATTAAGCAGAACTGTGACAAGAAGAACAGATTCAAAGCAGCCAAGGAGGTAGCTACAGCTTTAATAAATCCTTTGCCGATTTGGGAAGTGGGAGGGTGAGAGAGCACTGATCTCAGCATGTAAAACTGAGGCAGGAGCTTAGAAATTAGACCTGGTACATCACTGGACTGCTGCTGGGAAGCCACACAGAAAGACATAGCTTTGTATTTTAAAATGTAAGTAGTCAGCTCTTGGTTTCTAATGTCTCTTCCTGGAAAGCATTAAAAAAAAAATTCTAGTAAATAAAAAACCTAAAATCTCAGGTAATTGTAGGAAGCAACCTCAAATTCTGCATTTAGAGCCATAGGATCTAATAGCACAGAGTACTTCAAGTTTTGCCACACACACACACTTGTTTCAAATCAGAGGTTACACACCAAAAGCTCACTTTCAGCCTTTTAGCCTCAGAGAGACTGTACTTAAACCACATAACTGCTGGCAGCTTTCTGTTCACAAACCATCCTGGCAGGTTCTGTGCCCGAGTGCCCGGCTCAGCTGGGTGTCTAAGGGAAGGGGCCGCCTTGTTCATGCTGCAGGAGCACTCCAGGTGCCCTCTTTATTACCTGCCCCTGACTCTATCTCCTCCCCATATGGACTCCCTGGCTTCCTGGCACTTGGATGTACCATCAAATAATACCTTGCCTTGTTCTCTGACAATGCTTTCATGTGGATCTTGGTAACGGAGCACCTTTTGATTTCTCCACCTCTTGATCTTGGCCCACACTGACTGCTCACTTTTTGTTCCGTTCTGGGCTCACATGGAACTACGGGGAGCAAATTTATTTGTGATTGACCAATGCAACCCTATGCCTAACATCTACAAAGCAAGTCTCCTTGCAAAAGAAAAACTGCGGGATCAGAAGCTCTCTCAGTAAAGCAAAATATTTTGTTTAGTCCTTAGTAATGAGGAAGCACGAAGAAAAGGAAAGAAGGAATGTCAGAAAGTATAAAGTCATCAAAAGCAATTAATATGTACAATTCTGTCAAAGCTCACTTCCAGGTCACAAGAAAAATATCATTTTATTTTATCAGCAGATTAAAATGAAGGAGACACTGTTTCCAATGAAGAATTTTACCACCATCTTCAACAGGAAGAAAATAAAAAATTAAAATAATAATAATGATAATAATAATAATAATAAAAAAAGCATCTTTAAAGACAAGTTTTGCCCTTTAACATGCAGACCTGTTACTGCACTGATGGAATTTTTATCATAGAATCATAGAATATACTGAGTTGGAAGGAACCCACAAGGATTCAGTCCAGGTCCTGGCCCTGCACAGGACAGCCCCAAGAATCATACCATGTGCCTGAGGCTGACAAACACTTCTTGGACTCTGTCAGGCTTGGTGCTGTGACCACTTCCCTGGCAAGGCTGTTCAACTTCCCAAACACCCTCTGAGTGAAAAATCTTTTCCTGATATCCAACCTAAACCTCCCCCAACTCAGCTTCAGGTCATTTCCATGAGTCCTGTCACTGGTACAAGAGTGAAAAAATCAGTGCCTGCCCTTCCACTTTGCCTCATGAAGATGGAGTAGAGCCCAGTGAGGTCTCCTCACAGTCTACTCTTCTCCAGCTGAACAGACCAAGTGACCTCAGCTGCTCCTCATACAGCTTCACCTCCAGGCCCTTCACCATCTTCATTGCCCTCCCTTTGGACACTCTCTAAGAGCTTGATATCTTTCCTATACTGTGGTGCCCAAAACTGCCACAATATTCAAGGTGAGGTGGCCCCAGTGCAGAGCAGAGTGGGACAATCCCCTCCCTCGACCGGCTGGTGATGCTTTGCCTGATGCCCCCCAGGACACGGTCGGCCCTCCTGGCTGCCAGGACACTGCTGACTCATCTTCAACTTGCCACTGACCAGAACTCCCAGGTCCTTTTCTGCAGCGCTGCTCTCCAGCCTGTCATTCCCCAGCCTATACACACAGCCAGGGTTGCCCCACCCAAGGTAGAGAATCCAGCACTTGCCCTTGTTAAACTTCATATGGTTGGTGATTGCCCAGCCCTCTAATTTGTTGAGATCTGGGCACAAAGGGCAGCAGGACCTTCAGGTCTTGATGAATGCCTCAGGTACTAGAGCCTTAGTAGGAGATGCTGTTCATACTGTCTTTCATGCATATAAGCCTTGTCTTTCATATGAAGAAAGGCATGTAACAGTTATTTGAGTAATTGCAATCCAATTACCGCCCCAGGACAGACCTGCCCCTTTGCAGAATTACATCTGGGAATCTGCACAGATTTCAGACTGAAGGTAACAGAAATCATCTTGATAAGATACAGAACAGTCCTGCTTCTAACCTACCTGTTTTGTCAATGAACGTAATCAGTGAGGCCACCACAGATATCCAAGGGTACACTGTGGATACCGCTTGGAGCTGCAGGAAAGGAAAATACAGTGGCAGCAGAGGGGCTACCTGTACCCAGCCTCCCAGTCAAGGCCAAGGAAGAACACATAAGCACTGTCTGGGTGTGCACTAAGTTGAATATTAATGTGCAAGATGGTTACTGGAACCTTTACTATTTAAATTGCTTGTTTTTATGTTATAGTGAAGGCCAAGTGACAGAAATAAAACATTACTTCTCTTGGTACTCTCTACTTAAATTGCAGCAATAAATATTTTTAAGAGTAGTGTTGTCAAATCTCAAGTACAGGTTCATCCCTCCAGATTGTACATCATGCTAGCTTGTTATCTACCATTTCATTATGAGCTTTCATAAATAAACTGGGAGCTACCTCTCTCCTGGTCTGGCTATTTCCAGAATTTGTTTCCATAAGAATTCCTGCTCTTTTAATCTTCCCACACAAGAAAGTGCTTTATTTCTGCTGAAAGCAAACTAACTCCATGTCCCTGTCCTACCTGCCTGTGAGGATCTGTTCAGTAGCTATAAGGATCCCACTTTCTTCCATTTCACAGTGTTAAACAAAATGTAAAGAATGTTTCTTGCATACTTAGATAAATGTGAATCTTTTGTGAACTCCCCTTGCCTTTCTGCAAAAGAGAAATAAAAATAATGATAGATTGAAATTACAAATTTCTAATTTTCACATCAAAAGAGAATGAAACTGATTTCCAACCAAGTTTGAGAAAGGACAAAAAAGCAATAACTGAAAAACACACTTTCCCTGATGTGCTAAGGCTGTGATTACCTAACATGATTTCCCTTTCAAAACTCTCCATTGCTATGAGTCACAAATGTCTTTGATAGTGGTTTGCTGACAGTCTCCCATATGTTGGTCGTCTCAAAAATGCACACAGCTTGTCCAGCAAAGTGCTAAACCTCAGCATTTTGCAGCCCTCCAGTTTATCTAGTAATTACAGTTGCTACAAAAAGAAAAAAAAAAAAGGCTGCTATTTGCTCAAAAGTATTTATAATCATTTCAGCTATTTCTGAGAGTGAATACAAGAACAGAATGCCCTGGCATATACAGTAACGAAAAGTGAGGGACAGCTCTGTTTTGTGGTTGTTGCATGTGCTGCTGACAAAGGAGATGCTGTTTGGTAACTAAATATATAAAAGATTGATATTGGCCTTTATTTCTGTTTCCTGATTTAACTTTTGTTTCAGAACATCACTGCTTTGGCTTGCACACTTTGTCTTCCAGTAAATCACAGCATGCACTTGCAAACACAGAGGGAGTCTCCAGCTTTTCCCAGGCATCAAATGGTGATTAGAAAATCATCCTGTATCATAAACTGCAGGTCTGAACCTGACCACTGACACATAGGCTGAAGAAAGAAGGCAGCTAGGGGTGAGAAAGGGAACTGTTGCATGGAGCACAGAGAGATTTATTGTCTATAGAATTACTTTTTTTGTGATTTGCACTGGCAGGAGAGACTTTAACTGAAATTGTTACAGGTTTGGAGCAAGCAGGACTCCATAAACATGTACTTGTCCAAGCAGTGACACAAACTCAAATCACATCACAGGGACATTTCAAGTTTGTGAAGTTTTCCATTAGATGTTGCCTGCTCGTGGCACAAGAGTACAGAACAGCACAGATGCTATGCTGGCAGTGCTGCAGAACAGCTCAATCCTGTATATACCTCTGCTTCAGCAACAGAAGACAAAAATAGATGCAAGTTTTACAACTTGCAAACCCAGCTCCTTATTCTTTTCCTCCAAACCTCTTCCTACACCTTTAGATCTTTCTAAGATGTTTACCCATCTCTCCCACCCCCAAGACCTTGCCTGCAGCATAGCAGTATATGAATTTGCCTGGCAACCTGACATAAATATCCAACCAACCAGCAAACAAAGCCTGGCATGCTCTTAGCTGCAATGTTTCTGTGCACAGACTTACAACAAATCAGAGCTGGCCACCAGGCAAAGAATTAACTCATTTTCTTTATCTCAATTTATAATCTAAAGTTTGAGGGGAGAGGCAGACATTTGCCTTCCTTTAGTTTACCTGTATGCAATGTTCAGAACTCAGCTCTAGACATCTCTCTCCATCTTTGCTCAGAAAATACAAAGCACCGTATCTGCCCTACTCATTTCTAAACTGGTCAAATAAATACCTCTGCTGGGGAGAGGTGAGATAAAGCACAAGGAAAGGGGGGGTGTAAGTGAGCGGAGATGCACTGGAAAACACACAGAAATGAGCTGTGTTTGACTGACAGCCTGGGATCCTGCAGGTGACCAGCACCCAGCTCATCGCTGAAACCCACCGCGAGACCTGAGCTGTGCCCAGTGCCGAAGGCACCCTCTCAAGGGATGGCACTGAATGGGATCATTTCAGAAGGAGCACATCACAAAAGGAATCAGTGTGGGGCAGGAATCTGTGCAAAACACCACAGACAACCTTCCTCAAGATTTCAGCTAAGATTTCAGCCAGTCTTCATGGAACCATGGGCTGGCTCAGGAGGGAAAGAGCATTGCCTGCCCTGAGCAGCTCCTTGTGTCCCAGCTAGTAACTGGTGGCCTTTCACAGCAGTTCCAGCAGATAATGAGAGCTACACCCTGTGCAGAGAGTGGTGCTGCACCCAAGTGCTGCCATCTTTGTCCCCCCACTCTCTGGGACGTGCGATACACCAGGAGTGTTTCAGAGATCAGCGTGTCCTCTGCACTTCAAACCAGCAAACTACAAGGTAAGTACACAACAAGAAATCCCCGTCTCATTTCTTTAAACTTATCAATGTGGAAAAAATGAATGAGACCCGTATCCTGTATCAACTATGAGCAGAGTTGAAAGGAAGGTAAGATCGCGTGATATTAGTAGTTTCATCGTAATTAAACTGTTACATTCCATCCTGCCCCACAAAACAGATTACTTGAGACTGGAACACAAAACACAGGACCAAGTCAAGCCAGAAACAAAGTTTCACTCCATCTATATTTGCCACCGTAAATGTAGCATCATGCACAAAGGTCTGAGTCACTGCTGAGCACATGGGAGTTCATCCCACTGTTTCTCTGCCCTATATACATGTAATAAAGAGCCCAGGTAAGAGATCCCCTAGGTAAGAGTAGATGAGGAAGGCTGACACACGTGTCATGCTTTGACACATTGCAGAACTGCTTTTTACCCTTTGTTTATGAGAAAGTGTTGCCAATGCAAATAATTATCAATAATAATGCAGTGAGGAAATACCAGAACTTGGTTTGTGTGGGATGGAGGTAAATTTAAATGGCACGCCTTGCAAAAGAGGCCGACAGGCTGTTCCACATGTACTGTTCTGCATACTGGCATGGCTGGAGTGTGAAATGAATGGAAAGCCTTAACCCCTAACGTGCCATTGTTTCCCCAGTTCCCTTGCCAACTAAATGGTTAGCAAGAGTGCACATCAGGAGAAAAAGGCCAACAGAGGGAGAGGGGGACAAGTCAAAAGTAAAAATATTTCTTACAACTGATACTGCAGGCTTGAAAATCCAGAGCACAAAGACAGTTTTGCCCTTCCCCCACTACTTAGCTTTGACTTGCAGTCAGGTCCTTCCATTTGTGGCTGGTACCACCTAACACTTTGGTGTGGCTGGCTGCACATGAGCATTGCTACAGCACACACTGCAGGAGGTTTAACACAAGCAAACATGAATACTTCTGAAACTACCTGACAGTACAACACTCGGGTTAGTCTCTCAGATACTTAGCTTTGCCTATCTGAAGAAAATGAGAGCGAGCTCGTTAGCTACATCAAATGCCTTCATGCTTTGTCTTTCCCCACAGGAAACAATGGGAGCAGAGTCAGGCTTCAGAAGAGTTGGCAAAGGTTCAACAAAGCAGAGGTAGGCAAAAGCAGACACTCATCCAGCACCCCCATTTCTAGAGGCAGATGAATGCAAATAGACAACAACCTTTATGGTAAGCCATCTTTCTCTGTCCTCAAGAGCTTCATTTTACACAGGATGGTGTTTTATAAAATATGACTCTTACTGCTCGGGAAGGCACATGCTGAATATTTGGAAGAATCAGTCAGTGTACCAACTGACATTTGGATTCCTATTTTCATAACCCAAGACATATAAACTTTCTTCCCCGTTTTTATTTGACTTTCTAAAACAAAAGCTTGCATTGAGAGAGACCCTGGAACACTTGGGAAAGAAGCTGGCAACACAGAATAGCCCTGAGGTACAAAAAGGGGGTAGCTTTATTTATTCTTCTAAGAAAAAGAGAGGAAAAGCTAATCCAAACAAACCATATGCATTCTGTGTTGTTGGTGAGGTATGGAGAAATCATGTCAAATACCCAAATTATACAGCATGTCTTTGGAAACCTGAAACACAAGCTACTTTGTCTGATTATGCTCATTTTACAGCTTCACTGAAGAAACTAAAGAAATTAATGCTTCAGGCAGTTACCCAACAATAATAATTGCCAAGACCCCCATCATTAAAATCATGTTGTGAAACTAGATAAAAGCAAGCCCTGTTTTGATCAGACCCCACATCAATATAGTGCTCACAATCAGCCTGCACAGTCATGCACTGTGGCCAAGCTCAGGCTTTTTTTTATCACAGCTCTGAACTGACGTGACTACACTGTCCTGAGCATGGACACCATAATGTAAACAAGATGTAACATCTCAGCTGAGGATCTGAATGGGAACACACAGAAGAGATAAAATGAGTGAAACCAACAAATTTTAATCAAGACCTCTACAGAGCTATTTCAAAATGTGCTCTAAAATATTCAAATAAAATTAAAATGTTCGTTAACACCATGACAAAGAGAAGCATGTGAATTTCATTCTGCTAATTGCAGTAGCCCTCTCACTCTACAGACAAAGTTTCTTACTCTAAATATCTCAGAAACACACTGTTATTCAAGCTATTGACCAAGTTCATATTATGGCAGGTACTACTCAGTATTTTCTCAGTCCTACTGCAAGGATATATATCTGTATTTTTTAATGTATACACTTGATCTTTCCCCCCAGAGATAAACAGAAGTGGCACATTTAAAGCATATGCATGAAACACAACATTTTTGAAGTGGCACCAGTGACAGCAGCAGCAGTGCTGGCAGCATGTTAGCATTTGGCTAATTGAGCCATTCAGGTTAATGAGCTTCACAATTGTGAGGATCAACTGGAAAAAAATAATTTCTTTAATACCATAAGCATTGAAAGCTTGCTCATCCAGGTTTCCAGAAGCATCCTATTTGTATCAAAGAGGAATGAAGACACAAATCAGGGAGTGAAAAGAGCCCCTCCCACAGCCCCACATACCCCTCAAGAAAACAGGACTCTCCCAGACACCCTCTATTTGAGATGCCAAACTGGAACGCCAAAACAAGCCCCTTACTGACAGCAAATTGTGCAGACTCTCCAGCTCCTTCCTTCCAGTGGAATAATTAACAATGCTGGCAAGTACATTATCATAAACTTCAGCGTTAACACCCCCACTGCAAAGAACAAAGGCTGTTCACATCCCTCCCAAGCTCCTGCTGCAGACTGGGTGCTGATTCTGACAAGTTGCTCTGCGCCAATTTAGATTCCTCTCACATTTGGAAGATGATGTTCATAACCACAAGCTAGAGAATACTTCTTAAGTGATGCTGGAAAGCACAGAAAACAGCACTCTGAAAACCTGCAAGCCAGCCCAGATCACCTCCTGATGTTGATTTAGCTGTCCTTATGCAGAATTCAAACAAATGGTTTATAACAGTTACACGCAACATCCTTTATCTCAAAGGATCTTGGAGTTCTGCTAGGCTGGGGCTGGACCTTGCATGTTTATTACCAGGCACTCTCCCTCTTGATTGGCTCACAGGTTGGAAGAAGCCAGGTATCTGCAAAAGTAGGTCCTAAACACTTCCATTTAGAAGTTTTTTCCCACCTCTGATAAATGGTCACCGTTGACAACATGCAGCAACGTTTCAGCACTGGGCAAACTTCAGCCCTGGTCAATGTACCATGGCTGAGAGCCACCCTTCACTAGATGCAGGCCACTGGGAGGACTAGGTATGTGACAGCTAACCCCGTGTTAGCTGACCAGCTGGAGCCTGCTCATCACTTCACTTGTTGGTGAACTTGAAAATCTAGTGAGGTGCCAAGTTGTTTTGGAGGCTTACTTGGACACACAAGCAACAAGAGCACTTTGCTACTCGTGTCTGGTGGCTACACAGCTTTCCTTTGGATACGACTTCATGGATACAATCCATCCTCAGGGTATTTTGAGATTAATAAAAGACACTTAGCAAGATGTGTCCTACACTACTGTCAAGGCTGCAGGTGTTACAGCTCAGAAAGGATACACAAGCTGCATCTCTAGTATTTCTGAGAGCAGACCTCAGGCTACTACACTTAGGTTTTAATTATAAGCTCCAACTGGTCTGAGTGAGACCCTAACCCAACCATAGCCCTTTTGCATGCGTCAAAATTCTACTCTATGAAGGTGGAGGTTTACAACAGAAGAATAATTTCTACAGGGGGCCTTGGGGATGGGACTCTGTTGGCTTTTCTCTTGCTGGTCTGCCCCACAGCCAGGACAACATCTCTGGTTGTGAGGCTGGCACTTGGTATCTTTTGGGATAGTTAGGCAGGGAAGAGGGAACAGCTGCTTTGTATTCTTAATGGATTCTACTGAGCAAGACTGGATTTCTAGTGGAAAGCCAAGATATGTACAGACCAAAGAGGTATATTTTTTTATGTGCTGAAATAAGTAAACAAAAAAAAGCCAATCCAAGGTACTTTACTACAGATACTTTATGTTCCTGCGGTTGTCAATTTATTCAGCAAAGTTCTCTTTCAAACTGCTGTCACAAACTCTCCAAGTGTAACAACAAAAGTTGACATTTCTAGGAGGCAAGTGATGTCAAAGTGCAGCAACCTTATCCATGAGGTAACAAAACAAAGGAGAAGAGTATCATTCACTGGGAAAATGAACAGCCTGTAAAGAAACAACTGCACTGTAAAAGTAAACCAAACAATTCCAACCAAATCAAACCAGGCCATCCCTTACCTCTTCTGTCCCTTCCAAACACCTCTGGTTGCTAGCACCTGGGATGAACTGTGGCCCAGGGAGTTCTCACTATAACTGGTATTTAGTACATAGAGTCTCTGTGTTTGGCAGCACACTCTGCTGACACAGAACAACGCTCAAGAGCTGGGAAATCTAGTGTTTCTGCATCTTTTACAGAAAAAGAAAGTCTCCCTCACAGAGAGCAGATGTGTTTTTCACCTGACCTTTGTCAGCTGAGGATGCTGCACTACATTTGGACGTAAGTAGTAACAATGGACATGACCTGCCTTGTTTGTTCAATGTTAAGTATTAACAAGGCCTGGGCTACCTCAGCCGTGGCCACATTGCACTAGGCAAGATGTGCCAGCATAAACAGCTTTATACAAACACCAGCCCAACCTCTGGGAAGGACAGTGCATCCCAGGAACAGGGAAAAGAAGCCAAAGGTATTTTCATGTTGCTCAGAAAAACCAAGCTGTAAAATAAAGGATGGGGGGGAAGATACAAATCCATGTTTGTAGAGAACTCAGCTGTTTGTCAGTCACAGAATGCTTATTTTCATCTTCAAGAAATACGGATTTCATCTTTGGAGGTGACTCCTGGATTTCTCTCACAAATAAATAACTACTACTCAGCAGACAAAGAAACAATAGTCCTCAGACTCCAGTCTGTAGGGATTCATCTTTTCAGTTTCTTATACACAGTGGAAATGTACATTTTGTTATCTGCTGTCAAGGAGAGGGAAAGCCAGCAAAAGTTTTATTGCATCACATTCTCAGGATTCTAAACATACCATATCACATACACACTGTAATGAGTTTTATTTTAACTGTTTTTGGAGACTGCTTTAGTGGACACTGAAATTGAATAACCAGCTCTGCTCATGGAATGAAAGGAAGTATAAAAGTATACATAAAAGGTCTGTCATTATGTTACAGAGGGCCTTGCACATAACCCAAGCAGGAGGGACGCGATGGCCATCGGCATGGAAGTATTTTCCATCTTATATGTTTAAAAACAACAAACACACACTCAAAAAACCCCCCCTAAAACCCCCAAGATACACACATCATGCACCCATCACTTGTATGCATATGTCCTTCATCAGGGGTATACAAAGGTGCCATGGTCAGAAGCTGGCAAGTCACACAGCAGCACTAAGGTAGCTTCCCACCCTACAACACTACAATATCCTTTTGGGCTGGCATCTGCCTCTCAAATTTACATTTTTCCTCCTATTTATAATACTCTATTCTACCCTCCTTTTCCACCTATAACCTCTCTTTGACAATTTTGGTCTGGGGAATTGACGCATTAGGAAAACAATCAGCTTGGTCTGAGGCAAAGAGAAAGGGGATACTCTTCACATCTTGAGAAAACCAAGTCATGCTTTCCACATCGGGCAAGTGCATCTGTACTTGGATCTCAAATGCTGGCCTGTCTCCCAACTTTATTTGTTCCACCCCACCATAAATGAGCTATCTACCCATTAAGAAAAGCTATAGCGACCTCTCTCTCCCCACCCTTTTTTACCTCTGCTTTCAAAAGGTAATTCAGCTTCAATCACACTTTCAGTGATGCCAGTGGAAATTTTCTTTTCCCTTTACTTCTATGAGAGCAGAAAGAGGTTCCACCAGAGGCCTGATCCTGGCTTATCCACACATAGAGTTACTAAGCAATAAGCCTGTAGATGAAACCAATCCAAAAAAAGATATCACAGAAAACAACTCAAATACTATTTACTCTAAGTTTTTCTTTGCAGTTTTTTAATTAAGAAGAATAAATATTTTAGAACTTCCTTTTTCCCCCTTCATAAGATCTACTGCACATGAAACACTGATTGCCCTGAGCTTGTCTCATTCTCTCTGTTGGTCCATGTTCAATATTTCACTGGGACCTCTAAGCTGGTGCTTGGTGTTGGCAGCTCCAAGAGGTTACTCGTTTTGCAGTTCAAAGGAAAGAATCTAAGACACTGACTATATTTGGAAACATTCCCCACCAGTGACAGGGAAGAGCAAAAGTCATATTAACAAATGCTTTCAACATCAAAAAATGAAAATGCATTGTTGTACTTTGTCCCTACTTCTGAAGGAGACTCTTCCTCCTCCTTATAGACATAAAGGGGGAAGCCATTGCCACTGTCATACTCAGATTCCACTTGCAATAATTTCACTATGAACAAATGTTCATTTCCAACCATTATCAGCTTGTTTCATTCTGTCCTTCAGTTTAATGTTTGGATGCTGTTTGCATTTGTTCAGATAAAACAAAAATCACATAACAACCACTCACATCTTAACTTGCCTATGCGCAAGAACACAAAACAAAAGATGCTAGAGGGGTGAAGATTTTGTAAGATAAAAGACCACCAAGTGGCAACACAGTCCTCCATGAGAATTTGTTGAGAGCAAAGGAACCTTTTAGGGGGCAGAAGTCCCTAGAAATATTTTATGAATGCTTATGCAGTATTGATACTATGGGTTATGGCTACCGGGCTGCTATTCATTGCCTGAGAGATATTAAAAGAACTTCCTTGGTAGACATTAAAGCAAATGAAAAGACACATCAGCTACCCCTAAATTACCAGGAAAACACTAACAAAATCTTCAGATATTATAGGCCAAGATAGCCCTTTAGGCAATGCTGGTGACAGCACACAAAGCAATCTCTTCCAGTAGTTCCTCAGCCTATATCATGCCTTCTTCCTTCAGTATGTTCCTTTGGTAGATAAAGCTCTCAGACCAATATTCATTTACTCTTGCTTTGCAAGTGCAAAGAACTTGGGAGTTTTCTAATGTCTAGGGAGAACTGAGTGGCAGAACTTACACATGGAAAGTCATCTGTCTGAAGAGGTTTGTTTGCAGAGGGCAGTACAGCACTGCTGTACCCATAGTTTCTCATTCCTTGTTCCTCCTCCTTCCCTGGACTTCATTAGTACTTAAGTGTACCTGATGCAATTATCCTTTTATTCCTCATCTCTTGCACCACTTATCACCACTCTTCACCACTGAGATTTGCTACTCTGATTTTACTAATCCATGACACACCGCATTGCCTCCCCCACCCCTTTTATTTCTCTCTCTCTCTCTCTCTCTCTCCAGTCTTCATCTCCTCCTGCTGTTCACCATAAGTGAGGAGCCCCTTACCCAGCTGCACTTCCACCCACCCACCACCCTCTCACCAGGCATGCCGTGCATGTCTTTCCCAGCCTGTTACAACTCCTATTGTTTGTGTACACCTGTTCCATTTAGCCTCTACATGTTTGTGACACCCACCCAGGGCATAAAACCATAACAGTGCGGCAAAACATGTCCCTGGGAATGCTCTTGGTCAGCAGCAGGGAAGGCTAAATGAGTTAAAAGAAATGCTTCAGAGGCAAAAATATGTAGGAAAGGGAAAAACTAAAGAAAATGAGGGAACTGCTCATTATTACATTAGCAAACCTAAACTATTTATAAGCACTACATCTATCTATCACTTCAATTACAGATTTCTAAATGAGGCTGAAGCAAGATATCCATAATTATTACTGAAATGCCATTTTTACATTAGCCCAACAGTTGTGCACGTTCCTCACAAAACGCAAAAAGCAAGCTGCCAATTTATTTTTTTTCTGTAAACTACAGATAAATTAATCATCTAAATACCTCTTCTGCAATAGATTTGATTTTTAACCCTGAATTCCTATTTCCTTTGAACAGCATAAGCTGCACAAAGCATCCTTTTCCCTTCTATCTCCTCTCTTAGGGAGCTTTTTCCTCCCCCATTCTGTTTAGTCTATGGGTGCTCAGAGGAAGAAGTGACATTAAAAAGGTTTGTTTAACTTGCTTGGTAAGGCTGTTATTACTTACACCTCTTCCCCCCTTTTCTTCCATTTGTCCTTTTGTGAAGTTCTTTTTTACAGCTCCCAGTGCTATCTGCTCCACCTTGCCTTTTGCTTCCTTAGCAGAGAGGAACTCGGGAGGTGATGTTTGCAGCCCAGGGATGCACGTCCTTCATTTGGAGAGAGTAGGAACAGAGACTGCCCAGCTCCTGCATGTCACCAGCCCCAGAGCTGAACCTTGTCATGTTGCATGTTTGTGGACTCACCCCAAGTCAGCATAAGGTCTGGGGACCACCATATTGTGCTCTTTTGCCCCTCAGTTCTTCCATCTGCACATCCCTTATGCCCAGGTAGTTGCTATCCTGCTCATTCTTTCTCTCCCTTCCTAGTATGACCAGCTTTGTTTCCAGGCTTCGTTTTCCCTCTCATCATTGCTGGAAACACTTTCCCATTCCCGTAAAAGCACCAGGGAGTTTTACAAACCACAGAACTTTGTCTTCAGATTTCATGGAGAAGGAAATCAAGGCGTGAGGTGTATGAAGAAAAGGGTGTGGATGTTGTTTACCTGGACTTTAGTAAAGCCTTTGACTCTGTTTCCCGCAGTATTCTTCCAGAGAAACTGGCTGATCATGGCTTGGACAGGTGTACTCTGGGTGACCAAGCCCAAAGCGTGGTGGTAAATGGAGTTAAATCCAGTTGGCAGCCTGTAACTAGTGGGGTTCCCCTGGGCTCAGTATTTGGGCCAGTTTAATATCTATC
Organism: Pipra filicauda; assembly: GCF_003945595.2. Lineage (NCBI taxonomy): Eukaryota > Metazoa > Chordata > Aves > Passeriformes > Pipridae > Pipra > Pipra filicauda. The sequence goes on along the minus strand of NW_024104661.1, from coordinate 356,970 downwards.
AACAATCTAGAGGAAGGGATCAAGAGCACCCTCAGTCATTTTGCAGACAACACCAAGTTGGATGGGAGTGTTAATTTGACGGAGGGTAGGAAGGTTTTGAAGAGGGATGTGGATCAATGAGCTGAGGCCAATTGTATGAGGTTCAACAAGGCCAAGTGCTGGGTCCTGCCCTCGGATCACAACAACCCCATGCAGTGCTCAGGCCTGGGGAAGAGAGGCTGGAAAGGGGTCTGGCAGAAAAGGACCTGGGGCTGCTGGTCAACAGCCAGCTGAACATCAACCAGCACAGTGCTCAGGTGGACAAGAAGGCCGACGGCATCCTGGCCTGTGTCAGAAATAGTGTAGCCAGCAGGACTAAGGCAGTGATCATCCCCCTGGACTCAGCACTGGTGAGGCTGCACCCCAAATCCTGTTTTCAGTTTAAGCCTGTCACTACAAGAAAGACACTGAGATGCTGGAGCACATCCAGAGAAAGGCAATGGAGTTGGTGAAGGGTCTGAAGCAAAAGCCTTATGAGGAGTAGTCAAGGGAGCTGCAGTTGCTTAGCCTGGAGAAAAGGAGGCTCGGGGAGACCTTATCGCTCTCTAGAACTACCTGAAAGGAGGTTGCAGCCAGGTTGGGGTCAGTCTTTTCTCCCAATTAACATGCACCAGGACAAGAGAAAACAGCCTCAAATTGTGCCTGGGGAGGTTTAGATTGGATATCAGGAAAAATTTCATCACTGAAAGGGTGGCCAGACATTAGAATAGGCTGCCCAAGGAAGTGGTGGAATCACCATCTCTGGAGGTATTTCAAAGACATGTAGATGTGGCACCTGGGGACATAGTTTAGAGGTGGACTTGGCAGTGCCGGGTTAATGGTTGAACTCGATGACCTCAGAGTTCTTTTCCAACCTTAATGATTCTGTGACTCTTGAATGTGTGATATACATGTGCTATACCTCCCTGAGCAGGCCTGAGCACAGATCCTTGGAGCTGCTGATTTGCTACTGTATATTTCAATTTACAAGAGAGGTAACTGTGGTCTAAATATTCTCTCTCACCACATATAATTTCCCTGCCTGTGCAGAGAAAGGTTTAAGCCACACACAAAACAAAATCTATTCTAGGAGAAACTTTTTTTTTTTCAAATTAAATTGTTACAGCAACAGAAGTTGTTTCAAATGGTTGGGCAGAATCTCCCAGAGACACTCTCTGCTATCTAACACTTATTTTCCATCGCTCTCCACACAAAGAATGACAACTTTATATCACATGACAACTTGTTACCAAAAAAAGATATTAAAACAAATTATAAAAGTTGATGGTTACAACATAAGCCCTACTTTCCTTTTAACTTCATCCCTTGGCCTTCTACTTCAAAAATAGCTTTGAAGATCTATGGTAATTTTCGCCCTATTGCCAAGATCGTGCTCAAGTCTTGACTCTGACCTGGCTTTCAGGGCTTTGTGTGCATTCTAAGGTTTGTTCCACTGTAACCATAAACACTTTTAATACCCCCTTTGCATCACTTCGAGCTGTGAATGGTGTTTTAACTCTATTGAGCTACCAGGTTGTATTGTTAGAGAGCTGTTTGTCCTACAACTCTGTCCTAATTTTGTATTTACCTACTGCCAATTCTGCCTGGCCAATAAAACATCCTTCTTTCAACTCTTAACAACACATTTCACTTGGTGGCTCATAACTAGAAAAGTCTTTGCAAGTAAGGACACCTGGTCGCCCTTTCCCTGCCTTGTTCAGGTGCCATCAAACACCCACTTCAACCCACCACAACACCAGGTAGTTACAAGTATGGCAAGAGTCTGAATTTATTTTCTGCCAGATAAGCCCTACAAGCCCATTTGTTGTGTGGCTGTAGGAAATTTGGTGCTGACATCAGAAGGCAGCGGGAACAAGTGCCCAAAAGTGGGACCTCCACTATCGACAGCTGTGCAGATCCATATTAGATAAAAGGAAAACAGCAACTGCAGCCAAAAGCCCAAGGAACTTGCCTTGTAGCTAAGAGCACTGTTGAGAATCTGTGCTAGAGAAGAGGACAGCACAGTCTGGCTGCAAACATGAAGGGAGGATAATTTAATTCTTACATAAATATTCTGAAATAGATAATTATTTTAAAGTAATTTGCAGTGCTAGTATGTTCTAGTTCTCTTCATGCCTACTTCTACTGGGTCTTTTTTCACCTGATTTGACTAAATAATAAAGGAGGATATTTGCTCATTCTGAGATTACTGAAGACCTGAGCTGTGCACCCCAAGGACAGGCATTTTCACATTATTCCAGAAACATTCATATATGGTACGGGTGCTGGGAACACAGAAGCTCATGGTATGGCACTAGCAAGCCCTACAGACATTCAGTTTATGTAAATATATCAAAAAGTCAATCATCAACATATTTATTTCAAAATTAAAACTAGATCCAGTACAAGCTAGACACGGTGAAATAAATGGCAGAGTTCATAGGACTGAATCAGAGCCCAAATGTCTCAAAGAGGACATCATTACCTGTTCCACTAATTACAATTTTTTAATTAGCAGTGACAGAAAATACACATAACTAACACTTGCAAGACACACACACACACACAAAGTGAAAACTATTATATTTGCATTAGGGCAAGCAGAGAATGTGTAGCGAAAAGTAACTCAGCCTCAGCTGTCTTATCTGAAGGGAGTATCATCCTGACATTTGGGCAGTTGGCACTTTAAGATCTCCCAGAAGATTTAAGTCAAGAAATCTTGAGTAATTCTTCACAAGCAGCATAGTCCTATGTACAATCAAGGGCTGCATATGCTGGAATCCAGGCAGGGTAGACAGAAACTTACAATCATATTTTAAGAATAAAATTCGATTTTTTAAGAAAAAAATTGGGGTGGCATACCCAGAACAATGAGAAGCAGATCTTCACACTGAATAAAACCCCGCTTCACATGGTTATGGCCAGCATGTGGAAAATCACACATTTTTAGCAGGTGAAAGAAACAAGTGTATACTTTTTTGCTGACTGTAATTTCAGCCTTGGCCCAAGCTGTCCTTCTCCTTACCCAAGAGTGCACTTATTGCATCTTAGGTCGCATCTCTCTATAAAATACAGGTTTTAAGAGACAGCTCGTTTCTTTACCTTTAGGGAATGCCTGGGAAGTCTTTTCATTAAAATGCTAATAGAACCATAAAGTTTAACACCAAATTTCCCCCACTTGAGCTTGAAAGCAAATGCTTTGGTCTAATTCCGATCAGAACACTGTCTATTTTTTCATTAAAGTTTTATTCTGATGTATTCATTATTGAGGAGCCTATGAGGAGCTGCATTATATTCCAAAATGAACTGAAATGAACTTTGAAGCACGAAACAAAGCCCATCTATGCAAGGGAGCAAACTGCATAAGGAATTAAGAGATGAGACTTGCTGCATTTCTAAGTGGTTTGTCACTGTAATATACCAGTACTTTGTTGTTCTTGGGGCTACTAACTGCACTTATCCCTTTGGTCCACTTTATTTGGTGTATTCATTAAATAACAAAGCATCAACACTTAGCATGCACATTCATGATGTTTCCTAGGCTGGCTCTCAATTCATCTACATACTAATGCAAGAGGACACATTCTGCAATACAAACAAGCCCTTGTGTCACGTTGAGTTACATGTTCTCTGGCTTTTCCCAGTGTGTGGGAGGGTGCAGACTCTCTACAAAGCTACTGCTACCCAAAAAACTGGGCGAGAATGCTTCCAGCTTCCAGCCTCCTTGTCAGTCAATAAGAGGAGAGGATGAAAGAAATGCTTAGCTTAAAACTTGTCTTTCTCAAAGTAGCTGTAGGATCAGCAGCGCCCAGTGCTTCTTTTACTTCACTACTGCAGCGGCCCAAAGATACAATTTGTGGGCCAGCCATGCAGAGCTAAAGTACATGATGAGATTTAAAGACGATTCAATGCCTCAACACATTTTCCCTTAGCTCCACTCAGCCCTCTTGGAGTGCTCTTTAAGAGCATTGGCTTATACACTCTTGATAACAAAACACTTAGAGAAGCTGCAATCCATGCTCTTGCATGCACACAGTCACGTGGTTTTCTCACGGTAACCCTCTCCTTTTCCTCTGCCCTTTTTCCCATTGCCCTTTTCTCCTCATCCATTTGGATTACATCCTCCATGGGACAGAGCCCAAACTCTCTACCTGACACCCTCTGTGAGTCCCCTCTAGTAAGGAGGAAGAACATACCGTAAAGTTAAGAAGAAAAAAAAAATGGAACACAGCACACACACACTTTCCATTTTGTATTTGAAAAGGAATCTACATTTTCCTGTGTCACCTGCCCTTATTTGAGAAATTTCTTTTCTTCTGGTTCTCATTATGGTTTTAATGAAGCAAGGAAAGCTGATTTAAAATGACTCTACTACAAATGAGCTGACTTTAGGAAAAAAAAAAAAAAGGAATGCATTAGCAGAGGAGAGGTTTCTAGCCAACTCTCTAAGGCTGTGTTTTTACAGAGTCCATGGGGAGCACAGTATCAGGGAGGCAGATCTCTGCTTCCAGGAGACCCCTGAACAACAAAAAGGGGCCAACAGGGCTACCTCACTTCTGCTGCACTGGAGGAAGAGGGCAGCTCTGCACGATGCCAGCCCAAGGACTGAAGGGCTGGGGGAACAGTGCCAAGGCAGGAGAGGATGGGAATGGGATGGGGAGAAGATAGTAACCCCTCATGGCTGCTACTCCCACACAGGGCCACTGGCCTTCCTGCCATCTTCTGTCCTGGTCATTAATTCTTACCAGTCCTCACGTTCTCCTCAGCCTTCCTCATCAAAATTCAATTGCAGGGCAACGCTCTCCTTCCCCTTATCCATTTGGTACTTTGTCACTAACACCAGGATTCCCAGACAAAGAGCAGCAGTGCCACAGGCGCTGAGGAACGTGGGCTGGCCACAGGGCAGACAGGCCATGCTCCAGAGCCCACACTGGCTTCCCAGGTTGAGAAAAAAAGAATTTTAGCTTTGCCACTGATGGTGAAAAAAATAGAGAACGTTCCCAAAGCACTGGAAGCTTGGCCTATGAGAGAACTGTACACCATGCTCTCCCTTACTTCAGAAATCTGCCTTTGCATTTCAAGCAAAGATCTCAAAAACTAAAAGCTAACTACGAAGAATAGAGCCAAACAACTTTCCATCTCAATTGCTGCACAAACATTCCTTCAAAACTGTTGGAGCTACATGAAAGGAAAATAAGCACAAAAAGAATTTGAATAATGCCTGTGTCTAAGGGTTACTATCTAAATACCACATACTCCAGCACTTATGAATCACAAGGCTCATTCAGGTATAAATCTCTCCAGAATACTGTCTGTTAACACCTCATGATGCCTCTATTTGTTTTTGATCCTCCACACCCACTTAAGATCACTTAATGTCAAAGCACTAACACCACAATGCAAAATCAGTAGAGGGGTTCCCTGACTTACAGAAATTTCAAGGTGTTCTGAATTGTGCTTTTACCAAAACACCCAAAATCCAACCCCAAAACCATTTAATTGCTTCACAAAGTCTCAGCTAGCACTGACTAGACATAATCTTACAAAGGTCTTTTGTCTCTGCCCGAAATCTTCGGGTATAGAGCACTCTTTGCTGTGATAATTGGTTTGGCTGTCCATTCCACCCATCAGGTGATGGAAAATATCCATCAGACTAAATGCAATGTGAGAGAATTCTCTTTAGCCAATTAGTTGGTAATGAGAACATTAGCCACAGTATCTTCTGCAGAGGGCACCTTAGCAATTCCAGCGAAGCCCACAAAGATGACAGTTCTATCTGTGTGATTAATAGCAAGCCTGTGACACTATAGGAATTCTACACAGTTGTGTAAAATCAGGGAGGAATGATCCACTTTATGCTGTTAAATATTTTAAGAGCCACAGATGATTTTATATTACATTCTAATACATACACTTATTTTGTGTCTTGCAATTAACTCTCCTGCACCAAGAATAGTTTTTAAAGCATTTGGAGTTCTCCAGTCAAGAGGGATTGTATAAATTCAAGCAGCAGTTACAGAATGGTAAGATTCTTCCTTGTACAGTGCGGGTTTGAACATCAGGAGGGCAAAATTAAGTCAGCTTGTTTCTCCACTTTCACCTTAAGTATATTCTTCTGACTCTCTAGAAAGTGGCTTAACTTCTAACCTGGCAGGTCAGAAACAACCATCTGTGCAACGTGCAAGGCAAGGGGAAGTCAATATTTGTTCTTCACAAAGGGACTTTTGGGACAGAGAGTACTTTCCTTGTGAACTCACACGTACACATGCAAAGGCACACTCAGATGTTCTCTGATCTCAATGGGATCACACCCCAAAGTCCTTTGCATAAAGCAAAGGGGGAACTGTATTGTGGCACCGGCAAGGAGGGGATTCCAGCACCACTGCACCCAGAACTGTACCTGTGAATTGTCCCTAAAACACCCTGAGGGCACTGCCACATGCCAGCACTCTGGGCTGACCGACTAAACGATCCTATGTGGAGTTTTAGACCCCACGTCTCAATTACTGAATTGGGCAACACAGAAAGAAAAAAACTATACTGACATGTGAATTGATTCAGCTACACCAGTCAAAAATCTTTAAATAGGCACACTGCAAGGCTACAGTCCAGATTAGCCTAATTGGAGTTAATTGCCAAACAAAATAAACAATTTGAGTTTCCTGTTGTGCCACAAGGGCGGTTGTAAGGGAAGTCTACAATGGGACAACTATTGATACATCAATTCATTTACACTGCAGGCTTGCCTAACGCAGTCTGAGTTAGCTGTGTTGGGGCAGAAAAGGAGGGGAAAGGCAAAGTGGATTAGCGAATGGTGCAGTTATGGGAAGTGACAGAGCAATCAATAAACTCCAGGTTCAGAGGATAAATTGAACTGACAAAAGTCAGCCTTAGTTTGCATACCAAAATTTCACTTGTATAAATCCTCTGTGGAGAAGGACGGAGTAACGTAACAAGTAGGATAATCTGAATCTATTTTTCTTCTCTAACTGCTCTTTCAAAGTGTCATTTCTTCATCAGTCCAGTCTTTCTTCTAACCGGAGCTTTGTTAAGCTCGGAACACACGGCAAATTTCAGATGGAATGTATTAAAAAGTGCTTAGATACCATGGCAATAGGCACATTGGGAACACCACACAACACAACAGCTGAGACAGACAAATGGATTTGTACACAGTGAATTTTGTACAAGAGAATTAAAATAAATCTGCAAAAGTGTGTGTGTGTGGGGGGAAACACAACAGCCTTCAAGGGAATTTTACAAATACAGTATAATATATAATGCCAACTCACATATATATAATGCCAACTCACACCTTTGTTGAGTGAAGAAGCCAAAGTAGTATGGAACATTCTCAAAGTAGTATGGAACACTCTCAAAGTAGTATGGAACACTCTCACACAGCATTATACAGAGATCTCAACAACCTAAAGCAGGCAGAAACAGCCTTTCAGAAGCACATGGACTTTGCTGTGTGAGCCCTACACAGACAGTAGGGCTCTGGGGCAGGGGAATAAGGAAGATGCCCAGGGCAGGACAGGGACTGAATTTCACCCAGAAGGGCAGTAGGTACCAGGTGCCCACTCTGCATCAGCTCACCCAGCACCATCCTGGCAGGGGCAGCAAGGAATGGGCAGGAGCAGCAAGAGGAGAGACACAGCTACACGAAGTCCAGGCAAGCTGAGTTGTTTTGTTTTCCTGAAGCCTATGGATCAGAACAATTTTTTTATCGAGCACACTTCCGTGCTTTTATGTAAATTATTTTTTTTATATAAGGACAGTTAATCTGGTAATATTGCAAAGGGAGTCGTTAAAAACTGGAAATTAAATTCGATTGATTGCAGATTGACAATGTGTCATCTGTTAATTAAAGGTGACAGCTGTAACATTATATTCATTGTACAATGCAAAATTATTGACTGTGGCAAGCTCTTAGGAGTTTTATCACTCTTTTACAGTCATCGCTGGGGCTAAAGAGGCAAGCACAGTATTAGCTCTACAAAGCAGTAAATGAGTTTGCCAGATACTCACAAACAAATGGGTTCTGTTGGTTTGAAAGGACAAGTATCATGTCTGTGCTTGGTGGGACAGTGGGAGCTGTGACATGTCAAGGCAAACAACATGAGTGATTCACATGGTACCCGATTGTAAGCAGAGCAATCTTTGGTTTCAAGGAATGCCCATTGAAGCACTGCTGACCCTAATCACATAGATTCGTTCAAATTTCTGGTTTCTCTTCCCTAGCAGACATAAGAACAATCTTTATGCTCAAATCCTTGCCTGGACATCGGCATCCTCACTGAACACCACCCTGCCTTCAGTTCCCCACTGCAGGCAGAGGTGCCGAAGGCAGAGCCACTCCAGTACCACAGGGAAAGCTCAATACTCCTTTGGCTGAACCATGAATAAAACCATGTTTTATTACACTACCTACAACCTGTGGGTAACATCAAGCACTGTGATACACTGTGGACTTCACCGTTTGATCACTGTCTTCTGGTGATACTGGGAGAAGACAGAGGTGTCTTTAGATTATCACAGGAAACCCTTCACTGCTACTGCTCAGAGCCATCAATAAACTGTCTGTTAACAATCATGATGTGCCTTAATTGGATCAATTGTCCTTTATGAGTACAATCTTTGTAAAAATTTCATTTCTGCAATGGTATATCTGAGTTTCACAAGCTTACTCTGCTCATCATGTCCAGCCACGAGTTCTGAGGATCATTTCACCCCACCCAACCACTGTCTCTCTGAAGATACCCACCATTTGTCTTGAGATCTGCAGCTAGGAAAACTTGGTGGCCGTGACACACAAATAATCACTGAACATCCTCCTCTCACTTACAGGCAGCAAGAAGATTATGTCTTTTCCTTCCAGATCCAGTTCTAACTACAATCATCCACACTGCTACTTAGAGGCAAGGTGAGTACTGTATTCCCCACATACACCAGCAGAGTCAAGCCAGCCATAGGGCAAACAGGTACTTTTTGTCACTGACACTGAATGGTTTACAGATAAAATTCACTCATTTCTTAGCTGTGCCTAGAAAACTCTGCTCCAGATACAAACATTTTTGAACAGGAAAAACTTCATACACAAAATAATCTACAAGAAGACTTCACACCAGTTTCACATTAAACTACCAAGCACATGCTTTTGAATCACAAAAATCCTGTGCTGTATATGTGAGAAGGGAGGCATAGCCTATTTCTTTTTAACAAAATATGACTACAAGATGGCCAATTCCTCTTAGTCACTGACCATGTGGCTGTTTGCTCTTTGGGACTACAGGCATCACACAAGTGTCTGCAGTGTGCTGAGCAACACCCCCTTCCCAAATACTCCTGAAGGAGAGCAGGGAAACAATAGCTGTAGGGTAATAGACATCAGAATTAGCGACAGGAAGGCTGAAGCCACACTCAGTGTTTCTCTGGTTGAAGGAAAGATGAGCCTCAGAATATACACCAGTGTCCATCACTAGTAGAAGACTAACAGCTGTGAAGAGCACAGCAGAATAACTTCACAGTGTTAACTCATTTCCTAATCACAGCTTGGAGCTCACAGCACAAGGAAAAACACTTTTGCCTGTGTGTGCATATAAATACAAAGCAGCGTAATATTCTATTTCTTTCCCCAGGTATTACTGCATTTATCTCCAGAACATGAGTGGCTATTATGAATTATCTCCACCATCCTGTGTTCTCCCTCTCCCCTCCCCATGTCGCTGTGAAAGGGGGGGTGAGAGGAGAGCAAAGAAAAGATGGCACCGCTGGATTCCCTTTCTTCAGCTTTTACCAGCCTTCGGAGGTCAGGATGCTATTGGCTCCGCTCTGTGTGTGAGCTGGAGCTGTTCACTTAGCAACAGAAAGCAGAAGCGGCAGACAGCAAAACTATCTGGCTACGTGTGTGTGCGCCTGTGTGAGAGAGAAGGAGAAAGAGAGAGAGAGAGAGAGAAAGAGAGAGAAAGAATGGCTTAGACGATGTTCTCTGCTGCTGCGAGCGGAGGGTCTGCTCTGCAGAAGTGCTGCACACCTCCAGGGATGGCAGCAACAGGTGCTGGTGCTCTGCATCCCACTGAAAGCAGCTCGGGTGCTCAGCATATTGCATTTTTAATATAGGAGCTTAATTAGAGCCTACTAACAACAACAACAGACAATTTCAATAAAGCCTGTATTTAATGCAAGTCGTAAAGCACGGGTTCTGTGCCTGAAACAATACAGATATAAAACATGATGTGTTATAAGGGAAAAGATGGGAAAGGAAGGAAGGTTATGCAGAAAGGACAAATGAGTTTACTTTCATCTGTCTTTTCTCCCAGTGTAAAAAAAAAAAATCAAGACTTAACCAACTGTAGTAAGACATTGTCTGTACCATTATTTAACCTCCAGAAGTATGAGGTTGTATCCCAGCTACTTCTAAACAACAGTTTCTTACTTGGAAAGGAAAGAAATAGCAGAGGAAGGTATTAAGACAGGAGAAATACATATTTTGCAGATCTTAGTTCCTTTATGAAACACAAGAGACTTGTGCTGAGATATGACTGATTATTTCATGCTGTTGTTGAGAGCAACATAAGAGATTTCATGCAGATCATTCCACAGAGAACACGCAGCCTGCGACTCTCCCATGCGACTGGCATCAGATATTTTCCTTCCTGCCACTGTTATGGAAGAGCTCTGAGTACCCACCAGGGAAAGCATAATTTTCTTATATGAAAGGAATATCTCCCTCCTCTCCACCCCATCCCCAAATAAATGGATTGTAGAGCCAATGTAACTGACCCTGTTCTTTCTTCCAATTGATCTACATTTCTGTAGATGTAAAATTTTAGTTTTAAAACTAAATGTAAGTTCCTCTATGTGTGGAGTTTATCACTGCTAGTCTTTCCAGTTTTGAACATCTAATCTTGCAAATCAAGCCCACTGTAATGTAGCAGCTGAACAGCTACTCCAGTTCCCTACAGCTCTAAACAGATAGACTCAAAAAAACCCCAACCAGGACCCTCTTGGTATTCAGAATGGGGAGCTTGAAAGCAACCAAGGGTGTTGTTTTATCCTTTTCACCTCTTTTGTGTGACAATTCTATTACATTTTCCTTATATTCAACAATACAATGGATATGCAATAAAGGAAAGGAAACGGTACTTCCCTAGATTCAATATATCCAAAAAGTATATGTAATTGTTAAAGAGGAACCTATATTTTTCAAGGAACAGAACTATAGCATGGGTTGCAGGTCTAGTTCTCATATTATTTCCTCCATAGAAGGACTTCACCTTGCCAACAAAAATCTACTGATTACAGGAACCCGGCAGAGGTGGAAAATGTTGACTAGTGAGAGTAGGCCATTGGTACTATGAGAAGCAGTCTGGTGTAAAGAAAAAAAAGTAGGGAGGGAAAAAAAAACCCTAAGAGGTTTATCTGCCTGAGCAGGGCCAAAGAGCACTGCAAAAAGCCAACCACTCAAAGGTAAAAAAGAGTCCAAACAAGAGGTAGGAATCGCAGCTACACCATGTAGTGCCAAAACTGAAGTTTGCTGTCATATTTTAACATTCAAGACATGGGGGAAAAAAATTAACTAATTGAAAATGAATGTCTACAAATGTGACCTTAAAGATATCACCCCAAACCTCCACCTCAATGATTGGGAAGTGGAGGGCACACATGGTATGTGCAGGAAAAGCAGAGACCCCGTGGAGACACCTCCATGCAGTGCATGGCTGCTGCTCCCCACACTGGGCCTGGGAAACAGCCTCTTTCCTTTCTGCATCTTTTATAAATGCAAGTGAGCAGCAAAATGGGTTTTTTTCTGTTCCTAAAATTCATGCATTCACCTACACCCCACCAATCCCTCTTTTCACAGCTCTCTAAGACTGGAAGATCCTAACAGAAGCAAGGCCCTGCCGTAGTAACCTTTCCTGTGCTTCAGTCAAACTCTTACCAAAGCCAGTGGGACAGTGAATGCTCCCTTACCAAAAACTGCTTGATCTTCAGATTTTGTAATTTAAGGAAAAGAAATACTGATTACACAGCTCTCCAGTAACATGAAAGGCATGACACGGAAGTAAGTCACATTGATGGTTTACGATGGTGTATGCATCTAGAATCTGTATTCTGTTGGTGAATGTGGTGAACCTGCATTCAAGAGTCACCAAGAGGAATATTCCATTTCCTCAAACTCTGCCAGGGCCTCAGTTTTACAACATCACCTACAACTCAGGTTGCAGCCTGCCATCATGTCACCTGCCACCACGGCAGCTGGTGATTTCCCCAGGGGTTTGCCTGGCTTGCCCTCTGCAGAACTGCTCTGGTAACACCTGAATGTGTGGTATCACTACCACCAAGCTCCAGGGAAAGAAGCAGCAATTTGACAACTGCAGAAAGTCCATCTGGGAGTTAATGGACTTTTCAGAAGGTGCCTTTCGACACTTTTTTCAAGGAGGTTATTTGAGGCATTTGAATTCACAGTCATCTTCTACAAGTGCATAAAGAACTGACTGAAAATGTAAGCTTAGGTATTAGATGGCTTTGAGGATTCCCATTGGGATATATTCACAACTTTAAATGAAGTGATGGTCATTGTTATTATCTCATGAATGTGAAATCTGTTTGCAATATCAATACAGTTAGCTGAGATGAAAGCCCAGACCCAATAATACATTTAGTCTTCTGACATCCCATTTTCATCTGTCTGCAAGTAGCATGTTAAGTGGAAAAGAAAACAAAAACCTGTGATACTGGGGCTCCAAGCTCAGTGGCACTGGGACCCCTCTGCCTGTGGGTACCTCTGAGGCCCTTTCCTCTTCTAGCATCTTTTTGCAGCAGCAGGAGCTGAAACACTTCTGCCAGAGACCCAGGGCCCACCTCATGTGGAGCACTGAGGTCCCAGAGGCTAGCAGCCTACAGAGGGCAGGGACTTCGTTCTGCTGAGGGCATCACCTCCTATTTATTGCTGAACTCTGATCTTAGGAAGAGCTGGGAGTCAAGAGTAGTATCCTGCCTTGAAAGACAAGCATCTCTCAAGGCAGCCTGCTCCATGCCTGCAGGAATTATGGTACTCAATATACAGAAACACAGAATGGCTTGGGTTGAAAGAGACCTTAAAGATCATCTTGTTCCAACCCCCCTGCCAAGAGCAAGGACACTTTCCACTTTCCACAGTTTGCTCAAAGCCCCATCCAACCCGGCCTTGAGTTAATTTCAAAAGTATATCACCAGGTATTGAAGTAATCTACTGTGTTACTCCTCAACTTGCTTTTCCAAGCACAGAACCTTGTGCCCACAAGTGAAGGGATGACAAAAGGACTAGACTACAAGGCCCATCTTACTCAGAGCATGAGAAGTGGTTTCATTTGTTCAGTACCTGTCACGAGCAGCATGACCCCAATCCTGCCTGTATTCCAAAAACCCTGATCACACCGAGATGGTCTGGCTGAACAACCTGCAGATTTGTCCCCTCTCTGAACTGACTGAAGTCCTGCAGCTGTGCTCAGAGAGTCACCAAGTCCTGAGGACGGGCAGAGCCCATTTGCTGGGCCTTAGAACAGCACTGACCCAGCCAGCACAGCCCTGAGCAGGGGTGCAGCAGGCAGGCTCTTGCTCGCAGTCAAACAAAGCTGCAGAGATACCAGCTGTACCCCACAGTGTCTGCACAGGCTCAGAGCTGTCCCACAGTTTCCAAATTACACACACATAGTTTAAAAGCTTGCACTTTGAGTATGCATGTGCAGCTCTGAATTGGCACGATCTGAGGAAGAAGTATGTCTGCTAACAGCCCATCTTTTAATTTGTACTTTGAGTTACCGGAATAAGCAGAGGCAAAGGGAATCATTAAGTGATATTTTTTGTTTTTAAAACACCACAAACATCACATTTCCTATATGCTTCAGCAATTTCACTGTAGGAGACAAATCAATACTCTTCGGAGTTAAAGATTCTCATTTGGTAAGGGAAAATAGGGGATTTACCTTAAGGAAAACAATATGCAATTCTTTACAATAAAACCCCCTCCACCCTTCCTTTTTTCTAGTTTCTGTTGTGTTTTTTTTTAATAAAAACTAAGCATACTTAGAGGGAAGAGTTTTTCTGTACAGACAAGATTTCAAGATTTTCATAAACAAACTTGCTCCTTCCAACACAACGAAGGAAAAGCAGAAATATATGTGGAGAACAAGAAAAAGCCTAAAGGGGAAAAATGTTCTGGAAACAATCTGGATTTGTCTCTCAAACCCCAGCTATCTTTTGTCCTTTCTGAGCAGCCATGGAGGAAAAGTTCAGGCCAACAGGATAAAGCAAAAACCAAAGCACACGTCCTCTGCATGTGATTCAGTTTTGCTTGTGTTTTGGGAGGGTTTTTTGGGGGGTGATGGTGGGGGTTTCACTCTTCACCCAACCACTAGTTCTGTGCATGCCTCTACCATGTTGCCAATACAATTGTTCCATCTGTGATAAACATGATGACAAGCTCTAAGCTCCCATCTTTCCACGCCACTCATTTTAGCACAATTGTTTTCGCAGCCTAAACAGAAAGGTGTTCTTAGTGTAAATAATCTGGAATTCCTACGAGCCAAAGGAGTCCCCCACTGCTTCTAAAACAGTGGTTTAGTTATATTTTAGTTATATTTTATATAGATCCTCTTTAAGCAACAGCTTGCTTTTAAAGTGTCCATGCTGGTTCAGAGAACAGAAATCAAAGCACTGCAGAGAATGATGGTGTTCTGCTGACAGACAGACAGCTGGAAAGCAAAACACCATGATGTGATCTTGCTAACTGGCACACTCTACACACTATCTCTGAGGACTCCTCAGGAAACATGACCTGGTACTAAACCATTGCCTTTTTGCCTTTGTAATGGATTTTCTTCTCCACGTGGGAGGCCCTTCCTCTGCCTCATTTCATCAGAGCAACTCGAGACATTTCAGTGGGGTCACACCTTTCTTTCCTAGAGAGGGTCACCAGACCCTACATAGTCCAACATTATACAGTTTGACCAACTCTCCCAGCACATTCACAGCATGTCTAGGGCAAAGGATGTGGAAGGATACATACTCCCTTTCCTCCTACAGATGAGAACTGAGGCAGCTGACATAACTGCTAAATCAGACGACAATATATAAATAGCAGCATGACAATGAAAAGAATGAAAAGCTCAACTAGTCAACTGCTGGCCCTAAACTTATTCTGATTGCTTCATTAATTACCTCTGGAAAAAAAAAAAGTCTTACAAGATTATAATAAAAATACATTTATAAATGACTGTGACCCATTTGGTAAAGCTGCTGCTTTATGTCACTTGCATCACTAGTTACAGAATGCCAGCTGAGAATCTTGCTGCTGATGTCAAGTGGCTCAACTAAAAAACAGACTTCTTTTTCAAAACCTCAGTGGAATGATGGCTCTTATCATGGAAAGAGAATTTCACAAGGTAGAAGAATAATGGTGAAATGCTCTGTGACTGGCAGAATGAAATCCAGTCCCACAGACAAGTCAGGAAGGCAGCACTGGTAGGTGGTTATCAAGACAGATTCATCAGACAGTTGAAGGCCATGCAAAGCTTTATAAATCAGCATGAAGAGTTTACAACTGACACACCACTGAACAGAGAACACTAAAGAGTTCTCCTGTTCTGAAAAGCTGATTTTTGGCAGCAGCCTTCCTGCAGCTTTTAGATTTTGCTTACAGGAGTTAAAGGCTGGAAGCAGATAGAATCAAATAACTCAGTCTCAAACTCAAGAAAGCATGAATTGAAATCTGTCTCCATGACTGAGAGAAATTATCTGTCGCTAATAATATTCTTCAGATAATAAAAGCCAGGATGTAAAACAGCCCAAGTGCTGCAGGGGAACAAAAACAATAAATCAGGGTGCTAGACAAGTGTGGCATCCTCTAATACCTGACAGAGAGTTTTGCCCACCTGAGGTTGGACCTCACTGCCAGGGTCC
Source organism: Pipra filicauda (assembly GCF_003945595.2). NCBI lineage: Eukaryota > Metazoa > Chordata > Aves > Passeriformes > Pipridae > Pipra > Pipra filicauda. The sequence goes on along the minus strand of NW_024104661.1, from coordinate 341,007 downwards.
TACACCCTTGAGAAACTAAGCAGGGAGACCTACCCACAGATGCAGGTACCCCAGGCAGCCCTGTCTGGGGTTCTGACACCCACAGTGGTGGCCTGGAGATGAAAGGAGTGCCCCTGAAACCAACTTCATGTGGAGCAAAATGGCACCTGCAAAGAACAGCCAAAACCTGTACGTCTTACAGGGAGACAACCATGGTATCTTCCTGAAAATCTGAAATGTGATAGTAGTGACAACTGCAACAATTCAACAGTCAACCTTTTAAGTTTGGAAAGGAAAGAATCGACAAGGGCACCCAAACATCATTTACAATTACACATTTCACTAGTCTAACATTACTGAGCAGTAATTGAAACTGGAAAATCTAAAACAATTGATAGATGGCAAAGCATGCGAGAAAAGTGACATTTTACACTACAGAAAAATGAACTGAACATTAATCATCCCACACCTAACAATATCATAGTCACTGAAGAAGAAAACTTCCTCTCCACCATTTACCATCAAATGGAGATAACACAGAGGCACAAACAAGAAATCCACACAGACGAGGGTTACAGGAACCAGCAATGGGCTCAAAAACCCTGTGGATATATCACTAGCTGAAAATTATCCCAGGTATCAAGGGAGTAGGCCTTCACTTTCCAGCAGAAATACAATTAAGGAAGAGGAACAACCATCCAGATAAAACTCACATATCCATTTTAGCTATACAGGCAAAAATTTCCATTAATAAACCCCAAAGAGAAATTCACAGACATTTTTTTCACCTATAATTCTAAAACTATTCCTGTTCTTCAAACAATACCGAAGGCTTTTCATGCCCTGTGCAATTTTTTTCTAAGGGGGAAAAACCAAAAGAGAGAGATTGAAGAAAGAGATGAGAGAGACAGTTAGTTCTCATAGTAATAACCTGATTTCTTGGAAAGTCTGACCCTCCAGAGAAGATAATTAGCAGCCAGGACAGTAATTCTCTTTAGCCATACAAGTACAGCTATTAACCCTTTTGTAAAACAGGGATAAAGCACTGAGATAAAGGATAAGTATAACTACAGATTAGATCTTGTGTGTGACATTCCAACAGCTCAACGTTTTCTTCTCAAGTTTGATATGTCCTGCATCAAGCCAGCAATGTAGTGTGAGAGTTTAAGGTGTCATCTACATGCAAGGAAGTCAAAGTGAAAAAAACTCCTGACAGTTAAGGGGAAAAAAGTCCATAGAATAAATATAAGAAAGCTTGTAAAATGGTTTAAAGAAGGAATATAAAAAGTTTCCCTGTATAACAAATCCTTAGTACAGTTTGGAAGTGAATCACGACAGATATCCACCTCAATGTGCTAATCACATGACACCAAGAAACAGAGACATCACAGTAGCAGATCTATGATAAAAACACGAGAAATCCAAAAGAAAATCTGAAGTGGGACTGAGAGGGCAATAAATGGCCAAAATGAAAAGAGGACTCATGGTGCCATAAGAAACGGTAACGTGTTCAAGAGAACTAATGATAGAACTGAGTGCCAAATGGAGCAATTTAAAAAACAGACAGACATAACAGGAGTGTTACCATCATACCTAAGCAGCAGAGATTTGTGGGCAGCACAGACATCAGTGGGAGCATGTTTTGGCTATTATAAACCACCTCTTTACCGTTTAAAAAGCATTGTGGACTTCACAGTGATGTGAAACACTCCTAGGGCCAGAGAGAGCTATGCTGATTCACATCTCTGAGAGTAACAGTGTATGACGCTGATGAAGCTAGAGCCAGCAAAGGGCATGCTCCAGTGACTTTGGAGGAGCTCTCTTAAACCTAGTCCACCTGAGGTACTCCCTCTCCACTCTCCCTACTTAGGTTGGAGGTTTGGGCCCTGGGACTTCCCTGGACACTGTGCAGCTCAGTGTCCAACAGGAGGCCATATGGATAGACCAACCACTGGAAGAAGAAAGTTAAGAGGTTCCTCTTTTCTTGCTCAAACTCATCTCCATCCACCCTGCCTGGGTGGGTCTGCATCAGGGTCCAAATTTTGTCCAGTGAAATAAACAGGGACTTTTGGTAAGAAAAACAATTTCCCTTAGACTTGAAAGAAACAACTTGTAAAACAAATCAACAAAAGCAGCAGTAACATAGTGACATATGTTCATAGCCAGTTTAACACAGAGAATGGAGGAGACAATGCTCCACAGCACACTGACTGTCCCCCCCAAAGCATACCTTCATGTGCACACTGACACTTTCAACCAGAAACAGACACACCAACCCATTGCAAGTTGTCCAGGCATTAGCAACACTTTGGTCCTACCATACTGACAGAAGTTTCTGTGTTAGGCAGCAGCTCTCATTAATGACTGGATGGTGGAACCATTTATGTAGCGGCTACTTTAGACCTTGGCACATAGTTAAACTTCAGTGCAATAATCTAAACACATTCCACTCAGTGATGATTTTGTGGTTCATTAACAAACCTTTTTATTTGAACCCCTTTGAGAGCTACATATCCTTTCTAGTGCTGTTTTGCTAGCAAAGAGCATCCTTGTCTAAATTGTTGGATCAAATCTAGAAAAAATGCATAACGACTGAAAGCCATCACCATCTGGTGACTGTTCAACATCCTATATGGATGTTAGCCTGTGTCCAGCACTGGGTGAACAGGTGTCCACATAATAGCAGCCATCAGAGTTGTCACTGGTTTGTAATCCCATTTGCAGACTTGACACTCAGGCAGAATACTGAAATCCTGTCATCCTTCATCTGATCCCTCTCCCCTGCTCCTCTGCCTCACACTGTCGAGTGGCTGGTGGTGAATTCTGTGCTGGATTTTCACTTGCTAATACCTCAGTTCTTGTTCATTTGAAAAGAACAAGCAAACAGCACTAACAAAAAGAAACGCCCTTGGAAATCCAGTGTTGTGCAAATACACAAGGACTAAGAATACTCTCTTTGCCATTCAGGCTCCAGAAACATCAATACTCCCCACAAAACGTGACCCCTTCGTGTAAGCAGCAGCGAAACAAGCTATTATTTTTGTCCAGTAGAAGAAGTATTTACTACCTATAACTTTAAGGAAAATAAAAATAAAAGATTCCTCCCCGGGTTCAGTGAGTATCTAAGAAAAATAATAATTTTCACCGATAACAGCTGACCCAACTGTAAAGTCTCACTAACCTAAAAACCATATACACTCGATTAACAGACAGATGTCAAATCAATCAAAATAAAAATTAAAAAAAAAAAGGAAATACACAGAATAAGGCAGACTGTGGATTTCACCAGCGTCTGTGACTTCACAGAAGTAGCCAAGTTTACAAACATAACAAATTAACAGGACTCGGATGAGCCACAGCAAGTAATTGTTTGGGCATTCCTAGATCATAGCAAATATGAGGTAAAGGCTCATTAACTTACAACTTTCCCACGGAGCTATGAACACACTGTACCTGGTGTTTCCGAAGGGCTCGCACATAGTCATTTAACTCTTCAGCTGAGGCTGGGAAGCTTCCAAAGCCAAGGATTTCCCTCAGGCACAGGACCCCTAAGACGAGTGCTAATAACTAACCCCATGTTCACAGGCAAAAGCATCCTCCACGTGGAAAACCCTGTCCCAGTAGCCACAGCCATGCAATGTGGCAGAAGAGCAAAGGCTGCCCACACCTCTCTGTCCCAGCCAATTTTGTTACAGTCATTTGAATCCCTCCATTCCACTTGACAGGAGCCCTCTGAACCTTTGGCAGCCAAGCTGGTTGGAGCAGTTTTGAATAAAGTGAGGGGATATGTCCTCCAACAATTCTAATTAATAAAAAAAGCACTGTTAAGCTTGCTTGGGAGGATAAAATATGGTTACTTTCCAAACATCAAAAGGAAACCAGCTCCAGAAATCCTTTGGCAAGGTCTAGAAAATGAGATGCTTAAACTGAATCTGGAATGACCAAACTTAGCAACTACACATTTTACCACATAATGTACATATCTAAATTTTAGTCTTTGTGTGCAGACAGGGCTTTGCCTGTTGCTCCAGCCTTATAACAGAATTACTCCCTTTGCATCATGAAAGTTAATTACACCAACACCCAACCACAGAAATAGAGAATCTGGACTGGTTTTTTTGTCCTATGCCTGCCTACATATGTTAATATCTGTCTGTATGCACACATACCCATGAACGTGCATGCTACGCTGAGATAAAACACGAACAGAACAATAAGGCTTTTGTCATCTTTGATACAGTCCTGTTATATATAACCTTGCAGTTTAAATATAAGCTTAAACCTGAATCTCTCACATGCATAAAGACATATACCTATTTATAGCTACAGGAATAGGGAGGCTGCTGAGAAAAGTAGAACATCTTTGGAAAAAGTGGGTGGTGATAATGCAAAACAGAATCCGCTTTTCAACTGTACTGGCATCTCTGGTCTACGAAAACTGTGAACTTGAATCTCCTTTTTCTGCCCATTGGAATTCTTTGAATCATGTACCATAATCCTATCTGTAGGATTTCTTATCTGCCCTATACCCTCAATCACCCTTCAGGAGTATTGGCTGCAATCTGGCCACCAGAAAATTGCAGAAGGAATGGAAATGGACTTCTTCACTCCTTGTGTTCTCATACAAACAAAAGAGCAACAGAAAGGTAATCCTGGGCATGAAGATAAGTTCTGAGTTACCTTGCCCCACACTGAGTGAAGATATCTGAACGTTATGAAATGCTGGAAATTGTGGGGCATCACCTCAGAGCTGAGGGTGCCTTACAAAACACAGAACTGACCAACCTCTCCCTTACTCTTTAATATCTGTGGATTAAATTTTGCTTTTCTTTCATAATCCAGGGGAAGGGAACAGTTGGGAAAGTCAGTCACTTGAAAGACTAGTCACTCGAAATTCATTAATCACTGAAAGGGAAGTAAATGCCTGAGAACAGGTCATATGCTGCTGGGCTGTCCCCAGGAGTGCTGCATCGTGTGTACAAGCACAGCAGTGTCAGATAAAGAACAGGACGTGGTCTATTTGCAGTACAGGTACACTTGACTAGAACTATGTAAAGTTCAATGGCAAATGCATTGCAGTTTGTAGCTTATGCCAGCTACATGCCTGTTTTCCTCTAGCCTTTCATTTATAAGGGTCTTTAGAGAAAATTTGTGTGCTCTGCAATATGAGCTTTAGTAAAGAGTAATTTGAGATGTTCATTACATGCAGTTATATAGTTTCTAATAACACCTCATAGGTTGTGATTTTAATGTGTAAATCCTGTCATGGGTATTTTGCAGGTTATATTTCTATATGTGACTGCACAGACTATTTAGAGGTTCTATTCACGTGCCCTCAGCCCTCTCTTGTTCCTCTCAGCTCACAGTAACTGCAAGACATATAAAGCTGCATCTGTCTCCTCACAGTGAAGGTGATGAGAAATGGGAAACATTGAAAGATTCAGGACTGGCTCTCAACTTGCTAAACATTGCAGGTAAAATTGCCTTTCACTGCAGTCAGCACAAGGCCTGCTACTTTCTTCAGTAGCACCAGATTTTCACCTCTGCACATGTTTGTCTTGGCTTTATCCAGGTACTTACATCATACCAGCCATGCTAGTCTTTTAACTACAACTTAAAAATACTGCAAGCTAATTTCAATATTTAACACTACATTAGAAAGGTCCAGTGAATATTATGAACATGGAAAAGGCCTCCTGTGCCTGCCTTGTGTAGGCAGAGACTTTATAAAGGCAGCCTATACTTGGATAGGCTGTATGAACTGTTCAGCTACTAAAAAATTTTGCTGACCTCTTCTGTAAGTTAACTGCAGACTTGCAGGGAGATTTGTAAAACATCATTGCTTCTAATATGTTCGGTTTGTAATCAAGTAACTTGTTCACGGCTCACACAAGTCGGTCAGGCATTAAATGTCTTCTGTGGATAAGGCAGACAAAACAGCTGTATTCACTCCCATTCCCTGACCTTAGTTGGGCTGTTGGGATTTTGCATTTAGAGACAGGCAGAGAGTGCACTTGAAGAATGGGGTTAAAACTAAGTCAGCCTTTCTGTTCTCTCTCAGTGATTTTCGATCGATTCCAAGCTCTGCTATTGTCAGCTCAGCACAGATCAGATCCACTGTGAAGTTTTCTTGTCTCTGCATCTTGCATTACAGCCACTACCAAGGACTCTGCAGTGCTAGAACCACCTGACTATTGTGATCAGGAAAAAGAGAGACCTAACAGTGCTGCTCCACTGACATAGCAATGCTAGTAGGAGGTAGGAGCGAAGTCTTGGTTGTGTCATTGAAATGAATAGTTATGACTTGCTGGATGTGCTGGGAAAAGATCTGCTGAAACAGAGGGAATCCACTAGGTGGTTTCACCTTGGGAGCAGCTGTATTGCAGCCTGGACACCTTGCATGTTGTACTAATGCTCTGATGTACTCATCTGTGGGGCCTTGCACACACACAGGAGAAGAATGAGATCCTTAGACATAGAGATGGCAAAACAAAAGCCGGCTTTCAACACAGCTGTGAGGGTGGTGAGGCACAGGTTGCCCAGTGAACCTGTGGATGGAAAGGAAACCTGGAAGGAAAGTCTGAATGGGCCTTTGAGCCACTTGGTCTAGTGGAAGGTGTCCCTGCCCATAGCAGGGGGATTGGAACCAGATGATCTTTAACAATTCCTCTCAAACCCAAATTCTATGATCCTCTGGAAAAAGAGGGAGGCCACACAGAAGCACTCTATGGGTCTAGCAGAACACACAGACCACTAACTGAATGAAATATTTCATCTACAGTGGCAGAGTGGCAGCATGACATACCATGGTATCATGACTGTAGTGACAAAAATATATCTGGGGGATTTATCAGTTATGTCGTGCTGTCTGAAATCTCTGCAGGTCCAGTAACTAAGCAACCTCTAAACCTTACATTCCTCATTAGGGTAATGCAAACCCATTAACTTTGCTTGGACTGGTAAGGGTCAGAATTTAACCCATTATTTCCAAGTTGGCTTTCTTTTTTTTTCCAGTGCTAATAGAAGTCACAGATGATTATCCCATAGGGTACCAAGAGACAAGTAAACACCTAAAGGAACCCAATATTAATGACCCACATTAATAACCCAGCTCGTCGTTCCCATCTATGTGGGAACTAACATCTTTGTTTTGTCCATACAAAAAAGAAGTTAATTTACATTCACACCTCTGCCATTCCCCTGTAGAACAACCCTGCTATATCACCTATATCACCCTTTGGTTTCCTTTCTCTTCCCTATTCCACTGCTTATGTCTGCATGCCTCCCTTCAACCCTGTCCATCCCACTAAATAAAAATGGAATCAGAACAAAGCAAAACTGAAATGAAATGAAAGCAGCAAAATGCTTGCCAGGCATCACCAGGAGTTTCACTAATACACTCCATATCTTCCTTTAGTTTTTCTATTTCAGTCTCATTCAACTGAGCATTCTTATTAGGATACAATCCAAACAAGTACTTAAATGCCTACTTAAATACAGATGGTTTAAATACTTTTCTGAATTAAACCTTTTACCTGTCAGCTCTTCAGGACACAATGCTTTAGTTTTGGCTTAAACAGAATTGAAAAATCAGATAGAAGAATGCTCTGCATGGCTGGATTGGTGGCTTGCTGACAGCACACACAAAACCAGAAATATCTTCTCACTTCCTCTTAACTTTGTGCTTTGGATCTTAAAGGAGGAGCAGACAACAGAAAACACTTACAAATCTCATCAGACAGACCACTAGGCATATGCTCAGAGAAAATCCACAGAGCTGCCATTTTGGAATAGAATTACAATCATTCAACATCAGTCTTCACTCGTACAACAGGAAAAATGCTGTTCAATCCAATATCCCAAAAGACGTTAATAGATTTGTTGTTTACCCAGTGCTTTGAGATAAAAGGTCCTCTTTACACCAATATTAAAACTACCGGGAGCTCTTTTTTTCCCCCCTGAGTCTCCAGGTGTCATTCATGGTCTCTCACTGTGGGTGGACCACCTCATCCTGACAACTGCCGAATGCAACTTCCACCAGTGCCTGTGAGCAGCACTCCTACAGAGACAAAAGGGCCACCACAAAACAACCACAGATGAAGCAGAAGGGCTTTGTGGACCCTACAGTGCTCCCGAGCCTCCCTGCTCTTAAAGAGGAGTGTGCTCAACTCAGCATTTTTTGAGTTAGGAATTGCATTTTCCCTCCCTTTCCTTTGAATCATTTAATTAAATCTTTGCTAAAACAATAACAAACAAGAAAACACCCCCACCCTCCCATCTTCCATTTTTAGGACAGAAAGCACGGTCCATGTTTTCCTTAGGCAGCCTCCCTCCCAGCTGTGAACCGAAAGTCGTGAATGCAGAAAGGCCACAAGGAACATGTGCATATTGCACAGTCTCAAGCACACACAGGACTCTGATGGTGGCGGCATGTTTTGTGTCATTTTAATGACGCATAGCCCTGCCAGCTTCCCCCTTCTAAAGCTTTATGTAGGAGGCATAATTATGTAATAAAATTCCTGTTTCTGCAGCATTCGCCCCGTACCAACACAGAAATGCAGGCTTTATTATTCTTCCCAATCAGCAGGCACTGAATTACTAGTGTTTTAACCCTCTTTGTACTAAACCCTCAGATTGATTTCTGACTTGCAGCAGCGGGAGAAACAGCCCGCTGATCATTTCGGCTTTCACCGCTTGTGAGGTTGATTCTTGGCCTTTGAGATCATTTTTATCAGCCCATAAAACACCTGCTTGTTAAGGATCCAATCTATTTCCTGGAGAAACTTTTACTCACTATGCTTGTGTTGCATCCAGGACTGATATGCCTTAGCCTCAGGACAGAGCTACTTGACCTGTTTTTACATTGTGGCTGCATGGAGAAGGATGGAACTCATGCTGCAAAAGGGCAAAGGTACAACTGAGTGGTGCGTCGTGCTGCTCTGCCGACTGTGTGGTCCCTGTAAAGCAGAGACTCCTGGTATGTGATCCATACTGGAAGGGCAACTGCCTTTGACATCTGGACCACATGCTGGCAGGACATATCTTCCCTTGCAGCGAGGGGCTGGGTTTCTAGGCAGTCTTTGTTTCTGAACAGCAAGACATCAGTTTGCTTTTCAGGTTTGAAAGGTTTGCTGTTACTCAGGGGTGCAGGCATTTTGGAAAAGCTGTTAAGCAAAACATGGGCTGAAATTTCATTGAGATAGAAGTGAGTGGCCAACACACCTTACTAGTGTCTCTTCCACCCAGTGAAGGGACCTGTTTATTGCAGAAAGGTCATCCACACCCAGACAGCAAAATGGTGATCACCCAAAAAGAGAAGGTCTCTTACATTCCCAGATTTATGCTCTTTCAGCCAAAACACTAAAGACACTATGATGAAGGTTTCTGAAGCAGATGCTGTGAAGCTTATGTCTGAATGGAACAGCATTAAATTGTTAATTTGTTAATTAACAAATAACCTCTCTTGTGATACCAGAGCTCCCATGGATGATTTGGAAAGAGATCAGGTACCTGGGAACATGCACACTACTGGAGCAGTCTCAAGCAAGACCACATCTTGACATCTCCCTCTAGTGCCTATCACCAGAGACCAGAGCACAGCCCAGGCAAGGAGGTGCAAGGGAGCTCAACACAGCCCCTCTCCCCATGCTGCAGAGCAGAGCCTTTTCCAGCCCTGATAACAATGTCCTGGAGCCCCAGTTCTTCCATGGCTAGGGGAGTGAACTGCCAGCTGAACTGTATCACGTCTGACCCTCTTACTTCCAACTGTCCTCCCTACAGTGCAGCGACTCCCAGAGCCTTCCCTACACCTTTCCTTGTTGCGGTGATTCTGCCAGGTCAGTGAGCAAGGGGGGGACAGGGTTTGGTTCCTGAATGAGGTACTTGTTACAGGGGAAATGAGTCCCCAGCACAACCATGCCCAGGAGCAGAACCTGAATTCTGCAGGCTTCAGAGCAGCGTTATTGCCCTGGTGTGGAGCATCTGTATTATCATTTCCACAACCGTAATTCACAGCAGCTTTGTTTCCAGAGAACATGGCTGTCAACACTTTAACTCTATTCCTTCATCAACCCTGACTGACCTCCATTCGCAATCTCCCTGAGCAAGTATTTCCAGCTACCTGTCTGTGGTTGCCTTGAAACACCCAGCAGCCTAATTCTGGGATACAGATACCTCTTTAGCCATTTAGTCACATGGAGCTGTGAACACGATACATAATCTTTCCAATAATCTGCACTGAGTAGGGCCTGCTGAGTCACTATCTTCATTTTTCTCTAGGCATAAATTTTCACAGCCCACGACGAGCACAGTGTAAGCAGTTCCACAGCAGTGCAGACCAGAAGAATAACTTTAACATGAAGGAAGGAGGGGTGCTTTATCATCATGACCTGAATGCTTAAAAACAAGGAGGAATTGAGGACAAAACCACCTTCCCCCAGCCCTGCCCCACACATGCTGACTGATCTGGTCAGCCTTACTGCCTCCACCAGCTGTCCTCCAGGAGGGCTAATGGGGGAGCATGATCCCTTGTTGGTTAGTTGTGTCCCAGAGCATTTGTGCTGCTAGTTAATGGAGCTGTCATCTGCTTATCCTGGATCGGGTGCTATAAATACACTTTCACTTTCGTCAGCAACCTAAAGCTAACAAAGTTCTACACAGCATGGAACTCCAAAGAAATTCTGCATTCTTAAATAAAGTTATAGATGGGAGTTGAAAAACCTTTAGCTCACCTCTTATTCCTGTGACAGTTTGTTTTTGTTGTGTAAAAATGTTTCACTGAGGAAAGAGGGAAAGAAAACATTTTTAAATATTAGGAAGATGAATTCTGCTCTTTCTCATTCCACAGCTTCCCTTATAATCAGACACTTAAATAAAAGGTGGGTTGTTTTTTTTCCCCTGAGTCGTGCCACAAGAGATTGTGTGAGAGTGGGGAGCAGGCTGCAGAAGAAATGATGATCTGACCTTTGCCTATAGAATAGCTTGGGAGGGGTGGGGGGAGCTCAAGAAGGTTTTTCCTCCTGTGAAGCTTCAGGCAGCCACAGGAATGTATCTCTAGGAAGAGGCTGGCTGCTCAAACTGGATAGAACAAGTTCAGAGCAGTGCTGCAGCTTGCTCTGACGCCATGTCGAAGGGGGAGAGGGAGAGGGAGGGAGGGTTTCGGCTACAGAGAGAAGCAGCTGCTGTGGGGCTGCTGCCTTGTGCCCTCCACGACAGCGAGGCACGGTGCTAATGCTGACGGGGTTTGCAGCAGGAAAGGGGAACAGCTGCAGAAAGCAGAGTGGCAGGGTTTTGTTTTGGTAGCTGCTGCATCTCGACTCCGTGTGCTGGAGTGGTGTTTGCTGCCAAGGCTTGGCTGTGGTCATGAAGAAGTTTGGGTAGGGCTGGGATCAGGCTGAGACATGAAGCCGTGTCCCTCAATATGCAGGGCTGGGATAGCAACGTTTCCACTTTCTAATGATAAGTCTTATGAACTCTGTTTAACAGCAAGATCAGTGTGTGGGTGGATTTATGTTGAAATTAGCTTCTGTTTAATCACATACAGCAAATAGTTGGTTTTCTGTCTACTTTAACAGGGTCTGTTTCCTCCAACGAAAGTACTTGCCTGGATTTGAATGTTAATTCAGATTAAGGCAAGATGTGAAACTAAAGCACAACTGTTGATCCTGAAGAACTGCAACTGTGGGTATCCCCCTGTGGAACAAGAATATCTTGATCCAGTTTGGTGTGGCTTAGCTAAATCAGACAATAGCATGTCACACTTCTGAGAGGTCCCGAAAACCACTGATGGGCTAAATTCTTATTAGCAGATGTAATTTTTGTTATGTAGAGTCAGAAGTCAGATTATTTCTTTCTTGCTACTCCAACATTTTACTGTAACAGTTCAGATTTACTTGGCTGGGGGGGGGGGTGGGTTGTTGTTTGGTTTTTTGGTTTTTGGTTTTTTTTTTCTGAAAAACTTTTGAGTTCAATTTAACCTGCTAAGAGGACATAGTTGCTGCTGAGTTTGGTCAGAGCTATGGCCATAGTGCCAGGACAGCAAGTGACATCCACGACTCTGTCCTGGGATGTCAAACCTCAGTGCTTGTTGGCCAGCCCAAAGCGAGCATAAGCACTGTCAACAAGCAGCATTTGATGGCATGGAGCTCCTTCTATAACACTAGCTTTATACTGCCATTGCTTGACTAACTTCCACGGAGATAGCATAGCTAGAAATTAGAGGAAGTGCAAAAGGAATCAAGTCCAGCAGTTCTTAGATGGAGCACAGTGGAATGGTTTTTCCTCTCAGTCACATTAGAGAGACTTTGGAGCATCCCTGTACAACAGGCCCCTGCAGATACGGACTTACACTGGTACTAATGACTTTCAACTTGATCCAGATGTTTAAAACACCCTCTAGGAAGATAAATTTATATTCATTCTACAGATCCCATTCATACAACCTGATGCACCAAGAATCTAAATGACATGTCCAAACCTATAAAAGCCAGTAGAGAAAAGGTAAGGAATACTGAGTCTCGTACAGGAGACATTATCTGAACTCTCTACACTGTTTTTTTTTAATATGAAACATGCATAGAAGCAACAAGCAAACACAGCATATTTATATTACCTTAGTTCTTCCCAATCTGAAAGCAAGTCTAGTAATTCAAGTATTTTTTTCTTCCAATTTACAAGTGTTAAAGATCCAATCCAATAGTACATATCTAGTTATAAGCAATATATAGATTTTTCTTTAAAAGCATTCAAGTCTTTCTATTGTAAGTATATTTGTGTGCAAACACATTTCTCCTTCGATGGTTAATCTACAGGAAAGAAGAAGGGAACATGTAATTAGCACAAATATAATCGGTATAAAATGATGGGAAGGCAAATTAAAAGTGCTTTAGAAAGGCTGTTAGTAACAGTGTGCTCTTTCAGATAAAGACTTTTCCACGCTTTCCTTGCAGGTTAGATCTAAATTTCTTTCTCGGTAAGTTTAGAAAGCCTGGGCCAAATTCTTCCTCAGAGTAATTCCACTTGGATTGATCAGGATGAATTTAGCCTAGTGCTTCAAAATCACACTTGATTTCTTTCTCAGGTAAAGCAGAATTATATAATGAAACTGAAAAATGAGACAGAGCAGACCAAAGTGACTTGAAAAACAAAGCATCTCATCTTTCTGGCTTTAATAAGGCAAAACTCTAATATGAGCTGTACCTAGAGTAGTGAGTTTTTTCCCTTTTTAGGACCCACATTACATGTTTCTTTTTTTCCTGTTTCACACTTGCTATTCTTACAAATTAACATTTATAACCTCTATAAGTGAAACACATTAGGGAAAAAAAAATTCCGGCTGTTTGACACAGTGAAGCTGGTGATTCACAGCTTCTACTGCAACTGCAGACACACAGCAGAGAGGCATCCAGCTATAATGTAGTGACACTCTGGTTACAAAACAGTAATTGGCAGGCAAGTTTGGGCAGGTGCTGTCTGCAAAACAACTTTTACTACTTTTTATGACTATTTCTTTCTCAAAATATAGTTCACAAGTTTTCATGTCAACTATGTCCTCTTTAAGGACCATGGCTGTCAGCTTGTTTATCTTCTCCTTTTGCCTTATTTATTTTACATGCTCTGGCTTCACTTTTTCTATAATCAGAGACTCATTCAGGTCAGAAAAGACCTTTATCTTACACAGCTGGAGTTTACTAAGCTACTAGAACTGCAAAAATTTAAAAAGACTTTCAGTATTAGAACTGCATTATCTTCCCAGTTGAGTGAAGTTATCCTACAGACAGGAATATGTTTAAAAAAAAGAAAGAATGAAAGAAAAAAACCTCAAAATAATCAAAAGTAAAGCAACAAAATCCCAAACCCACTCATTAAAAATTTTTACAGACTTCAAAAGAACTGTGCAATTAAGAATAGAAAGGTACCCCACCACCTTTTTTTTTTTTATTCTGGCTGATGTACCACCAGATAATGAACAAACATGAAATATGAAAGATAGCTATTAGGTTTATAAGAAATGATAGTGAAATAAAAATCACTTCTGCAAATCTTTAACCAAGTAATTTCTTTTCAGTGCCATGTAACATTTTTCCCTTTTACTCTGAAAAAAAAAATACACACGCACAAACTCACACATAAAAAATTATCACTGTAGGAATCACAGTGAAAACTGAGACCCCACGAGGTGAGCAGTGACACAGAGAGCACAGCAGAGGAAAGCACTTGGGGTAATGATTGCCCTCTGCTGCAATGCAAACAGGTGGCTCCTGGCTCTGAGGCCACGTTTGATTATTTGGGCTGAAGTGGATAAAGCCACATGTCTACACGAACTTCTGCTGGTGTTATTAAGAGACAGCAGTGGCAGAGAGAAACCAGCTCCCCTTCAGTGCATGTCCCCAAGGAAGGCAAAGCCTCAGGGGGCAGAGAGCAGGAAGGGGATTACTCCATAACGCTTCTGCTTGCTAGAAGCATACATCAAATTCTAGCAGATCAGATTTCATCACTGCTCTAGGAAACAGGGCCTACATTTGTGCCATTTCACCTAGACAGAAGCCTGAAATACAGCAAAGTGTATTCCGCAGTCCCAGAGACGGGCAGCATGTACCCTTCCCACATTAATAAACAAGGCAGGCCATCATCAAAGGCCCTTCTGGAATGGAGCTGGAGTTGTTTAAACTATCACTACTTCAATCAGATTTACATTTCCCACACTAACCTTCCCCTAGTTTACTGCCAGGTGCCTTTCTGCAGAATGGGAAGTTTGGCTTTGAAGGGCCGCTCTAAGAAAGCTAGGGGGGTAGTAAAGTTACAGCAGAAGCCATGGCAACAAAGGGCTAAACTGAAGTGACTGCTCCCATAGGAAAAAAAAAATAGCCTGAGAGTAGCTGTCCAATGGAGTTTGCTGCGTGAGCATAAGGAACAGGCTGGGAAGCTGCAGAATATAAAGAATTCCTGCTGTGTTTCCCCCAGTGTGTCTCCTTTATATTCAAGAGTGTGCACGAAAACAGTTTCTGAATGCATTAGCTTTTCACATCTGGAGACGTGGGTTCAATCGTGCATTAGCCTACACGTCTCCATTTCTTCCCTAAAGAAAAAAGTGTATCCATAGGCGAGCACATATCCAGAGGAACCCCGCAATAACAGGGAAAATAATGCATGTTAACTTCCAAACAGATAAAATCTTGCTACAGGTTTTCAGCATCTTGCATGTTTTCTCGTGAAGTACCCAAGCTGTAAAAATAGTTTTTGGAACAACTCTTTTGAATGTGAGAATGTGCAACCATAGAGAAGTATGGATGAGTATTTAGGAGATTTAAAGTCATGCTTAGGGCACGAAACCCCTTACCAACCCACAGGTACCAAAAAGAGGAGCTCCCATGTTTCTGTCTCTCACTCCTCCCAGCTATAAAGATTAATCTGTGTTGCACTGATCCTTGTCATATCTGCCAGTGAGCCACTTTAATATGTTTAAAGGGTCAAAAGCACAGGGGGTGGGCAGCAGGAAAGATACATAGATTTCCTGTGATTTAGGGAGTTCAAACCCAAACCAACCAACCAAACAAATCTCCTGAGAGGGCCTAACAATTGGCAAAACAGTGAGGAAGTAGAGACCAGGAGGAGCTGGAAATTGTAGGTAGTGAAAGTTGCACACAGAAAAGCATTTCTTCCCTTTCCAGGTTTTTCAGAGAGCCATTTCTGAGCCTTTCAGAGAGGGTCTGAAACCAACAGGAAGACACTGCTTGCTGTGCAACTGCAGAAAACTGGGAAATTGTGGGTGCAGACCAAAACCAGGAATGGGCTCAGTCAGGGATTAAAACAAGTTAATAGACTGTAGATCCATCAAGTGTTTCTAAACATGAAGGTCTTTGGTTGAAGAATTTCCTTGGCCACTGATTATCAGAAACTGGAAGGCTTAAAGGCAGGATATAAGAAGGATCACTCTCTGCCCCCTTGGGATCTGCAAATGGCTACTACCAAAAATCAGAAGGCTAAATACAGCTTGGCACAAAAGCATCCCAGAAGACACCGCTTTTAACTGGTTCTGTCCCACCCAGAGAGGCCAGACCTGCATTAGCCAGCTGAAGCTGTTTCCAGCACAGATCAGAGCTGGACATAACCACATAACCATGGACTTCTCATGCAAAGGCAACTATTTCACCACTGAGCCTCTTGAAGATGCTTTCACATGACTATGCCATAAATGCTTGAATATATATAGTCAAATATTTATTATGTGCCTGGTTTTGCTTTATCTTTGGACACCTTCATCAAAGTCCTTACACTCCAGTGGATGTTTCCTCACACTGAGGGTTCAGCTGGACTAAGCGCTTTAAAAACTCCTCTTGGAAGGTTTCCCAATTCATCTATGTAGGCTTGATTGACAAAACCAATGTTGTATCTCTTTCAAGGGTTGGTAATCAGGCTGCTTAGCCTCTCTTCCAGATCATTAGTATTGTCATCACTCCGTGCAGGAGTATGACCCCCGAGGTGCTCTGCGGTTAACATTTTCCCAGGATGACAAAACAGCCTTTTCCCCTGGTACAAATTTGCAATTTCTCTGCTTCCTATTTAAGAGAGTTATTAAACCTGCAGTATGATTATAAGACTCACCCCATGATTACCAGCTTTCCCTAATAGCCTCTTCTGAGAAACTTCAACAAAAGCCTTTTAGGAGTGTAAATAAGTTACAGCGTATCTAACATTTCTCCCATTATGCACTATTTTAACTTTTTCAAAGAATTCTAATATATTGGAGAAAGTTTACACCTAGAGAAAGTTATGCCGGTTTGAGCCTCGGGTACTTTATAATGACATCTATAATGACTTTCTCAACAATTTTCTTAGGCACTTAAATGAGGGTCATGAGTTTATAATTCCCTGGATCACCCTTATCATCTCTCCCACCTCAATAAAAAGAGTACTGGCAATCTTCCTGATTCTTATTATAGCTATAATGATAAATTAAATCACATTTATTTTGGAGTTGTTTTTTCCTGGGAGGTAATTCAGCTAATACTAAAGAAATTAACTGCTGACTTAATAGATTAATGTAGTCCAAATATTAATAATATTAATACTCTCTGCATTTACATACACATATCGTTCAGTCTCAAACTACTTTAACAACAAAACCCATATCTTCATCTCCATTTTGAAGACAAGGAAAACGAAGCATAGGCAAGGGCATCATGGGGCAAAGCTATGAGCAGAGTCCAAGTCTCATACTTGTATCACTGTCTGCTAAATCACGGGATTCAAGGAGGGCTTATTAACTATAAAAGTATCTCTACTCCCGCCAACTCTTTACCAAACGGCAATGTTAAGCTCACGAGGTATTCCTCTGTATAGAAGATCAGTGTAAAAAGTATTTTACATTCTAATTTTCTCTTCTTAATTGTCCCTGGAGCCTCCAGAGCTATTCAGGCTCATCAGCTCTCTAGTGGATTTCTAATATAATTCTGGAAGAAAATTACTCTTTTTTTTTTTTTAAATGTATTTGTCCTTTTAACTTCCTTTCATCCATCTTGGTCTCTACCTTTCCTACAAGAGCATATACTTCACTACTTGCATGACTCGTGTTGAGCTTATTTCCCCCTCACCAAGTGTTGCTCTACCAGCATAAATATTTGCCCCTTTTAATTTAAACACTTTTTTTTTTCATTTTCCCTCCTTCTACTCCTTTCTTTCCCATTTTGCTATAAAAATAAGTGTCATCATTCTGTGTCACTCTTTTATTCATATAAACATCTAATCGCATTCAGTAGGGCCAAGCTGATGGATGCAGAGATACCCTGCAGTCATCACTTCCATGCAGTAAGCAATTAGGTTCTTAATTTCTTTTTTTTTTTTTTTTCAGGGCCAGATCCTCAAAATGGGATAAAATAGAGCTGTTCAGTGCAGACAAAGACCAAGAGATAAATCAGTCTTCCTTATATTAAGTCAATGGATTACTCCACGTTGTTTCGGGCTCTTTTTAATTAGTTTCCTCAGTCTTCTGGTAATGACAACCTGATAATTCTTTCATTTCTCTTTCCTGAAAAAAACCCTTCCTGATGCTAGGCATCACATTAACATTAATAACTTCAGTGTACATAGCGACTTTTATCTAGAAGGATCCCGAAGAGTTTTGGAAACCCTACACAGTTTCATTGGCTGAAGGAACTCATCCATGAACAGAAGGAAGATATAACAGTAGCTGTTTATCACCCCATGGAAACATGGAGCACAGTAGGATGGGAGTTGCAAATTGACGATGGAGTGAGAAGTTAGGTGAACAAAATATAATTCTTGCACCTGGAATTGGGTTGGGCATCACAGTTAACAGCCTTTTTCTAGGAGAAGTGTCATGGGATAGCTACTAATAGCATTTTTCAAATTCTTGAATAAGCATTTTATCCAAAATACACAAGGTGAAATTTCAGCTCTTACTTCAGTACTTCTGTACTTCAGTATAGAAGGGAAAAAGGGAAGGGAAACTCAGCATGAAAGCTCCCATGATGTGGCAAAAATAAAAGCCAGCTCTACAGCTCACTTCACGGTCTTCCTTGGAAGAGTTTCCAAGCAGCAATATAGAATCATAGCATTGTTAAGGTTGATAAACACCTTTAAGACCATCAAGTCCAACCATTAACCTAGCATCACCACCACGTTCACCACTAAACCATGTCCTCAAGTGCCATATCTACACATTTTTTGAACACTTCCAGGGACGGCGACTCCACCAGTTTCCTGAGCAGTCTATTCCAATGCATTACAACCCTTTCCATGGAGAAATTTTTCCTTATATCCAACCTAAACCTCCCCTGACGCAATTTGAGGTCATTTCCTCTCATCCTGTCACTTGTTAGCTGGGAGAAGAGGCTGACCCCAACCTGGCTACAACCTCCTTTCAGGTAGTTGTAGAGAGCAATAAGGTCTCCCCCGAGCCTCCTTTTCTCCAGGCTAAACAACCCCAGTTCCTTCAGCCTCTACTCATGAGACTCATGCTCCAGACCCTTCCCCAGCTCCATTGCCCTTCTCTGGACATGCCCCAGCACTTCCACGCCTTTCTTGTGGTGAGGGGCCCAAAACTGGACACAGCACTTGAGGTATGGCCTCAAGAGTGCCGATGATCGCTTTCACAGTCCTGCTGGCCACACTGTTTCTGATGCAAGCCACTATACCATTGGCTTTCTTGGCCACTGGGCACACTGCTGGCTCATGTTCAGACAGCAGCATGAAACAAGTATCCCAAGAAATACACTTCAGTGGGCCCTTACTACACAGACCTGCAGACCTGCTGGTAGTGCTGTGGTCCCGTGGTCAGTGCACAGGACCCCAGGGCACACACTCACTCAGGAGCATGTGGTGGCTTACTTGTGACAGCTGATCAAGTTACTTGTTACATGGACAACTGTGTGTTTTGTAGCCAATCCTGACTTATAACAATGCCATTTTTAGGTCAGCAAACACCAGTATACCTAAAACAGCAGGCTGCAAACCCTAGATTCAAAAGCTACTGTGAGCAGCTCTGCCACCCATACAGCAGAAGTCAGCAAATAGCTCAGGGTGATATCTCAGCCAGTTATCCTAATGTAAGTCACCTCTACTTTCATGTCAGACCATTAGGCTGTGTAAATAATGTTGAAGTTGCTTCAAGCTGCAGATCAGCCCAAGATCAGGAGCACATGAGAGCAGTTTTATTCTGCTCCATCCTGTATCTTTCTTAAAAACAGACATTTCATGTAAACTACCCTTTTCCTTTATTCTTCATCATGCTGTAAACAATATCTGGGCATGGAATCAAGGCATTTCAGCTGTAGGTACCTGAGTGTTATGCATTATGTGTCATGTTTTTCAGCAAAATTATCACTTTTCCCTCTCCCCTACAATTAGCCATGTTAGTGTCTCCCAACAGTGACCTGATCAGTCTCGTACTTTAAAGATGAGATAAGACAGCATTTCACAGTACAGCATAACCACATCCCTTGCAGAGGATAACTACTGGAAGACATAAAAGGAGCCATTGAAAGGGGTCAGACATATTTACTCCCAGAATGAAAAAAAAAAACTTAAAACTCAAAACAGCCTTTCCTCTTGAATATTTCAGAAAACTAAAACCAACCCCGTTTCAAAACCTTATTGTTTGGGGTCCTTACCCACTCCTACAAGCTATGTCCTCTATAATTTACAACCTGTTTACCTTAGTGGGCAGATGGAGCCATTATTGCCCTTCTGGCCCATTTTGCCGGTTCTTTAAACACTTCCTGAGCTTGCTGTACTTGCTATCACAGGTTTGATCCAGAGACTGACCACACACTACTTACTGCTGCAGTTTTACTGTCTATTTTGGAATTTTTATCCCTGCCATTTCACTGCTTTATAGGCTTTCAAGCTGAAACACTTCTGCAAGGGAGCTCCTGGAATTTTTTATGTAACGCATCACTTTTCCATGGGTACAACCAACCTGTGTTTTCTACAGAGTTTGTTCTGTGTCAGCGTTGCAATATTCATTGCCCACACTGTTTCAGACATGCCAGGCCAGTCTGTTCTGTGATGGTATCAGCATCTCACTCCAGGACTCTCTTTTACTCAGTCTTTAAAATCGAGTAAGGAAGGAAGTTTTGGTTGTCACATCAGTGAATTAACTGTTTCCATGTGTTAATACTACAAAGCAGGATGGAAAGACATCAAGGAAGCCCAGTCAGAGTCTTCCACATTATGGCTAGTGTTGAATCTCAAGCTGTAAAAAATAATTTTCAAATTAGGGATAAATTATGTATACACTGAAAAATAACTCTTCAGTAAAATAACTATGTATATTTTCTATCCATTTAAGTTGTTGCTGCCCGAGTTTTTCTTCATGTGTGAAGGAAATATGTCATCCCTTAAGCTGATCAGTGTGCAATGTAGATTTTTAATTTGTAAGCTTATCAGGAATACTAAACCCTATTTCTAAGTTGCAGCTAATACTACATCTAGCTTGTATTATTTCTCTCCTAGCAGCTTCTACCTTAAAAAAAAAAAAAAAAAGGCGACTAGTCAATCTTAGGAGACGACATGACAAATGACACACATTTCAATAGGATTTAACAATAAACAGCCACCTCAACAAAGAGAAGCCTTCCCCACCTCCCCACTAAAGCAGCATCAGACAAGAAACTAAGTGAGCCACGTTAACAGAGAAGCACTCCAATTAACGTGTTACAGCTCCTCTAAAGCAGAGACCAAAGGGGGCTGCTGCTGGGGATGCTGGGGGATGCAGAGCAGTAATTGTCACTTAGGCACTTCACTCCCCGCCGCCCGGCTCCCTCCCAGCCGGGTTTATCTGTCGCCAATTACTGCTGTCATTTGCATTTCAACGTGTGCCATCGGGAGCCGGGGCAGAGGCACCAGCCACGGCAACACACAGCAAAGCCAACCGGTTCTTAAGGCAGGCTGATGCCACGCCCGTGTCGTTGGGGTCCAAGATCCCCCAGCACCACGCTTTGTTCCAAGGGGGGCCCAGGGAACTGCCATGCCTGTGCCCACTCCAGGCTGGTGGCCAGGGATGGGAAAGACACCCCAAGGCCAACTGAGAGCCTGCAAGAGATTACTGAGGAAGTTTGCAGGAGGAGGTCGTGCATGAGACGCATGCTGGATACCAACAGTGCAAGTCTTGTTTCGGATGCATCTCCCGATGATGGGGTTTGCATTTTCTACTCAAAATCCATTTGCACTGCAAAGCTGCAGGACAAGTAGGGTTGGTGTACTTCAGTACTACTATTCTTTAGTACTTCACACAGAATCACAGAATGGGTAAGGTTAAAGGGGACCACCAGAAGTCTAGTCCAACCTCCCTGCTCGAGCAGGGTCCCCTACAATATGTTAACTGAGGATTGTGTACAGATGAATTTTTAATATCTCCACGGAAGGAGAGTCCATAACCAATCTGGGCAGACTGTTCCAGTGCTCAGTCACCTTCACAGTAAAGAAGTTCTTCCTCATATTCAGATGGAACTTCCTGTATTCCAGTATGTTGCCTCTCATCCTATTGCTCAGCACCACCAAAAAGAGCCTGGCTCCATCCTCTTGATGCCCCCCTTCAGATACTTATATACATTGATAAGATTCCCTCTCAGTCTTCTCCAGGCTAAACTGGCCCAGTTCCTTCAGTCTTTCCTCCATAAGAGAAATGTTCCAGCCCCTGAAATCATCGCCATTGCCCTCCAGGAGCTTTGTGTCTCTGGTGCTGAGCAGCAAAAAACTGGGCACAGTACTCCACGTGAGGTGTCACCAGGGTATGAGTACAGGCCACCAGCATTTGAACTCTTGTAGCATCTACACACGCACACTGCACATAAGATACCAGTTCTATATAGAATCAGAACAGGAGCAGCCTGTGTTGCACACCCTCTATATCACAGGAGGTATACAGGTAAGAGTCAGAAAGTGCTCTCCAGTAGATGTAGGAGACAGTGTTTATAGAAAGTGAAAAGACAGACAAGGCTTGGAAGTACCTTCCCCATAAGAGCAAAGCAGCAAACAGAGCACCCAATGAGGTTATTCAAACACCATGGGTCATGTTCAGAGAAAAAGGATGACATTAAATGTGTGTATACATATATATATATAATTGCTACTGCATTTTGCATGAGAAGAGGCAAAAGCAGAGAAAAGTATGCTGCAATTATTTAGAATTGATGGGATGAGAACCTCAGCAACTGCTTGTTGAGATGTCTGGAAACAAAACTGTTATCTTCAGCAAGATGAAGTGTAATCAGCTCAGTTGTCTTAGGTGGGGAACTACAGGCTGTGGCTAAGCAATTCTCATGGAAGATGCCCTACCCAGGAATGGAAAGGGTACTTGAGCAGGTAGAAAGTACTGGACTGGTCAAGGAGGAATGGGGATGAAACACAGGTTCTCAGTTTCTCAGATAGGGAATGGTCACGATACATATTGGTGGGGTGCTGTGACTTGACTGCACATTACTGGGAGTGGATGCAAGAGGGTCTAGGATAGATGAAGGAGGCTGGAAGCCCAGAGGGCAACTGTTGACTGCAATGTTTGTGGAGGGAAGATGAAAACACAGCACCTTCAGGTATTCATACCTATTGCTTTGCTTCCTAAACACTGCAGCTAAGAGAATAACACAGAAGTTCATCAATACTTAATGGATTCCCTTTGCTAAAGGTTGAAGCCTGGCTATTTGCTAAGTATCACAACTGAAATTTACCACCAGTTTTAGAGGTATTTCAGGACTTTAAACAATCCATGTACTAAATAGTATTTGGAGCTCAGGGAGCTCTTCCTAGCTGACAGAAAAGTCTGTGCTGCCTCCATTTGTCAGCCTGCTCTGTGACAACTCATCACCCCATGAGGTGCAGCAGAGACCTCTGAGGAGAGGGAAGAACCACTTCAGCTAGATCTAATTCAACATGGCCTCTGTCACTGGAAATAGTATTTCTTCTGATGTCTGCAGCCAAAAAGAAGCAGAGGTACAGAACCGTCGGTTTTATTTGCTGACAAGATGCATTTCCATGGGTTTTCCCATGAGTGAGAGAATTAAAAAAAATTCTGTGGGCAACTCAGACTGTCCACCCACTGCCCAAATGGAGTGGGATACAAATAGCCAGCAAGTGCAGAACAAATGCTACCTCCTACTTGGGAGGTGATAAGGAAAGGTTGTTTGTCACTGATGAGCTGCAATCATAGGGCTATAAACTATCCTTAGCATATCTGAGAAACATTTTCCTCCATGCTAACCAAAGAAAATCTGAGATAAAATCAAACCAAAACAAAGCCACATTTCATGCCTTTTCTTCTTAATGAGCCACTAGAAAAGTGATGGAAGACTAAGATTTGCTGTGACACCTAGATTGCCGCTTCAAATCAAGAAAAGCACCTGCATGTAAAGCTCACACACACAGAGCTTATTTTCCCCTGCCATCAAGACCTCTGTCCCTGGAGAAAGAGTAAAAGATACTTAAATAAGTAAGCTAAAGCAGCTTATAAGAAGTAGCCAGATCATGGACTATGGTTAATTGAAGGCCAACACAAAAGTAATTTGCCCTTTTTTGTTTCTTTTTAGTTGTTTTTAAACAGGCTTTTTTTGGCTGACTGTGCATTTGAAACCCTCTGTATTAATAAGCTGATCAGTTACTGGCTCTTTATCTGTTAACCTGAGCCAAAAAAACTGCTCTTTTCTCTTTTGTCTCCAAGCCAAAAGAAATTTTTATGGGGAGTAAGTTCCCTCCCTCCACCTTCACTGAGTCACAACACAATGGTGATTTGAAAACCTTCCATTTATCACCAGGAATAAAAATGCTAAGCCAGAGAGCAAAAAAAGAGTTTGAAACAGTCTCTAGAACAAAAACTCCCACCACCACAGTCCACACAATTCCTGACTCAGGCATTCCACCTCTGAGCACCACCTTGGCACAGCCAGGGCTATCTTTCTGTTTCAGTTCATACTGGCTTGACCGACCTCGTGTTGTCCCGTAATTCTATATTATTTAAGTATGGTTTTTTCCCTGCTACTGAATGTAACTCAGCCTTTTATTACTCAGTTTACCAATCTGGTTCTGCCAAACTCAAAAGCTGCATTTATGAAGTAGGTGTTTTCTTCTGCACTTTTAAAAGTGGAACAGGGATCTGACCCAGGCATCGAATACGTTCAGGTGGAAAAGAAGTTCCACAGAGGGAATTTCTTAAGACAAGTTGAATGACAGCTGGGGAAGAAGGGCCTGCTGGAATCATCTGGGATGAATACACTGACTGCCACTGCTTCTCAAAGTCACACAGCAAGACAGTCTTGACAGTAGCTAAAGACTGAGGGTGGCTCCTTAGTGTTGGGACTAAGGAGCGATGGTTGCCCAAATGCTCCACTTCAAGTTTAGCCTGTTAACCCTGCCTTTAGCGACCAGTCCAGCCAGCTCTCATTTAGCTAAAGGATCTTGGCCCTGAAGAGCTCAACTTCCCTTCAGCAGAGTGGCTGAATTAGTGCAGATTTGTGGAGACCTCTGTCACTTCTTACAGAGGTTTGAAAAAAACCTGCTGTTGCTCCCCATTGTGGTGTCCAGGTCATACAAACTGAGGGATGTACGTGCTCCCATCCTACCCAGAGATGCTGCTTCCTTAAGAGCACACAGTATCTGCCCTCTGCGTACCAGTAGCTGTGAAATACTCTCCACATGTAGTTTTCTAGGAGGATCCTAGTTATTCTCTAAATCAGCCTAATTCATTGTTTTAGTGACCATCATCACCACCTTTACATGCACAATACCCTTTCAATACTGAATTCTCAGAGAATTATGCAATCTGAATGCCAGAAAGTATCAACAAGAGATAGAACAATAATTTGACTGGTTAGGTTATGAGAGCTGTACATTGGGTCCTCCCAGTCGAGATAGACTAGGACCTTGGCTGAGTGGCAGTAATTATTTGAATGTTAAACTATAAAAAACAAGACAAACTGCACTGAAATCCTGGACCACTTTGAAGTAGGATACACAGTAGAGCCAGTTTCCTTTCTGCCTGTCCCACATCCTAAATACAATGAGTCAAACAGTATGAGAAACCCAGTTCTGAGATTAATAGTGCATACAGCCTTCCAGAAGTCCTCAAAAAGAAAGGCACTGGCAGAATTGCAACAGATAACTATGTATTTTTTTTTAACCCACACAGGACAAAACACCTTCTCTTTTGGGATTGAGGTATAGTGTTGCATCAGAGGCAGAGCTCTCTCATCCATGCATGTGCATATATCATTCCAAACAGCTGAGAACATATACATTTCAGCTTCTCTTC
Organism: Pipra filicauda; assembly: GCF_003945595.2. Classification (NCBI taxonomy): domain Eukaryota; kingdom Metazoa; phylum Chordata; class Aves; order Passeriformes; family Pipridae; genus Pipra; species Pipra filicauda. Next base: position 315,269 of record NW_024104661.1, on the reverse strand, counting down.
CAATGGTCAGTCAATTTAATTAACAGCAATCATTAATTGCTGCTGCAGGCAGAAGTAACCTGACTATAATTTACATCTTGACAGTAAGCCATCAACCAGATTTACAGAGGCAGAGAGCACTCACTGATCTTAACTGAACTTTACTGAAGTTTGGTTGCTTGGAACCTACTGTGTTTTATTTCAGTTTCAGACTTGGCCTGTTTTCCAGGATTTCCTGCCCCAAACCCCTATCAGTCTCTTTTTTTGTGGGTCATCAGCTTCTTCTTTTGCTTCTTTTGCAAGTCTCCCCTTGTCATGTTGTGTTATTCCACATTTACAGCTCATTTCTCCCTTCCTGCATCTACTGTAGAAACCCTTACAGCTTTTCTTCAGTGCAGTGTAGCTCCAGCTGTAACCAATAGAGCTTGGTTGTATATGACTGATGTAGGACTCTGGCTTGAGCTAAGTGTTGCCTTTAGCCAAACTACCTGGACCAAAGTTGCAGGTTGAAGCGTTGTCTGTTACAAACACTGACTGAACATGCTGTGAAGAGCTGGCTATTCAGTGCTATTGCTCTAAACACTTCAACTGGCAATATTTTACAGTCTAGCACTGACAAGAATGAGGCCACCCTTGGAGTCAGCAACACACAAATATAGGTATCATGACCTCTCCACTGCAGTGAAGACACAGTTTGAATATTGAACTCTGCCATTAAACCCCTCTTTCACATGTTATTCCTGTCTGGAGAAATAAGGTTAGATTGAGGTGGAAGATGACGCTTATGGAGCATAAGGATGGTGTCGTAGAACCCCAGAAGATAAGGGGCTAATGTGTATGCCTCAAACAGTGCCAGGAGGATGGCTGTGGAGCCAGCCAAGGATTGTTGGTAATAATAGACAAGAATTATTGGTAATAACACGCTGTGGGAGAGAACAAGATGCAGTTGAAGAAGGGGGCCGTGCAGAGGTAGGGCAGCACTTTTCTGGGACAAACATCCCTGTTCTAGTTCCTGGAGAGAAGCACAACACAGTAGTGCACAACCACAGGAACGAGGACAAGAAGGGGCCATGGACTGTAGGGTGGATCAAGACCACCAAAGACCCCCAAAGCCCTCTGATCCATTTCCAGAAAGGTCTAGATGAATGGACTGTGCATGATAATTAATTTGCACAGCAAGCAAGCAACCTACCTATAAAAACTTACCCCCTACCAAGCCCAGGCGGCTTCTGGTCCCTCACTGCTGTGTTCAGTTCAAGTGGTACTTATTACACAGAGCAGATGAAACATTTCTTCAATCTCCATAGTTAATGCATACTCATAAATGAATGAGAGATGCCTTAATAACTCCAAATCCCATAAGCAAAGAAGTACTCCACTGTACACTGTAAACTCTAATAAAAGAAAATTAAGGATGTAAAGTCAAACCATGAGAAAGAATGGAAAATGTAATTTTTTGCCAGCATATACAACACTTGGCTACCAAATCTGAAGTAGTAAGTGCACCAAGTACACCTTTTAAATCTTTTTTGTTTTGCTCCTAAATGTACAATTCATCAGAAAATGCTCCTGCTTCTCATCATCTACTTCTCTTTCTCAAAGGTACTCATGAAAATTATTTTTTCCTAGCAAACAGAAGTCTATAAAAATTTCCAAATCAACCATATATGCTACACCAACTTGATTTTATTATGGAAGAACAATTCCAGCACCGATATTCTACTATAAAATATTTCATTTAGTAATTTTCAAACCCAGGTCCCTAAAGTTAGGCTTCCAGAAGTCCCCAGAAGTGTACTTCAGCACTTAAAAAAACCTATTTGGCTGGAAAAAGTATCCTCTGTTTTTGAAGCAGTGAGAGGCAATTAAGTACAGCATTCCTTTTTCCTGCCTTGACAAACAGTCTAGCCTCACTACACCCATCCCAAATGCACTTCAAAGGGCTTGTATTAGGTTCTGGATTGATTTTTTTTATGGCCTTGCAGATCTTCTCTAGGAAGACACTTCTCTTCGCATTCAAGGTTCTTCATAGCCTGTTTCTTCCTCTCTTCCAAATCACATTTAGACTTCCACCTCTGATCAGCCCATGGCAGACACCGACCCATGGTAGACACCGACCCCTCTCCACTTGTTAAATTGTCAAACAAATCTCTTCAGACTCTCCCTTGTGCCTGTCAGCCTCCCCATAAACTCTCATAATTGCTCAAATTCCTCCAATTTTGGGATGGAGAAAGTACCAAGACCATTGCTATTATGTTGTTCAATATCCTGTCACAGCCACTTTACTTTCTACCTGCTGTCCATCTGGGGTCTCTTTTTATACCTGGAACACAACTGGTTTTTGTACAGCACCTAACAGAAGAGAGCCTTGGGCTTTGGCTAAGCTCTTGATACTCTGGTAATACAAAAAAAGTAAAGAGCAGCAGCAACAGGGAAACTACAGGCAGGTTTAATAGATTTGACCACATACTACACAAACCCATGGGAGAACATACCAGTCCCCTTACCTGTGCTGACCTTCATCAAAAATAGTTGCACAAAAGCTTCAGAAATCACCACTATCATCATCACCTCCTCTACTACTTGGGCAGTGACTCTTTTACCTTTCTTTTCTTTAGCGACAGGATGAGAGGACATAGTCTTAAGCTGTACCAGGGGAGGTTTAGGTTGGACATTGGGAGAAACTTCACAGAAAGGGTGATCAGACATTGGAATGGACTGCCCAGGGAGGTGGTAGAGTCACAGTCCCTGGAGGTTTTTAAGGACAGACTGAGTGTGGAACTTGGTGCCACGGTCCAATTGACATTTGTGGTATTAGGCCATAGGCTGGACTCCATGATGTCAGAGGTCTTTTCCAACCTAGCTGATTCTGTGATTCTTCCATTACTGTCAGAAGGAATGGAAAAGAATCTCTGCTGCTGGAGTCCTTTATCCTGGTCCCTGAAGGCAGGCATGTTTTCTTCTTCTCCAGAGTATTTATTATTTCCTCTACTGTGCAAGGGCATTTCCAAGCAGACGGGAAGGAAGAGTTGCTCTCACTAGTACATGATAATCTAAAGGCATATGGAGTACCCATCAAGCTAGCATGACAGTGATGGCCTAATACAGCCCAAGATTTGGTATGTGGTTTTGAAGAGAACCAAAACTCTCAGAGACAGAATATCCATATTTCCTGGGAACGGACTATGTAACTACTCCACCTTCACTTCAATTTTTAACCTTGCTAGCTATCTTAAAGCCAGGATAAATCACACTAGCCTATACCACAGCTACAGCTTCTTGATAACATGTGAATACTATTTGCTTTCCTCTGTCTGGTCCAGGGCACATGTTGATCAGTCAGATCATGCACATGTAAAAGCACATGCTCTGATCCCCTTTTGTTTTGCAGCACAGCTGCACTCAAATTGACAGCGTGTCAGTGTTGGCATCACTGGCAGAACAAAGGAGACAAAGGCTGACACAGGAGAGGGAGACTTTGCTGGGCTCCTGAAGTACCAATGTTAAAAAAAAAAAAAAATTAAATAAAAAGCAAACTCTAGGAAAGGATGCACCTGGACCAATTTTTAAAGGAGGAAGTTCTGCCCATCTGGCATGTGTGAAGTCGAGGGCTCACCATTCATAAACCCCAGACTTTCCTTACAGTGTTTTGCAAGAGAGCATGGATTTGGTGAACTGAGACAGATCCAGGGGGTTATTTCCTGTGCTACTACAGCCCTAGCAATGCATGCATTGCCTTATCTCTTTGTAAACAAGCTAAACTAGGCTGGGCTAAGTGCACAGGAAAGTACACTAACCACGAGTGGATTTAAGGCTCTTGGCACTAGACACAGCCACTTGGTTTAAGTGGCACGTGTCTTAGTATTAAGGCTCATGCTGAGCAGTTGCAACTGGATGTGGCAGGCACGCTACACTCAGCACCGAGTTTAATGCAGGAAATTGTGTGTGCTCCAACACAGTAACACATGAAATCTCAGAGCTAAAAATGCTTAGTGGGGAATTAAGTCTCTGCTCCTCTTCTCCCTCATCTCCAACTCAAGAGTGCCCTGAATGGCCTTTGTATAGCCTCACCTTCAAACGTACCCTGATCTGCACTTAATTCCGGTGCTACCTAACATGCAAGGGACACTTCCAAGGAGACAAAAGGCTGTATCTCCATCCCAAAGCAGCTCACAAACTAAAGATATGCAGAGACGACTGATGTGCCACTTCATCTCTCCCTCTGCACAGCATCAGAGCCAAAACTTCCTTCTACTCACCCAATTAAAAGAAGTACATCGCTGCATTTATTTGTTAGTACAGCAAGAGATATCCTCATCAGCAGCACTGAGGCTGTGCAAGTGACTTTTGCAAATGCCATTGTTCTTAGACATAGGATTTCATTACATAAAGCCTGCCCACTGCGAGATATGTTGGGGAGGGAGGGGACAGGGAGGAGCGGGAGGGAGGAAAGGGGCGGGAGGCTTTAAATAGAAGGGGGAAAGAAACCCTCAGAGATCCAAAATAAATGATTCTTGATTCACAGGGAGGCAGGAAACGGCTCACACCCAAACAGAGACACTCCTCCATGGCAGACAAGCATCCTGATGATTGTTGGCTTTGTTGTTACAACAGGAAACTCCCCCGCCCCGCTCTGCAGCGCTGGATTCTCTGAGGCACCCACCGGTACTTGCCTTTTGCTGCTCCCTTTTCTGCAGGAGCCAGCGATAGGAGCAGCTGGAACACGCTGCACAGTAGTTGAAATGACAAACATCTCTGAGACACAGCATCTTTCAACTCACCCAACAAATAATCTGCTTTTATTCAAAGGGCTGACACTGAACAAGATATTACAAAAACATGTTTCCTGTGGGTTAGCACAGCAAACAGCATAGTACAAAACTCACGATATGCCACCATATGGCTTCTGCCATATTATTTTTACTAATCATGTAAAACAACATGTACTGTGGTAACTGCAACAACCACAACGCCAGTACAGCCTGTTTGTTCTGGGATTAAAGTGGTTTCCTACTAATTATTTAGGTATAACTAGCAGTGCATTTAAAAACAAAAACAAAACACCAAAACAAACAAAAACAAACAAACGAACAAAAAACACAACAACAACAAAACCCTGAGGATGGAATAATAATGTTTTTGTTTAGCCATTTTTTACCTAGAGTATGATTAAACTGTTTGAAAGTCAGGAGTCCCAGTTTTTCAGAAAAAGTGTGATGTGAAAACACTGCTTACTTCAAAAACAGAAAGCATGATGTCAGCAACCTAATAAAAATACCTGTTAAAAGGCGTGGGTTTATACCAAGCAATAACTGCAGCCACTATTCTGAGCTGAAAAGATGAGACAGAACCAGAGAGCTCTGTCCTGCTGCGATGCACTGCAAACTTAAATCAGGATCCATACTGGCTTGAAATATGTGATCTGTATTGTCCATTTTCCTCCTCCTCTCTGTGTGCATACAGATGGTCAAAATCTTACAGCTAACCCTGAGCAATGGATAATGAGGTAATAACACTTCCCAGCCTCCAGCCTCTATGGTTACTTCCAAATTAACATCCAAACTGCATTATCTGATTCACACCACCAGAAACAAGAGTCTAATTCACCAGCTTGTTAGTCAAGAAATTATTAGAGCAGCTAGATTTCTGCACCTATTTTAGCTCTTTAAAGTGTATGGCTACTGTAAACATAAACATCAAACCATCTCTATGTTCCAGCTTCAAGAGAAAAAGAGCAACAACAAAAAACACTGGGGGAAAAAAAATAAAAAATAACCCCCTCCTACCCAGACTTTTCCTGAATACTAATGCTAAAACTATTACAAAATGCTAATTTGGTACCAACAACCTATGATTAAAAAAACAATGAAGCACCTCAAGCACATGAATTAAGGCATCATCTTAAACATGCTCTTTTCATCTTAAGCTAGAAAACCCTTATATATACACACATCTGGGCCTTTTTCTGCTCTCAATGATCTCAAAGCTACATTAAAGATGCAAGTCTTTATGTAAGCTAATCTAATGCATTTTGGGCCTGAATGAAAGCTAAAGACACCACAGTACTTTTGAAGAGAGCTACAGATGAAGCCAAAATCTCAGTTAAGATTGATTTCTATCAGTAAACTCCCACTGAAGGCAATTCTCATGGATTACTGGGATGCCTATTGAGTTACTCAAGCACCATTACCTGACACCCAGTACTTGGTATAGAACATCACTACACAGGCTTTTGGTTCTTAATATACTTAAGCACAAGTGGCAAGTGCACAGCACTTCGGAGGCAAGGATCCCCAGGTTTTAGTAACACTGATTCATCTCGACAGTTTTTGTTTCCTCTCCAGTTTAAGGCATAGGAAAGGCTGATTTCCCTCTCCACATTGTACTGTTCACCAAGAGCAAACCTTGAAATAGAAACCTTAGTGCTCAATTTCTTTTCATGTGCTCTAAACATCTGACACTATTCCCCCCAATACTATATCAAACTTTTTTACTCTGATCTTGCATTTGTGCATAATGTTTAACTTATCTCATGTCTTCCATCAACAGAGTGAAAAAGTAGGCAACCCCCCCAAAATTCTTGCAAACATACTGGTCATTAAAGAGAATGTAGAATAGATTGCTCGGCCAGTGACAACTGTTAAACTGCAGGATCTCCTTTTCCCACCCCATCCTTCACTTCTGCCTAGAACACTGAAATGTTTAGAACTGGGGCAAAGACCTAACCTTGGTCAAAAAATGGCAAGAAAACCTGGATACAAAAAAAAAAAAAAAAAAGAGACATCCAACGAAAATATGTAATGCTGGGTTCTGGAGTGCAGAGAAGCTGAATACGAGATTGGAAAGCACTAAGCCAGGAAGGTAACAAATAATTTTATGTATATAATTTTTTTTTATTTGAAAGTAGTACCCACATCAGATTGATCATACTTTTCAACTGATGGAACATTTCTGTAGCTTGGTTGATGTTTTCCAATTCACAATTCCATGCAATTAACAATTCCAGGCTCACTGCTGACCACTAAGATTATCCTTAAAGAAAGCCTATTCTTCTTAATTACACTTTGGTTTTACTGTTTTTCTGTTTATGATCTTGCAAAAGGTGCAACTAACAATGGAAAGAGGTAAGCAAATCTCTCATACTATCTCCCAGAAACAGACAAAGTAGTATTTCCACTTCAGATCAGAGCAAACTACCAAAACCAACTAAATTCCCATGGACAAAGTACCGCAGGAAACAAATACTTCACGTTTGACAAGAATAAAATTTAACTTTTTCACCATCACTTTCATTATTCTCTTTGCAAAGATTTTGTCCCCATTAGAGAGGAAAGGTGGTTAAACAGCTAGTATAAGGCAGTGAGACTTGGGAAAATGACACAGATTAATTTTAGTGTCAGGAACTACTATAAATCTCAGCAGTTTGAAAGGTGCCGTCAGCTGGAAAGGGGAGGGGATTATAGCCAGAATCTTTTTGGAACTTCATGGCATATAGACCTCAAACCCATGAGAGATAACTGCTCTGGAAAAGAATTACTTTGTAGCAAGTCTGATGAACATTTTCTGTAAGACATCTCAACTTTCAGATGTTATTTCACAGTTTAGGTTTTTCTTAACATCTCCACATCTGGTTAACTTTCTATTAGCAACCCTGAGATACAGTAGTGAATTATCATCTTTTCCTCAGTTACTATTGAGGTTCTGGGGTCTGCTCCAGCCGTCATTAGAAGTATTTGCCTTTCTTCCCATTTCTTTTCCACCTCAGCCTAACACTATCGTCATTTTGACTTTGAGAAAGTGGCAGAGACATAATCAAGATGTATATTTGTACATATTTTCCACCTTTAAAAGTGATTTTGCTCATATGGAGGCATAAACACTCTGAAGAACCATACCCGAGCCATCCACGGCTTTCACAAAAAGCTGCTTTTAAAGCTGTCTAGCTCTCTTCCACCTGATCCTATAAACACTGCTGGCAATTTTTCCCCCATGCCTCTAACATATTTTCACTTAGCACCAGTTTGATGTATAAGATCTGACAGCCAGGCAGTTATAGGCCACCTGCATCACTGTCGCCATGACAACAGTGAAAGACAATCCATGATCCCATGCCCTGGTCACACGTTTCAATACAGCTTATCTGTCCAAAGCCACTGAGTCTAATGGAAGGGAGTAATTACAATCTTCTACTCATTGTCAAAATTCTCACCATATAACGCTCTTCAAAATTATTTTATTCCTCTCACATGGTTTCTTTGCAAAAAAAAAAAAAAAAAAAACCAAAAAAAACCCCAACCAAAACAACAACAAAAAAAAAATCAAAACAAGAAAAACAAAACCCCAAAGAAACCTTAAGTGTGTTTGGGAGGGAGGGAAAGAGCAAAAAGCAAGGCTGTGCCCGATACAAAAATGCAGCAGTGTGAGCAAACTGGCTCTTGCAGTGTTAAAGGACTAATCAGAAGCAGGGGAATGTACCAACCACTAAGAGGGATAAATGAAAATTTCTCTTCTATTCGTACAGCATCACTTAAGATCCTTTTGGCTTTGCACTGAAGGTGAAGAGAGGATATTAGCTGCTCTCTTTTCCCCTCCCCTTCCTGGAAAACTTCTTCCTATCAAAATGAACAAGCACCACACTGCACTGTGCAGCAGCAGCCTCACCGAGCAGCATGGCTCTTCAGATGATCATGTCACTCTGAAGAGAGAGGGAACCCTGTGTCTGAGACAGCAGAGCAGCAGCTCCTCCTCTTCATTTCACCCTCTTCAACAGACTGTCCCTTCGTTTTTCATTTTTAAAGCAGAGGTGTGGGAAACAGCTTCAGAGTTGTATCCTTTCTGATTACCATCCCTGAAGGATCACTGCATTCCCTCCATCTCTGGCAGAAAATGCCAAAATGTTACTCCTTTGTCTATGGCCACAGCCATAATTAGGATGGACTGGGTGCTTCAGCCCAGCACAGGAGATCAGGGGAAAATGAGACTCAGTTTGCACCTGTAAAACAGGGACATGACTTACCTGCCTTACAGTGCACTGAGAGGATACAGCCACACTGCAGAGCAGAGGACAACAATGACAAAGACCAGCGAGCAGCACTTATTTGGAACTATGGCAAATGTTGTACACTGAGTGCCCTGGACCATCATCCTGCAGTAGATACAAATACAACACCTTCTGGCACAGAATTCAATGCTGGAGGATCAGGTCACAGCCACAATCAAGGAAAGAAGGTTTGCTTTCTGCTTGATACTCCCTGTTCCAACCCTTTTCTTCTCCAAGCACCTTAATGCAAATCAGTCAGCACATCAAAGCTCCAATTTATTAGGCATGTAATAAATACATCTTGAATTAGTAAAATGTGATAAATCAGGAACAAACAGACAAAAAGACACAGTAATTTATTAAAATGTTTCATCTACCCATGTCCAAACCACACTAGTAAATAAAAATGTCAGATGACTGCCCATTTTAGAGACGTATTTTTAGTTGGATGCTTTAGGCCACAGTGTTGGCACCAGGAACTGAATGCTTCATTCACAGCACATTACTTGCATTTGCCATCCACGGTTACCGTGGATCAGCTGACACACAGTAACCCGACTGTACGCTTGGGCCCCAGAGCCCTGACTCTCAACTCCTAAACCACAAGGTAAATAAAAAGTCAGCCTTTTTTGGTCTGTACTTACAGGAACACAAACAGGTCTGAGGACCCTCAGTCCTGATGTAGTTCAAGCACACATTTGAAATACCTTCAGCATTCATGGCAGAATTACTTTAAAGAGAAGCGATGCTGTGATTTAATGAGCATCTTTTAACACGTTAGCCAAATAAAATGCTCTAACCAAAGAAGGTAACAGTATCTTTAAGCTTGTGTAGAGCTGCATCTCCCTCCCAAAGCCTGATACACATGTTGTGCCTGCACGCATGACGCTGCCCACCACAGAAACAGAGCTGCTGCTGTGGCTGAACACCAGATTCGGCCAAGGCTGCCGAAGGGGGGTGCAGGGGTGCCCTCAGAGGGGCAGTAGGCATGGCCTGGCATGGGCTCTGCCTACACAGCAGATCCCATGGAGCATGAGTCGTGAAATCTCCACTGATGAAAAGTAGGCAAAGCCCTGCATTCACCTGGAGTTTTTAAGACAGAGGACAGATTTTTCAGCTGGAGCACATCAGGCACCCCAGCAGATCTGTGGGGATTTACACCAGCCGAGCATCTGGTCCAGGGCTCCCCCGCGCCGAGTGCCCCCAACCCCTTCCTTCCTTCTGGCACTGGTTCAGCACCATCGCAAAGGGAAGGGTGCCACCTACAGCACTGCACACAGCGCTTCCTCCAGCACCATGGCTTGCCTTGGACGTCTCCCAGTGAAGAATTAATCAGGGCCAGCCACCCTAAATGGAAGCTTGGCGATTCTTCCATGACAGAGGTAGACCACGCCCTCAAACTGGTTTTTTATTTTAAGAATGCAGAGGTAGTGCCTCTCAAATAGATTCCTTGCCTTTATTTCCATGGTGTCTTACTGTTGCAGTGTGAGCATTTCCTGTTCTGTTATACCTGCATGTCAGTGCTATCAAAACAACTGCACTACCTTAAAATAAAATAAAATAGAAGTTATCTTAGAGTGTCAAATGTGCCGTACTTTAGAAGTTCTTCAAAGAAGATTTGGTCCCTGCCCCTCACAGTTATGCCCTTAATTCCTTTTTCTCTCTTCCATGGGAAAGATCAATTCAAATAACATATTTTCAGTCTTGTATAAGCCACATCTTTTGGAGTTCCTCTGTGTGAGACATCCAACCTCTGGAAAGGTATTAGAAATGAGATGCCCCTTCCTGTTTTTAATCTTACTAAACCACTATTAATTCATACAGGAGATGCATAACCAATAGGGAGAGTCTGAAAACCAATTCTCACTTTTATGGAAGCATGCTGGCTCTATTCGTCAATGCTAATCTGAGATAAATGTCCCTGTGCAGAATACATGACACACACACTGTCCAGAAGGAAGACAAAGAAGCTGAATTAGTCTGACAGAACACACCTGCCACTGTTGATGAAACAGTCAGTAAATGAATAGGTATCTATAGCCCCTGCGAGAACTAAAAGCCTAATCCTGTAAACCAGAATAACAGTTTAGCTAAATAGGAGGATTAGGTTCTCCTCTTTTCTTCATGCACTGGTTTTAATTATGCAAGAATCTTTCTAATTATTACAAATTTGCAATGAAAAGCAAGCTCTGGTCACAGTCTTAAGACTCTACAAAGTCAGGAAACAGGAAATTACAGAATTAATAACTGCTCCATTCACAACCGCCCGAGTGTTCTCCCTGCTTGGGGTGACTTCAGGAATTACTCCAGTGAGCCAAAGGCCACAACAGCATGCTTCACTGAAGCTTGATGTGGTCAGAAAGCATCTTGTCTAGCAAATTCTGGACACCATGAGGTGAAATCCACTGCCAATGTGCCATTTGGTGCCTCTCCATGTCTAGAGGCCTGTGCCTGGGGACAGGCTAGAAAGCAACCACAGGGGACAGCCACAGGCCACCACCACGCAGGATCTGTGTCAGCACTGTGTACAACCAGTCTGGAGCGGAAAATCATTCAGCAAAGAGGGCAGAGAAATGTCACAAGTCTACCTTTGCACTAATCCAGCCATTTTTGGTGCTCTGTGTCTCTGGTGCAGTCCAGCTACCAGAGGAATAGGAGCTGGGAAGCCCCTTTGCCAGCTTCCGTGTCTTCCACGTACCCACCATGCAAACACTGGGTTTCTACACACCGTGGTGCACCTTCCACTCCCCAGGCCTCATTCACATCTACAGTTGCTTCAAGGACCTCACTACTTATCAAATGTGGCACAGGGGCACGGGGAGCAGGACAGAAGGACACGCTGCTTTTGCCAGGATCTTGTGCCTGCACAGGATCACTGGAGACTTTACACCGCGGCTTACTGGCAGTGAGCCAGCTGGAAAGGGCCAGATGGAGAAGCAAGCCTGGTAGCCTGACAGCAGAACCCCAGTGCAGAAATAGGAAGGGGAAAAAAACACATGTCCAATATCAGAGCTCTGCTGTTCTGCCCCTCTCACACTGTCCTGAGACATTTGGCCTGTTAATACTCTTATTCCTGTGGCTAAGAGCCATCAAAGACTTTGAACTTCCATGGAAACCACTAGGACCCGATGAGTCTTCGGCATTCAGAAGGGCAAAATCCCACCACTGAAAGTGACAGGGGTCAGAAAATCTTGGGTACAGTCTGATCTATCTGAATTTATATATATTTATATATAATATTTATTTTTATTTATAGCTATTTATATATAATTAAAGACTACTGGAGGACAAAATGTGACAAGAACAGCAGGCAGCAGGGAAAAAACAAAAACAACCAAACAAATAACAAAACCACAAACAGAAATGTGAATCACACCTAAAAGTGAGGAGAAGCATCTCACACTAAAAACAGTGACCAGAGAGACCTATGTACCTATGCACCACGTGCTTCCACAACTGTCATGCATATCCTCCACAAATATAGGTGTCTTCAGCAGCTGGCAGCATGCTGAAGAGGAGAGGTGTAACACTCAATACCTGCTTTGCCAACTGAGCTGTTTTTGGACAGACACAGCAGATGTGGATGTACCTGCACATTTAGTATTTGCACACAGTGACTGCTTCTATGCTAGTGAGCCACCACATTCACGTACAGCAAGTCATATGTGGAACTGGACATTCATGTTCAACTGGACATGTCAGACATCTCCAGCTTCATTGTCACTGCAGGTGTTAGTATCTAACTCCATTTTTGTTCTGGTATTTGTTTATTTACCCTCTCAGGCTTAATTTATTCAGATTTAATTTTCATACAGATGCAGAAGACGGAGAATCCTGAGCTCATAACAACACTTGTCTGCCAGGCTTTACAACGACCCAAAGACATGCCTAACTTGTGTTGTCTAAGATCTATTGCTTAGGGGGAAAAAAAAAAAAAAAGGAAAAGAAAAAAAATATCCTAACTGTGTTTAAACTTTTATCCTCCAGGCTCTTTGCGTTTCAAAATATCACCTGAAGTCCAAGGACAGCGCAGGCTTGCCAGTTGGATGCAGCATGGAGAATGGAATTAATTCCTACCAGTACTTTCCCGGTTTATTTCACAACAAGCAAGTGCTTTTCACAGTGCTGACCTCCTGCTGGAGCCAAGAAGCTCAGCTACTTCAACAAGAACTGTTGCAACACAGCTTCTTTTGTAGTTGACAAGTAGATACAGACTCTCAGGAGTGAAATCCCCTTTCACTACTTCTTTCTCAAATGTGCTAGAAGGATGGTTTTGCTAATAGCAAAAGGGAAAAAAAGTATATTCATTAAACTCCCATTTTGTAGAACTAATACTTGTACAGAGTCTTGTAAGCTTCCAAACCATGTAACTTTGAATCAGTGTTCAGTCTTTCCTCATGAATAAGCACAAGAAATCCCCTTTCTCTTCCCGAAATGCAAACTCTGCCACAAACAAGCCACAGCATTCCTTCCCTAGCATTATTTCCCTATCTCCCTACAGCAGACAGAGACTAATCCTAAAGAATATGTGCAGCAGAGGATTAATAAAAACATCTACTTTTCTAAGATACAACAATAACAGATTTTTCCAGGTGAAAACAGAAAATATGCCATGACTGAAAATTCCCAACAGTGATCAATATCAACAAGTAAACTAATATTAGCTGTAAAAAAAGCCACAAATTACAACCAACTGTATCTCCTGAGTGAAGCCTGACTAAAGGGGAACACCTACAACATGAACCTGGATGCCTTTGCTAATGAGTAATGAGAGGTATTAAATTACAGGCTGCCACAGGCACTTCCCCTGAAAAAGCCCAGCTTTTAGGGAAGGTGGAGACAAGATTACACAACAAGCAACTAACTATGGAAAAACCAACAGAACCCTCTCAGTAACTCAGGGGTACTCCAAACTGATCCTGAAATGTGCTCTGTATTTTCACGATTACTTAGTGAGCCACAATTCGTAGAACTATGACCATACTTAATGAACTGTTAGACACTATTGACACCGGAGCCATTACCACCGTCTTCGCTTCTCATAATAGATTGCCTTCTTAGGGAGTTTTCATATTTCTCATTAAATTTATTATATTAAACCCCGTGCCCACCTACAGGTGTGAGCACTGAATCTGATCTCTGTCTGGAATGCATTGTAGCTATCTGTACAGTCTGTTTCAGGCCCCTGCAGTCCTCAGACCACATTATCTGGGAGTTACCTGGCCTACCAGTACCTAGGAAAAAAAAAAAAAGTTACATTTAACTGAGGTTTCAAACTTCAGGAAAAGTTTCTTCTAGCAAACATTGCAGTAATTTCTCAAGGGGAAGGTGGGAGGGAGGGTGGTGGCTCCATTACTCTTTCTCAGTTACAGCAATTAAGAAAAAATAATTAATATTAGAGTATAGATTATTTATTCCAGCATAACAGAAGGCCTGGGGTAACCTGGTCTGAATTTCACAGAAAGGTAAAATCTTTGAGCCAGTTGTGAACACCAATCGAATTCTGGCTGAGCATTCCAGATGTCATTAAATACAGAAATAAACTCTGCAGGTATTTATTGATTAACAACTGTGATGCATGGCAGATCATTTCTACTCTTGTGCTACTTCATTAGGTATCCATTTTTATTTCTACAACATAACCAGTGATGACTCATTTTTCAAGATTTCATTGTATACGGAACTTTAGTGCCAAGTGTGTCTGCAAAGAAATGGCCTAGATGTATCTGTCCACATTCTACCATAAATGTAACAGGAAAAAGGAGATCAAGCCACATTAATGTTTCTACATTAATCTGTTCCATGTCATCGTTTTCTTATTTTTCCCACAGTCCAATTTTTGAAATTCTAATTTTAGTCTATCAGAAACTGATCCTTTTCCATGCTCAGAAAGGAAAGGTTGGTCACAGTTAAGACTTGCTAATGTTTTCCTAATCACAGAATCTGTGGGGGAAGAAAAGTATGCAAATGTATTTTATTACTCTGCATTCAATATCTAACTCCAAAGAGAAAAAGAGGAGAGAGTTCCCTCTTACATGTGTATCTACAAATTAAAAAAAGAGATCATGATATCTGAGCAATCTCCAGCTAAGTAACTTCCAATATGGTGCACCAGGTTACAGCTGACAAACTACACTTAAATTATGCCAAGATACAAAGGTTGCCCCTTTCTACAGAAAGCAACATTTACTGGATTTGCTAGAAGATCTCTGTGGACTGCTGAATTGGCAACAGTATCAATTATATTTTCATTAAGTAAACATGGACTTACATTAGTGTTTTTGGCAAAACTGCATATCATGTTATATATCATTACACAATCTTTAAACCAACTGTTCATTTCAGTCACTTACAATTAAGACAACCTCAAAATTTGTTTCTTGGCTTTGGGAATCTCCATGTGCTGTGATGAAGGAAACTTAGTAACCAAAACCACAGTGAACCATGCTGCCTATTCGCTCTTAATGTTGCATCCCAGGTGTGCAAGTACTTCCCAAACTTATCACAGCCTCCTTGTTCCAGGAATTACCAGGAAAGGTTAAAACCTCATAACTTTCCCTTAATTTTCTACTGCAGCAAGATCTGTACAGTCCAAAAAGTAAAACATCTGCCAAACAAGTTCTTTCTTTTAATCCCCATATAAACCCATTTCCTCAAGGAATTTCACTGTCAAGCACCCTCACATTTCCCATCCATGTTCTTCTAAGGGTAAAGGGTTATCAGAATTGGGTCTTCATCAAATCCAACACAGACTTGAAACTCGATGGTGATGGAAACATGTCCCAGTCTGCACTGGTTTTATTGTAAACTATACACTAAATAATGCTGAGGAGTGTAGATAAAAAGATGCATTCCAGAAAGTCAGGCTAACTGATGCTTAAGAGCAGCTGAACAATATAGCCTAGACACTTAAACTCACCTCTACTAGTACTTCAAACTTTCTTGATTGCATTTGATTCCTTGCCCTTGAAGAACAGGAAAACAAGCCATTTGACAGTTTAGGCACTGAAACTGAGACTCCAGAGATGACAGCAGCATTTCATAACCCTCTAGCCCACCTCCTAATTAACTATAAGCATTGTGGTATGAAATCTGTGCATTACTCTTGAATTTAAACACAAATATTTCTTTTGTCACAATGTCTCTTCATTAGTTATTCATCGGGGGGGAGGGGGTGTGTGCTTTTCAAAACCCTCCACCAAAGAAACTTCTAACACCTGCTAAAATAACAAACTCCTAGTTTACAACTAAATTTCTCCAAAACTTCTGTTTTCCTTAAACATTTAGTCCTTCTTCATTGTTTTTGACACTCGAACTGACAAATTATTCTGAAATGCCGGCCGGTGAGTAAAAAAACTTCCCCTTATTATATACCATAAACCACAATTAATAAAATAATCAATTTACCCTAGTGAGCAGAGCAGTGCATTTATGGGGTCTGCTTGCTCTGAAGACAACAACACACACCTTTACCACCTGACCATAGACAAAGCCCATTCAATCTGGAAACTGGAGTGGAAAAAGCACCTTTTCTCCTATGATTCCAAGTTAAAGGAAAAAGGACAGAAAGGAGCAGAGTTTGATGTCCTCAGTTAAAAAAAGAAAAAGAAGCCAAACTCACTGAATTTTAGCCCAGTAAAAACCAAACAGAACTGAAAATGGTAAAAGCATAAAAGCAATTAACTGTATGTAAATGTGTCATTATGATACAAAGTACTTACTGCTCATGAACATCTTTGTAAGTTACACATTTGTGCTGCATTATCATCTAAATTACACTGTTAAACTACTAAACCCCTTTCTTATTCTGATAAGAGAACCCCTTCCTTATTCCAATACAAGGTAAGTGTTCAAAAACTCACACAAAGGACGATGTTTGAGCTGATGAGCACAGCAAAGGAAGTGCAGATAGGTATCAGACAAACCTGTGACTTAGAACAGGAGGATGGAATAAGTGTAGTGCTAAATTGTAAAGGGCCTTGAGTCCCAGCCTGTTCCCTCTTCATTTGAAGGCAGAATGGCTGATATAAATCAAAGTGATGTAAATTCGTGAATTTAAACAGGATTTAAATTACCAAGCAGGAAACACTGATATGAATAAATCAGATTGGGGGTATTTTTGTTTTTTTCTAAGGAAGGGTCAATTCTTATTGGCTGGTACATATTAAAATGTGTTACTTGGCAACTCCATATGCCCTTTGTGTGAATACACAAACCACTCTGCATTAACACAGCAAAATACTGGTGTTTAATTAGTTCTAAAAATACCTTCAGTGCACCTGTAAGAATGAAAGTTTATGAAATTGGATTTTCTCTATATTTAAAAATCTTTAAAGATTAGCAGATACTTTGGCTTTCACTCTATGGGAAGCAGAAATCTCCTCTGGCTGTCTTCACACTCAGTTTTCAGCCTTACATGAACTACTTGAATCAAGTAAACTGCTGAAGACACCATGTCAGTGTGTCAGCACAGAAGGCTTCTATTGTCTTGTTTAGAATTTTAGGACCCCTTTGTTCCAGAATACTTCCCAAATGTCAATCTTTGCTGGTTCAATGTCCTTTAAAACTTCAGTATAAATATGGCGTTCATTTGCCTTTTTTTTTTATGGTTGTATTATTCTAACAGGTGATATCAGTTTAGGCATAAGCTATCCTATTTTCACATCCGATTTGTGTTTTGAAAATTAATTTTAAGTTTACTAATAGAGCTCATAAATCTGAATTAAGAATTGGGTAAAATTCTGTGTTTCAGGTGAGTGTTTTTTACCCACTCACATTTGGTGGTCAGTGTGGGTATGTGTTAAAAAAAAAGAAAAAAAAAATTTAAAAAATCAAATCACACTCCAAACTAGGGCCTGAGCAGAGAAATAAAAGTTAACACCTCTGACAAATGTCTCATGAAAGAATAACTGCAGCTGACAGATGAAAAAAAAAAAAGTCCCTTTATCTATCAGTTTAAGCTGGTCAATTTTGAATTATCTTCTTGGAACACAGACTGCAAGTAACCAGAGGAACAACAGCATAAGGTTGGATGGGGCTTTGAGCAACTCGGTCCAGCAGAAGGTTTCCCTGTCCGTGGCAGAGGGGCTGGAAGTAGATGATCTTTAAGGTCCCTTTCAAACCATTCTATAGCCACTACAAAAACTGGGAGAGGAAGAGTGCTTTATGGACCTGAGGGAAAGGAGCATTAGGATAAGATATTCTAAATCTCTAGATCTTGTTTCACAATTTCTTGTCTTACTATTCTAATTCCTTCTAAGTAGGAGATTTACATGAAAATCCAGACAGAAGTTGCACGCGAGGGGTAGTGATGCTGCTATTAGTGTTTCTTCACCATGACAGGGACTGTGTTGTGGGAAACGTGAAAGAAACCTTCCAGAATGCTCTGTAGTGATCAACAGATATGGCTTAATTTTAGGCTCCCTGCATCCTTCTTCAGTTTGCAAAGAACAGCATCACTCACGCGCTTGCAGGAAAAAAAGGCAGCAGATTTTTCCTTTACCTAGTCTAATCTATTTTAATAAGTATGGCAGCATTTTTTCAGAGAAAGACACCAAGTAATTGCTACTATTATCAGCATAATCCACCTTGGGTTTATTCCTGCTGTCTTACTGAATTCTTCACTTACTGCCTCTGTCAACTTTCTGGGGCAAAAGCTGAGTGAACAGGGCATAGTATGGGGTGGTCAGTAATACACCCGTATAAAAGTGCTCAAAGGCTACAGTGCAAGCCTTTTTCACACGCCAGTCCATGTCAAAATACAAAAAACTATAGAAATAGTATGTCTGTTTTAAAGCTATTGTCAAATCTTTCTCCGGCTGCACGAAGTGAGCAAGAGAGACTGCACAAAGCCCACTGGAAGAAATGACTACAGAAAATTATTAAATGAAAAAATAAAATGAAAATCACAATGTGCAAAGGGACATATATTTTGTATAGTATCTTTTTGAAAGCATTTGCTCCTCTACCACAAAACCATTCACTCAACAACTGAATTTTAGACCCAGGAGGAAATACTAGTACTTCGGCATTGCTTTGATTTAATAAATTACATTTTAACACCTGGAGCAGACCTCAGTTGGATGGTCACCAACAGCATTTATAAGTTTACAAAATGATAATTTAAAAAAAGGAGAACATTCAACAATTAACGCCAAGTCAAAAAAGTTGCGCACTGCCAATCATCTTAGAAAGGCTCTGTAGAAACACACTTTTAAAGGCAAGGCAGCTCCAGTTAAAACCATCACACTCTTAGCACAAGGCAAAGTCAGAAGATGCCTGGGACTGAGTGCCTGCAGGCTTTTTGGGGCCATTTGGAGCTCCACCCCACACACCTGCTGTGGGACAGAGCCTCTGTTCCCCCCCACACCACCCTGGGCAGCAGCTGGACTCCCCTTGCCGTGGTTCCTCTCACACAACTGCATCAATGGCAGTGACTGGGCATGAAGGGAAGGGGTCCAGGCTAAAATTGAGTAGATCTGGCCAGTGGCCACCAGAATGGGCATTTCCATGGCTGTGAACACTCCTGCAGCTTCACGGGACTCCCCACCAGAAAGACCTCATGGCTATTCTTCATTTCCTTCAGCTTTAAGGAAAGTTCCTACCCTTTCTTTTGTCCAACTCAATTTCCAGCAGCGAGAAGGGATTAAATAAATATCCAAGCTGTAGAACAAAAAGGGGTGATACAGAACCTTCCTCCAAATTAAAATTACTTCCCTTAACATAAGCCCCATCTCTTGCTTGTGCTGCTGGCCAGCATATCACACAATGACTAACAGAGAGTACACATCTCCTCCCTCCTAAGCCTCCTCCTAGCCAGAGCCTGGACAGCTGGCTATTTTTGTCCCAGGGATAGCGTGTGAGCTCAGAGCTTATTACCCGGGGTTTCCCCCTGCACACAGGAATAATGCCTGGGATTTTTCTTTTCTTTTTTTAATCGTGGCAATGGGCTCCAGATATTGCACAGCTTATAACATCTTACACTTTGTGAGAGATTTAAGTACCTTTATGTACTTCCCGTAACTTGTATGTTAAGAATAGACTTTATTCCAGCATTTATAATAGTTTTGTTTAATTCTTTAAGGTACCCAATACACTTACTTATATGAATGTATTACACCAGTAAGTGCCTTTGATAGTAAATATGGAAGAAAGCCACTTTTTGATGCTCATTTGTCCTCCAGAAAAAAAAACCCAAACCCTGAAATCACACAAGTAAGTGGATCAACCTACAGCTTAGCACATAATGATCAGGGACCAGGGGGATTCTGCCTCTCCACAATATCTTTCTCTAGCTTGATCAGCAAACCAGGGCACTCAGATGGATTCAACAGGACAACAGGGAACAAGCCAGCAGCATGGCTTTATTCCTTTTTACCTTGTGCTGCTCTGGCATGAAGAGGCAGAGGAATGCCCTTTTCCCAGTGCTTCCTCATTTGTTGGACTAACACAGACAGGTGTTACTATTCCAAAAGTACAGAGCCAGCATCACCTTGAGAACAGGCACTGAAATGAAAATGCCTGCTACTTTTGCCCATCAGGGTCTCTGGGTTGTGTGGAATTAGCCCTTCCAAGTCAGTGGCTATTTGCTACTAAAATTCAAGGTGCATATTTTTGTGGTTGTCCGCAAGAAAACCTGCAGCCTTCATTACTGTGTGGGTCAGAATATATTTCATCTGACATCACACCGAATGAAAATAGCTTCATATACCACTGCTGGGAAAGATATTGCCACTTCTCCATTCCCACACATTCTGCTCAATGAGATATCTAGATTACAATCCAATTTTCACAAAAGCAATGGTCTACACCTCACAGAAGTTTCACCCAGAAAGAATAAAGCCAACACTAAACAAAATTTTAAATATGGCCCAGTTCTGAAACTTCTTCTCCAGTATGTCACTGAGCCATTATTGAGATAAATCCACATGCCAGTAACAGCAGGAACAGAATTGAAGCAGCCAGTAAACCCCTGCTGCAGAAACAGAGAGAGTTTTGTTGTGGGTTTTTACCCACACACACTTCCCTTGGAGGAATTAAACTAACTTAGCAGTGCCAGGATGAAAGGCCTTTGCAGAAAAATGATTTTGGAGGAAATGAAGACTTTTTCCAATCACATAATTTTCTTGAAGTGTCAGAGCCCTCCAATTCTTCAAACTTCCACCTTACAAACGGAAATTAAAAGCATGGTCCCAGTTGTCAAAACACACATTCACCATAAATAAATCCATTACTCATTGCAAGGTTCTCTCTATAAGAATTATACTGTCTTATGAGCAATTTCAGCATGAGGCTACTGAACTGCAAAGGGTAGCTGTATGGATCTTCCCTGATACTTAAAAAAGTAATGCAACATCCTTGCTACAACAAATTATACCCTCAGAGCAACGTGACATATTTGTTATAATAGAGAACTTGTGAAAGTATGTTTTCTTAATAAAAACTGAACCATCAGTGGACATCATCTATGCTGAACAAAACCGATCATACAGTGACTGCACTTAAACATGCACACACGTATATGAAATGTAGTACAGGTTTACTCTGAGGAATTAGAAATACAGTATTTATGTGCTTTTACGGCAAGTACACCGTTCAGAATTATGAAGATTTGTGTCTCTTCCCCCAAAGGACTGACACAGGCCCCTGCCACTGCAAAAAAACAAAAACAAAACCAAACCAACCAAACAAAAAAGGTCTGTTTTGCACTCATAAACCCTTTATCTTTTTCCTTTCAGTCAGAGCCCAGCCAACACACATTAACCATCATTTGAAACTAGTATCTCTTAAACTTGTAAAAATATCTTGCATTTGACATGGGGCTTTAATGTCTGTTTTAGTTTTCAATAGCTTATAACTTGTAGATCCTTGGCTTTCAGGGGTGGGGGGTGGGGCTGTTTCTGGCACAGATGCAAAAGTTTCCAAAATTTCTCATACACAAATTGTTTTTCTTAACTGTGAGAAATGACATCTCTAGATTTCTAAATTCTAGAGTTTAGAAATAAAACCTATGTATAGGGAATATTGAAAAACAGGGCCAGGAAGCACTGACATATGACAGAAAAAAAGTTATTAATAAAATCATCTATATAAATGGCTCAAATATAAGCAATGAGTTGGGGATTTCTGGAGTTTCTTTTTTTACCCATGCAGTTTGCCAAAACTCAGTTAATTACAAGAATTAGTGTAGTTCTTTATGCAAGTATTAGGTTCTTCCTGTCAGCAGTAACTTTCTAAGACATACCCCCAAATTTGCTCTAAATATCACCAATAAGGTTAAACATCTGTCTCCACAGATATCTTTCACTTTGTTTCTTTTCTTACATATTCTGTGTCTCAAAGATGAACTCAGTGAAGTTAAATGAGCCTTTAATACCTCATTATACAAACAATGTCTTCACAGCATAATAAAGAATAAGAGATTGATGTATATTGATATTTACAGAACAACAAAAGGAACAGAAGCAACACAAAAACACAGCTGTGAATAACAAGAGAGGAAAATAAGCACACTATTACTTAATATTACCAAAGTACAGTAGACCTTCCATTCAGTTCTACAATCCTAGGAGAAAGGGTCTCTTTCATGAGGCAATCTACATACTAGGAGTGAAATTGGTTGGATTTTCCTGTGCTCTCACAACACTAATTGTCTGTATTAGTCTTTGTCTTTACCTTAAGGCCAAACTTCTTGTCATGAAGGCAAGTCCAATTACCTAAATGGAGTACAGACACTTCTCGGACAGGTAAAACACTGTGCTGAAAATATGACATGTCCTTCTGCCAACTCCCTCAAATCAGAGGGCAACTCTATGACATAAAGATCCTTACTGAAGTTTCAGTATTATGAGTGATAACTAATTGAGGAACGCTGTCATCTCAGTGTTATGACTGAAACATGAAATATTGCAGATAAAAGTTCTGTCAACTTCACAATCAATTTAAGCCTGCAAAAGGCAGACTTTTGGATCATACCAATCCAAGGCACTCTGAAGAGTTCTTAAGACATTCTTATAGAAAAACTAAATTCGTTTTTGCCTGAGACAGTAATGGCCCAAGTAGGTCTGATTAAACTCTGCATTAATATTCAAGTTCACCTGTTTCAGAGGATGCAAATCACCCCAACAACCTAAAGCGCCAGCTACCCACTTCACACACTAGGTCACAGATAGGATTGCTCGGCCAACAAGAGGACACAACTATGGCTTATTGCACTATCCAATCTGTAAATCTTCCAAAAACCCTGGCTGTTTGGTGGTGCAGTTGGACCTCAAGGGCAGAAGCTTATTCCCTCTCTTCCAAAAATATGAGACACTACCACCCAAGGGAAAGGAAATCTTTCAGAGCTGTTTAGTAACACAGGACCTGCAGTGCACTCCTCAGCATTTCTCTATCCATCGGAAAACAGGAATGCAGCCAGCCACTAAACCACTGAGCCTAAACTACCTAAAATGCTTTTTACTTGTTTCACTAGTTTGAGAAATGTGCATTGCCTTCTACCTGCCACAGCAATCGCTTCTTGTGAACAGATTTGTATTAGCAATGAATTCATACATAGAGGGGGAAAAACGTATTGAAATGTATCTTGTTTTAGCAAAACAAAACTAATCCATCAGGAGAAAAAAAACCCATGCCGCTTACTTAACCAACTTCAGAAACGTGTAAATAGGATTTACACATAAAGGACTTACAATACAAACATGTGTCCATTACTAACATGTAAGAGGGTCACCTGGGCAATGGTTTTCACATGAACTGCTGCAGTCTGTTGGTGACTTGCAAGGAATATGAAACAGGTAAATAAGAAAAGCAAGTCTGCTGTCCAGGGGCTCACATTTGCTGAATGATTGCCATATATATTCATTATCTGTGTCACTAGCAAGTGTTCAGAATTCCTCAAATCTGAACAGAATATACAAATATACAAGGTCACCACCTAGCTTAACAATAGTGCAGGAAATCCATTGGCATAACAGACTATTAATACTTTGATGGACATAAGGTTTGGAAACCAAAACTCTAAACCAACTCATTTGCCTGATATTTGCAGCTAACCACGAGTATGGCTCTGTCAAACATCCCAGCACCAAGCTCTGGCTGCCCAAGGTAGCAAAAGCTGAGTTCATTAGAGGTACCTATGCTCTCACTGACTAGCTGTGGCCAGCGCTTTGTGAAGCCCAAGTACACAGCCAGAGGCAAGGTTCTACTCTCCAGCCTGATTCAACAAACCCACAACAGCCTCTTATGTATTTCTGTCCTCCCACTACAGCTGATGTCTGCTTTGCTCTACTCTGTCTACCCCAGTCTGGGTTCCATCCATCTCCTGACCCACACTTTCTCCCTGTCCTTCCATCTGCTTCCTCAGGTCTCTGCCTTTCTGATGCAGCACCGTCTTGTTTCTCCTTCCAAACCACAAAACCAGCCAACCAAAGCACCTCTAAGAATACCAAAAAGCAACTCACCCCACAAACCCCCCAACTAATCAAACCAAGGGAAAAAGGCAAGAAAAATAACCTACCCAGAGTGAAGTATTGCAAAAAAATCTATCAATATGTATTATAAAATTAATATGGATCTTGTCTAGTAAAAAGAAATATTATGTTTGCTATCACATTGATAGATGTTTTATACAACTGTAGGCATTTAGTTTCCTCCCTTCTCAGCAGGAAAGACATCTGATCCCCAGCTTAAATATTGAATCTTAAAACATATAAGAACAATATATTTGTAAACAAAAAGCATCTCTGAATTATACAAAGTATTTTATGAGTCTTTTTATGCTACATTCCTTACAGAGCCCTATGTACAGGACTCAGTCACTGTTTTTCACTTACTGGCCTTGGTTATCAGTTATATTCCTGTATTTACAAACGTCTGAGTTAATAGATGAAGAGTTCAGAAAAGCTCCTCTTACCTTAACCAAAAAAAAAAAAAAAAAAAAAAAAAAAAAAAAAAAAAAAAAAAAAAAAAAAAAAAAAAAAGAGTCATATTGTAAAAGTGGGGGGAAAGTATGAGGTGAAGTACTTTGGTTAGAATTTGTTATTAATTCTACTGTTATTTGAGACAACCAGTACAATTTGCTCCTGCTGTTACATTTATGGACAAGCTAACCAGTCCAGAGCTGTTCTGATAAACTCTTTATGTGACTTTATGAGAGATGTTCACCATGCACTCACATCTGCAAGAGATAAGTCACAGATTTGGGAAGTAAATAATTTTTAAACCAGATACAATGTCTTCTCCACTAGTGAAACTTGACATATGGAACTCACTGCATTAGAAATACCAATATTGCTAATACTGTTATCTACTTGTTGTGCTAACAGGTTGGATTCTAACAAGTGAGATAATTCTGAAATAAAACATCTGAGAAAGGAGAAAAAACACACCAAAAAGATTCTCTCAAAAACGAAAAATCCAAAACAACAACAAAAAAAGTCCCAAACAAACAAACAAGAAAATCCCACTGACCCTCCTCATCACTAACATATTTTAAAAATAATAAAAATTAAATCACCTATGCTAATCAGCATTCCAAGTACAATTTAATAACTTACATCATCTTTACTAATTCTCATTTTACAAAGCAAAGTTGGCAGAAGATGCTCCATATACGATTTTTTTTCCCCCCTGGATTATTTGAATAACAACTATCATTATATTGCCCAGACATGGATTCAGAGAGAAGCAAAATAAAACTACATGCGAGTCTCTGTCTTGGACACAGCCCCTCATTTGAGTGTTACCTCAAGTCCCATATGCAAGTCAAGGCATCACACTCCACGAACGGTGATGACTATTTACATGGGCCATTCCTAATTATTTAACCTGATTTACTGTTCTACCTGGAATTAAAATGAGCATAAACCCATTGACTAGCCTGAAAAAAAGAAATGCAATTACCATACTGTAAAGATCAAGCAAAACCACATTCTTCCTTCTTTTATCACGAGAGACATAAAAAAGTTTATCACTTTTCAGAAGGAAATTAGCAAACAAAAGAAACATTGCTTCCCCCCCCCCCCCCCCCAGGAAGGACAGTGGTCATTTACCTGATACAAGTCCACACTGTGGCCAGTACGATGTCTTCTTTGGACTATACTGGGGTGAAAAGATATCCTCCTCAGCATTCTTTACACTTTGGATCAGCACCTCACCCTTAAGAGTAACTATATCACTGTTCCTGAAGGCACTTGCAATAATGCTCTATCTGGTGTTCCATAAACTGGCTAAGTATTCCCAAATTCACTACAGCAATGCACCACAACTACCAGGCTTTCAACTGGCAGCTGAGCAGAGAACTGCAAGAGGACAAGGGCATAGGGGAGGGCAGAGCTTCTTTCACAACTTTGCTGACATAGAATCATTTAGCTAGAAAAGACCCTTAGGGTCATCAAGTCCAAATGTTGACCCAGAACTGCCAAATCCACCACTAAACCATGTCCTTAAGTACCACATCTCCATGTCTGTTAAATACCTCAAGGGATGGCGATTCCAACACTTCCCTGGGCAGCGTGATCCAGTACCTGACCACAAAGAAACTTTTCCTGATATCCAGAACTGGTTTGTCCATGGAAATGGGTAGCTGTATTGACATGCATAAATCTTGTGAGTAAAACTGCTGTCTTTGCAGAGTTGTAAAGGACAGCACCTGCAAAATTCCAGGAGATATTCTGAATCATTGATCACTTTGATTATAAGAGCTACTGCAGTTTAAAGCAAACTACATGGGACCTTCTGCCTCTCCTTTCCTTTAGTCCCTCTTCCCTAGTACCACACCAAGAAATAAACACTGTTTTTCTCCTGGGCAGCTAATTTTCCTCCTATGTTAGTACCACAGACAGATTCGTAGGCACAAGTGTAGGTCTAGGACTGCAGCCCGGAGACCACCCCATTTAATGGCAACAAACCCTTAACTTGCCTCAGCTGCCACATCTAATTAACCCTAAGGCAGTAACAGGTGAAGAGATCATAAAGTAGTTAACTAGTAGGTTTTACAGAGACAGCAATGTTTTTCAGAACCTGCATAATAAAGGTTTTGTATTGTATGCAGTGTGCTGTGAAAATGCCGATATTTTGTTTGGATAAACTTAAAAGACAGGTACACATAATGTGTTCTTACCAACAGCTTTAAACAGCATGAAATAAGGAAAAAGAGAATAAGAGACAAAATTGCCATCCTTGAGGTATCACTTTTTCAAGATGCTTTCTATTCTGACCAAAAATTAAAACCACAAATTACTGTGTTTCTTGTATTCAAATATCTATAGCAACTATAAAGAAATAGAGTGTATGCCAACTTCTCAGAACCCCTCTCTGGCTGTTAACTAGACTGCCACACACTTTACTACAGTGATAGGTGAAGAAGAGGTGAAACTTTCAATGCCACTAGTAAAAATCAATTTTTAGTTTTTTTTTATTCTACATGCACAAATCTCCATTATCCCTTCTCACTGCTGGCATTTTCCACAACAAAAATGTTACTGAGAAGGGCAGTAAACCTTAGGGTGACCATAAAGTTTTTTGGTTTGTTTTGTTGTAAATTAAATGGAGGAGAGAAAATAAATGGGGGGGGAGGTTAATTATTTTTCATGATGTAGAATGGATATTAAAATGGGTTAGAAAAAATAAGCCCCAGCCAAATCCCATGGGGTGAAAAAAAATTTAAATCCAAATTCTCTCAGGTGAATTTTCAAAACTGCAGCAATCCAGCCTTTAAATCTTTCAGTCTGCAAACTACCTAGCACAAATTAGAAGAAAAAAGAAAAAGATAGCACTGCAACCTCAGCATGGTATCTCTGCTTTTACTAGAATGCAAAAACTGCAAGCTCAGCCCAGAGATGTGCAGTAATAGAAGGGACATACAGGTTATTTTGAACCAATACTTCATATCCGGCCATGCCAGAGTGCCTCAGACAGTTTGGAGCTCAAACAGTGTGGCCACCATTCAGTTCCAGAAGCTTACAGTCTTCTGCATGAGTCCACTAAAGCCTTCAAAGCTCCATTACCTGCTTCGATGACAACAAAAAACATGTCTAATGAAAAGCAAAACTGCTTACCAAAAGCATCATTAAAAATCTGTTATTTAATGTCAGTAGCAGTTTTCCCTATGCTGCCTCAGTTACGCACCGGAATGCAATCCAGGGAAATCAGAACAGCCACCAGCTTCAGAGACAAAAAGGAACAGCAGCAAAGATCACAGCTGAAACACAACTATCTCTTTAGCAGTCTAAAGGCAGCTGGTGCCAGCTAAGGCAACCATATTTAAAGTCATTTTTGCAAATACTAGAGTCTGAAACACAATATTCGGCACAAACAGAAGTGGTAGGAAGTGCAAAGGTTTCTCTTTTGGTAAAGCACTGGTCTATTCTCCTCAGTTTAAGGAATTATCTTAAATCATTAAAAAACTCCCATACTTTGCAGAACTCTTCTAGGATCTCATTTGCCATAGACACCTCCTTTCCTCCTGTAGATTAAACACAATGCAGAAGTGCCAAAACATCATGGAAGATTAGATATGAGCTAAAGGAAAGAGAAAGAGGAGGAAAATATAGAAAAGGGGTGCATATCAGTGGTTCTCAAACTTATTGGACTATTACATCCCCTTTCACCATCAAAACTGATCATGAATTCTTTCACCTTGTCTTGGAGAGCAGCTTATAAAACAGTGTATAAGTACATGTACTGGTTTATACAGACACACATACATAGGCATATTGGCTTCTTGTTGTGACACTGCCCAGGGTCAGAGCAAGGTTAAAGACCAATTCTCTGCTCTCTTCCCAGGTGCACAATATCCAAGGACTTTCTGAATTGGCCTGAAATTTTCACAAGCATCATGAAGATGATGCAGAAAAGCTACACCTTCATTACAGCACGGAACAGCTGTTCCTCTGAACCCGAAGACCAGAGGAAAGTGAAGTTGAATTGTTTTATTAAACCTGAAATGCTCCTGTATGGCACATAATGAAATTAATGTGGGGAGGAGACTGAAGTGTGAAGAAGGGGGGAGGGGAAGAAGCACAGCCCAGCAGCACCACCTTCCATCAGTGAAAACACAACTCCACCAAGGCTTCAGTTGATGAGAGCTGAGAACTTATAGAACACTATAGAGCCCTATATAAAAACCCCACAGAAAGTGATAAAAAGTAAGAAAAGGAAGGAAAAAAAAAAAATCCTTGAGCTTGTGATCTTTCTGTTTATTAGCTTAGCTATTCTGAAAGTCATAAATTCAAATCTCCTTCCTACTTTGTGTATGCTGTGGTTGTGCAGAACTGACAGCAAGCAAACAGCAATAGATCCTCTGTGCTACCAACAGCACTGCAGCACCAGCTTCAGCAGCTTCACAAACATATATAAAATGCAAAGTTCCTATGGGTGGACACACTTCTCTCTTCTCTCGGGTCAACTAAAGACTAAAGTGTTCTTATCTCCTCACCAATTTTAACGGTATGTGGTGGCAAACAAAATCAATATGAAAGAGGGAAGTCTTGAAAGAAGGCAGTTCAACCCCTTCCTGTAAGCACAGAATTTCAGCAGCTGCAATCTTATTAGCTACTGCAAGTTTAAAAAGACATTTTCTCTTAATCCCTATGAAACTGGGTTTCAAGTATTCAAAAAGCAAACAGGAGCCTTTGGTGGTGACTTTTGAGCTGCAAACATTGTGAAACTAAAGTGTGTGAGGGGGAAGCAAAAGAGCAATCAAAGTTATATGATTTTGTGATTCACCAGCTCAGACAAACTAGGAAAATAAATATTTCAAACTCTTAAGGGTCCCAAATTCTCACTGAATGTACAAGTATGTTGCTTATCTGAACAACCTGCAAGATCCCAGGCTGGAAAACTGACTACAGGTCCATAACTTCAGTCAGACATTGTACCTCACATTTCAATTCACAAAACAACACACTTGAAGGATTCCAGTCAGCAGTTACTAGCTGTCAGACCTGTCCTTAAACCTCTGCTAATCCAAGCACATCTCACATGAATTATACATATGCAACCAAATGTCATATACACGCAAGTGTTTAAGTAAAAATGAACTCTGTATCCTTTGCTACACACAGCCTTCCCTGTTTCAGTGTCTGTGCTCACCAACAGAATCATGTACACCAGGTGTAACTTAGCCGAGGTTCAGTGTAGGCTACCAGGTGAGCATGTTTGAACTAATAGGTCCCAGATGTTTATCCTGGGATAAAGGTGAAGTTTCACAAGAGGATTAAGATGTTGTAAGACTGTGCTGCCCACGGGAGGGACAGTCAAACAAATGATGGATATGATCCAGCCAAAAACTAACCCAGAAGAAAAGGAAGTAGTGTGTCTGCCCTTCCTACCTGCTTGGAGGACCAGCTGACAGTGGGGGCACATGAGCAAGGGCCACCCTTAGCAAAGGCAGGCAGAAAACCTGACCCCTGACAGGAACATGAAAAACAAGACTTCCTCAGTGGTGCAGCTCAGGTTTACACCAGCTGGAGCCACTTGTGAAGCCTTAAGCTTTAGGTCAAGTTACTGTAAATTGAGGTTAATCCAAACGCAACTAATTGTCCTAACACAATCACATATTAATATTTTTGGCTCTGCATTAGCAGAATGATTTTTGGATGTATTCCAGCAAAAGTTGTTCTTCCTGAACTTGACACTGCCTAGAACTTCACTGCAGTGAAGCAAGTAGATGCTATTTGGTCAATGTGAACCTTAGATTTCACTATGACTGGCTACCCTATGTCAAAACACAACTTGCCCTGCTCCAGCTACAGCTCATAATAACACAACCCACTATCTTTTAAAGGGACACACTTTCTATGAGAGCATATAAAGGTCATCAGAGGCTAGCAGTGCTTGAAGTGAAGACTCTTCATTCCTTTCAGTTTGCTAAACTGAAACCTATTGTGCTGACTAGCTGCAAAAGGAGGTCAGCACAAAAACTCCTTGTCCTAAAGGACAGTAATCACACAGGAGCATCAAGCGTGAGTTGGTATGAAAAGGAGAAGAAAAATGGGAGAGGCTGTGGAGTAAGAAAGACATAGAGATCCACCCTTATAGGAAGAGGAAAATAAAAAGGGTTACACAATGACTCCTTCTATGATGCTTATGAAAGAGAAGGAGCATTGCTGGCCTGGGATTTAATTCTGGTATCATCCCAGTTTTGCATTTACTACTGACTTTACTTCAGTGTGAGCAAGATCAGACATAGCTT
The DNA here is from genome assembly GCF_003945595.2 of Pipra filicauda. Classification (NCBI taxonomy): domain Eukaryota; kingdom Metazoa; phylum Chordata; class Aves; order Passeriformes; family Pipridae; genus Pipra; species Pipra filicauda. Next base: position 284,055 of record NW_024104661.1, on the reverse strand, counting down.
ATTAACTAAAGAGATGCTTAATCCTACTTAGTCATCAGGTGTGAGTAAGGGCTACAGTATTTGACCTCTTGTGGAAAACAAAACATCTAAAAAATCATCTTTATTTTTCATTTTTGCAATGCCAGAGAAATAAACTATATACACTACCGTGTAACTGATGAACTCCTAAGCACCTATAAAGTAAGTTACATAGCAATATTACCTGAGAAAGAACAGAATAAATGTGCACAGGTTTATGAACATACACATAAGTACACATTAAATACAGCAGGTGTAAACTTTAAAAAAATACTCACAAGCCTGACAGCATTCTTCAGCACTCTGTTCATTACAGACATTATCCATGAATCACTAAGACAAATGAAAATGGTACACTTTTCACTCTGGACACCTTTTTCAACAAAAAGGGCAAAAAGGAGAGACTGAGGGGGAGGGAGGAACTACTTTTCTGTGGTGGAATATTTGCCAACAAGGAAGATGTATAACCAGATTTCTATAATTCTGGATATGTCATTCTGTCCTTGCACAGAGAAAGCTGAAAGGAGTGGCCTGCCCATCTCCCTTCCCTCAGGTAGAAGTGCAATGTGATCATTAACTTCCAGGAGGCAGAGCATTAGCCTAGAATGAGTAAAGAGCAGTACTGGAAAATACCGTATTTTCCAGCCATGTTTTCTGTAACTTTAAACTAATTCTGAACTGGCATAGTAGCTGGGAGCAGAAAAGATGATCTAATAGGTCATTTGACTTCTGTCACTAATTTCTCTGCTCTAAATAACATTTTACGCTTATGGTGTTTAAAACTCAATTTCCTGAGGACTGGTTTTAGGTTTAGAAATGGTCACTGTGACAGTAGCTATCAAACCTATCATGATGCTAAATAAAGCCTTTAGGGGCCTTAAAACAGGAAGAAGCAGCTCCAGCCCCTTTATACTTCATAAGAAAGCTCAGGAGCAAACAAATGTGCATTAGAAGGTCAATGTGGTAATTATACGTGCAGTGTTTCATTGGACAAAAAACGCACAGTAAAAACAACAGTCATGGGGATAAGAAACAGAGGTGATATAACTTGCAATGTTTATTATACATTTGGCTACTGTATACTAAATATACATTATTTATTATTTATTCTAAATATAATGTATGTGTATACACACAGAATCTCTGAACTCCACACAATAGCACAGATACAGAATCAGAAGACTCTTGCACTGAAAGGAGGAAACAAGAAAGCAGATTAGCTCACAAAGAACCAAAGAACTGAAATGATGTGTTGATATTTCCTGGAACCAGTCTGAAGATGAGCAGCAGAGTTTTGGATGGACTGCAAATTTTTCCAATACTTCCTTTGAAAACCAGGCTGCTACAGCATTTTAACAATTCAACTGAAAAGCACAGAAAACAACTTTGGTTTTTGCCAGGTTGAACTGGGGTGGAGGGAAAGGTCCTTGCAGACATTTGCAAACAATTTTAATTCTGCATGCCCCAATCAATGTATGGGAGCAAGCTAGTTCTGCAACCCACTGTTCTCCTCAAGTAGAAGAGGTTGAAATAGTTATAAATCCAGATATATAAAAATTCAGCAAGTGAAAATTTGGTCTATAACAAGACACAAATTCAGGGTAGAACAGCGATTCATGAAATACAGCCAAGCCTATGCTCCTACACCCCGTGTTGAAAAAAGACTCCCATTGACAACTGCCTGTTAGTTGACAGAGTCCTAAACAGTGGAAACTGCGTAATCCCTTTCATGAACTCAGGGAGTGAGGGTGCAAACTGAGGGGGTGGCAACAAGAAGCATTGTACAAACTGGACTGCTTGTACTCCATCCAATGAAGAAAATCAGAGCGCATGCCTTTAAATAATCATCTTCTAAAGATGGGGTTTTTTTACCCAGCTTGCTGAAGGGCACTCAGCACATGTGTCAGCTCCAGCTTCTGGGAGGGTTTGCTGGGTGTCTGGCTGCCTGGATCCAGCACACATCTCCCCTTCCTTCTCAGCACCTCTCGGTTTGGAGAGGGAAGGAGACACACACACATACATACAACTTTCTTTTGATTTTCCTTGATTAAAAAAAAAAAAAAAAAGAATTAGGAAAAGTATTCCTTGCTGTCCTCATTGCATTTGTTGTCATTTAATCCTGACAGCTTCATTTCCAAACCGTGTAGTTTAATAATCTGAGGGAAGAATTTAATAATGATTTTGCGTGAAGAGTAAAGCAGTAGCAGATGCATATGACTGTTCCAGTTTACAGTTATCACTGTAAACCTCTCAACTGGAATTTACCAGAGAATAAAGACAGGGAGAAAACCCTGAAGTATAGTTTACTGTTTTCTCATGCGGGGGAGGAAAAACAAAAGTTAAATAAAGTTGAACTGCTTGTCTAAGTAAAAATTATGATGCACAGAAACAGTGAAACTCACCACGCTGTTATGATTGCTAGAAATTAATAAGTTTGGGGGTTTTCTTTTGATTTTACTATAAAAAAGCATAAATGCCTCAAAGAAACTACTTTTCAACTGCTTTAAGAGGAGCAATTTCTCAGGTTTAAAGTATTACTTTCTTGTGCCCATGGATGTTCCCTAATGCTCTTAGACATTAGTAAAAAATCATCATTAACCCTTTACAAGTGCAACAAAGCAGATGATGTTTCTAATTTTTTTGGCAACATCTGTGTACCTTCTTAAAAAAAATACGGAAACGGATATTTTTGTTTAATAAGGCAGCAGAATGTATCTTTTTAAGATTAAAAGCATAGTGCACATCGAGTACATTTAAATAACGTGAAAATCACAGCACAGGAATTCAGTTACCATGAATTTCATGGCAAACTACCCTTTAATAAGGCTACTCTTAACTCTTCAAGTGTCCCAATCTTAGACAAACTAGCAACAGTGAGAGCCGAAACTGCATTTCCTCCTTTTGTTACTTTGTTTCCACAACTTTCACGTTGTAGCTTGGCTTTGTGTCTGTCCCACATCTTCAAGGGAAGGCCAGCAAACGAGCTGCCTGACTAAAAATCCTGACTCTAATGCTCCAGGGGTTTGTAAAGAAGGGGAAAGGACAACGCACCACTAGCTAGGGCCCAGAAGCTGCTCTGGAGCTGGATTGGGACACAACGCACCACAACGCTGCCCTGAAGTCATTCTGAGAATGTCTCCTGAGCCTCCAGCCTCTTTCCTGTATCTTGTGGAAATGAGATGGGATGTGAAAAGGCATTTGAGGACAGTTTGGCTGACGAAAAGACAGTCCCTGTTCGTGGGGTTTGGTGAGCGACTCGGTTACAGCCCGGGAGTAAGTGCACGCCAAGGCGAAGAACCGTGGTGCGGCAGCACCGCGTTCGGGGTGTATTTAAAACCCTCGGTCCTGTGGAAAGGCACCAGGAGGAAGAGAAACATGGTTGTGCCTCGCTGGCTAACATCAGGAAAGCAACAAGATGTCAGTGAGGTTGTTCTGCTTCCTGTTTGCGAAGCGCACACACAACACACACACACATTCCGCCACCCCCGCCGCTTTGTGCGGCCCCTGCCCGCGCTCCCCCCCGCGCCCCGGCCCCGCTCCCTCCCCGTCCCGCTCCCCGCCTCGCCGGGAGATGCGCCGGGCGGCGGGGGCTGCGCTCCCGAGGAGGCCGGGAGGGGAGGCGGGGGCAGCGCTCGGCGATGAGCTTTTGTTTGCCGCTGGCGAAGCGATCCCCACCTCCTGTGTCCCCCCCCCTCCATAAGGAAGCCGGGCTGGGGGCAGGCAGAGCGCCCAGCAGGACGGCGCGGGGCAGCGGGAAGGGAGCTGCCCGCCGGGCGTCCCGCAGAGGAGGAGCTGCCCGGCGCTGCAGCCGGGGCTGGGCGGGCTCGGCGCGGCCCCGGAGAAACATTCGGCTCCCTCCTCTCGCATACGGGGCGGGGGGGAGGGGGGGGCGAGAGGAAGGGCCGCCGCCGAGCCGGCCGCCTCCCCGCCGCTTTGTCCCTGAGACCCCCCCGGCGGAGGCCGGCGGCAGCTGCCGCCCCGCCGGACCCTCCCGCACGGCCGCGCCTCCCCGCGCAGCGGGGGAAGGCGAGAGGGAGGGACGTGCGAGGCTTGTAAACCATACGCTGCCATCGCACCTCCCTTCCTCCTCCCTCCCTCCCTCCTTTCCTCCCCGCCGCTCTCCGCCACCCATTGTGCGCCCGGCAGACGGCGGGGACCCAGCTGCCCCGTACCCGCCCCCGAACGCAGGGCACCCCCGCCCGGGCGCGGGGACACGTCAGGACACACACGCGTGTCCCCCGCAAGGCACAGCCGCCCGCCTGCCCCCGCCGGCCGGGACGAACACCACCAGCCCCCCACGCCCCCCCGCACCAGAACGACTGGCGGCCGCGACCTGCTATAAATAAGGCTCTGCCGGAGCGCGGGGCCCGGCTCCCCCCGCACCTCCTCTTATTATTCATCATCAGTGCAGCCTGGGAGTGGGAAACTCCGCTTCCTACTTGCCGCTACGCTCCTACCGGCTCAGCCCCCGCCCCCTTTCCCCCCCACACGCCCCCGCCTCCGCTGCTCGCTAAGCTCCTTAAAACCCAAGGAAACTTTGGGAAGCGATTCAGCTCGCGTGGGGAGCCGGGTTGCTGCACGCCGGGGCAGCCCAGGCGAGAAACCTGCCCAACTTTTCCTCCTGCCGCCAGCCCAGCCCGCGGAGCCAACCTTCCGCCTTCCTCCGCGGCGGGATTTAAAAGGCGACCAGCCCCACGCGCGGAAAAGCTGTGCCGAAACACTCACGCACACATGCACAAAACCCTCCCCCGGCTCTGGGCAGCCCGCGGCGCACGCCCGGCACTGCTCCTTCCCCCTTATACCCAGGGTAGCTCCACCGTTCCGAAAGGGACGGGGGAAAAAGTTTGTCCGCTCCCCCCGCCCCAGCCCGTGCGAAGTTGCGAAGCGCTCCGGAAGCCCCCCGTCCCACCAGCGACCCTGTCACCGCCAAAGTTGAGCCGAGCCCCGTCCCCCTCTGAAAAGCCACGGGGGCGACCTCCAGCTCATCCCGGCGAGCGACGCGGAGCGGACAGCCAGCCCTCCGCCCCCCCGGCCCGCATCCCCTTACCATGATCAGCGTGTGGTTCCTCTGCTCCGCCGTGGCGGACTCGGCATCTTGCTGCTGTTTGCTCTGGTGCTGCTGCTTGCTGCCGCCGCCGGTGCCCGTTTTCTTGGCCCTCTGCTCCAGGGTCCGCTGGTAGAGGCTCACCGTGTCCCTGCGCTCCAGCTCCAGCTGCTCCGCCTGGGCTTGCTGGTACCTGCTCTCGCAGTTGACATGGTGCCGCCGGCAGCCCTCGATGCGCTGCCTCAGCCGCTCCACCACCGTGCTGTGCTTGGGAATGCCGCTGCTATTAGCGTTATTGTTACCGGGAGCGGCGGCAGGAGGGCCGTGGGGAGTGCTGTTAACCCCGATGCCGGCCCCGCCGAGGCTGCTGTTCAGGTTATTGTTGATGCAGATACTGCTGCCATTCGCGGCGGCAGCGGGGGCTGCAAAATCCCCCATCCTCTTCCCCGCGCACACTATTTTGGAAGAACTTTTTATCCTACACTTCACACACACACAGTCTCCTCTGGGGTCCTGATGGGATACTTCTTAGAGAAGCGGGGAGGGGGGGGAAGGGGGCACCATCATGTATCAGGGAAACAGCGATCCCAAGCAAATGTTTCTCTTTCCCCCCAGCCAATCCCTCTCGAGAAGCTCCAAAACATTAAAAAGAGAGAGGGAAGGGGGGAGGGAAATAAAGAGAGAAGGTGCTAAAAGGTTATCACCAGCAACACAACCAACAAACACACACACACACACACAAAAAGCACAACAAACTAAGCAGCAGCAATTCGGGTTAGCAAACTCCAGGAGATATCAGACCAGTTCCTTTCCTCCTCTTTCTTTTTTATAATCCATTATTTCAAAACAGATTCCGTGAGATTTCCGGAGATTTTGCCAAAAGCCTTCTCTCCCCATGTATAAGGAGAAACACACGCGCCCCTCCACATGCACACACATACACATGCACACCCGTTCACACGCACGTTCGCACACACACATCCAAGCACAGGCACACGCTGGGCACACACGGCACACTCACTCGCACTCCCCGGCATCAAAAGACAGGCACAGCCGCTTGCTTATTGTATTTTCCTTCTAGAAAAAAGTTTTGGTGTTTATGCCGCACCGTGTTCGCAAAGTACTTTGGCTGCTGAGTTGCATTTCAACAGGAACCTAAATAGCAAATCCTCGGGCTGGGGGAAGTAAGCACATGAACAATCCGGGCCGAGCTGGAGAGAGGAAAAAAAAAAAAAAAAAAAGAAGAAGAAAAAAAAAAAAAAGTAGAGCTCTGAAGTCTCTGCCAAATGCCGAGCTGATACAGCCTAGCGCTTTGCTCTGCCGTGCTGGCTGCTGCTCCTCCTGCCACCATCACAATGATCAAATGCTCTCCTCCTCCACCTCCTCCTCCTCCATGCGAGCGGAGTGATACCAGGGCAGGAGCGCTCAGTAAACACCGCAGCGGCGGCGGCGGCGGCGGCGGCTCCTCCGGGCCGTGAGGCAGACCCGGGGACAAGGTGCAAAACCCGGCACGGACGTCGCCCAGCAGGAGCGGACATGGCGCTTCTTCGCCCGCAGCGCTCACGCCCGGCGGCGGCGGGGCCGGAGCGGGGCCCACAACACCTGCCGGCCCCGGGGCGCCCCGCGGCCTCCCCGCACCGCGGGGGCGGCCGCTACACCGACCCCAGCCCGGGCCCCGGCCGGCACACGGCGCCCGGCGGCGGCGGCTCCCGTGCCGAGCCCCGGGCGGGGGGCGGCGGGAGCAGCGCGGGGGGACCCGGCGGGCTGGGCTGGGCTGGGCTGGGCTGGGCTGGGCTGGGCTGAAGCCCCGCGCCCCGAGCGGCGTGTGCCGCGTTTCCCCTCCTGTGTCAACTGTTGCATAATGAATGGGGAGCGGAGCGCGGAGCCCTGCGCCTCCCCGGCACGGGGCTGAACTTTCTATTTTAGACAACAGAAGAAACATGACACGTTGGGGCAGGAACGTGGTTGTGTGGGGTTTTTTGGTTTTTTGGTTGGTTGGTGTTTTTTTTTTGTTTTGTTTTTTGGTTTTGTTTTTTTTCGAGCTGCCTCCATATAGAGCGGCGGGTGATTAATGGATCAAGAATAACATCCCGGGAAACCTAGTTTTTAAAAGCGTTTTGCAGACAAAGCTATTGCACGCACGGCTGTCATTGATTGTTATTTTCTGTGAGAGATGCACTTCCATTTTTATTTTTTTTTTTAATACACCTATATAGAACAGAATTAGCTCAGAGAGACACCCTTGTTCTCTAACATGCAGCTGGAAATAAAGAAAATTGGGAACTCATGCATTAGTCATGAGATCTGATTTAAACCATCTTCATTTCTGCCATTGCAGATTAGCATAGGATACTATTTCTAAGCTACTCACAGCGGTAAAGAGCTGTCTTTGTCTTCTTTGAGTGCTCAGCAGTATGAAATTTGGATTTGATTTCATGCCTATTGCCACGATTCCTGACTATATTGAGATGGGCCACAATAATGGACAAATAAAATTAGCAATTAGTACCTTCCTTGCATTTGAACTAACAAACATGTCTTCCCCCCCAGAAAAAAACTTTTCTGTAGTATCAGTTTGAGAACCGCAGTGAAGCTACTTACGCTCTTCATGACCACGGATAACTACTTTATCACAAAAAAAAAAAAAACCAAGGAAAAATGAGAGCTCTGCTCAGAAGCAGCGTAAGAGCGCGGGGAAACCGCAAATCCTGCGCCAATTAGAGAGATCTGTGCCTCTGTTAATTTGGAGCCTGGGGATGTGTTGTAAGCTCTCCAGTAACTGCTGAATTGAATAGTTAAGACTGAATGTAAGAGGGCGGGAAAGGAGGGAGGTGGGCGGCTTGGGTTTTTGTTCAGTTTTTTTTTAATTATTATTATTGATTTATTGGTTTTTAATTGAAACGGAAAGTGTCATCAGGCCAGAGATGAAGCCGGTTGTGAACTAGGTTTAAGTTCGAACAAGTACTTTTTAGATTCCTCCGCAGTGCCCCCTGCAGCCCGCCAGCTTGTGTGCTGCAGCCTGGCTCCAAAGGGTGGGCAGACCCACATAGCACTCCAATCCCAAAAAAGAAACGTTTCGTATACTCATAGGGTCAGAAATACATGCAAAAGCAGTGGTTTTCTTACAGACTGCTTTTCGGTGCCTTTTACAGAAGTTGTCTTCTTTTCCTACGACTATGATAAATACCATTTTTCAACCTATGTGTAGTCACACCTTAACTTTCAGTATGTCACTTTGGCAGCTGTCAGCGTGGCGATTTTTAAGTGTAGGCTGTATTGCTATAGAATTTAATTCCAGCCTATTCAGTATTTAGGAATATTTTATCTCTCAGCTACATACCTCGTTCTACCAGGCTGCAAAACCCAGGGGTGATGTTTTGAGTAAAAAAGTTTTGGAGTAACTGGTGCTTAATGTTAGAAGTTTTGCAAACAGATCAATCACCACTTTTGTGGAAATAAAACCCCAAGAAAGAAAGAAGGAAAGGAAAAGGAAGAGGAAAAGAAAAAATAAAAGAAAAAGAGAAGAAGAGAAAGGAAGAAAGAAAGAAAGAAAGAAAAGAAAGAAAGAAAACCTTGCCCAAACCCCTTCATCTGAATACATTCAAAAAACATTTGATTCTGATTAAAAGATATTTTTCATTGGTTGAGGTTTAAACAAAGCTCAGCAAATATTTATCTATTTCCCCACTCATTTTAGCAGCACTATGGTGCATTATTCTACAGTACAACTTTTTAAAGGATAAAGCACTCCCTCCTATATCTAAAAAAATCAATAGAATCAGCATTTCATAAAAAAGGGCAGTTGTGCTCTGTTTTTTTACAGTTGTCATCCAGCACCTAAGAGCTAACTGATTTTTTTTTTTTTCTGACAGGAGATTTTTTTTTTTAAAGCCAAGTACTGAGTGGCATTTGTAAAACAGCATAATAGAGATAAGATTTCACAGTTCATTTTTGCATCATTTATTTTAAGGACACTTACATAAACAATTACCAGCTTCTGAAAGCTGAAAGTAAAATGAGCTATTTAGTGAACTATTTAATTTAATTTTTGTGAAGGACAACACTTCTGCTAAGCCTCTGAGTCTGAATAAATAAAAACAGGAAAAAATCCCTCAGATTATAGCCTGGGCAGTGTGAGAAATAGAGAGATCTCAGTTTCATTCTAACTACTGATTATTGTCATTAAAGCAGATGTTCTTCACAACCCTGACCAAACAACTCTGTTCTGTGGTCAGAAGCACAGTCTCACTCGTGATCAAGGTGTGCACTTACATTTATAACTTAAATTTATGAACTTAAAAACACTCACCTCTTCTGTGGTAATTTACTTTGCATGCACAAATGTGTATATTTGCTGTATACTTCTTTTTCCCCCTGTCTGCACATCAGCTTTAAAAAATTATCTTCACAACTGGAATTTGAAAAGTATCAAATATATCAGAATTCTAAATGATGTAAGATGAACTTGCTGATGCCAGCAGTTGAACACTAATGCCTACCGATATCAGCTGACAGGACACTAATTACTAGTTACTGGAGATGATTGCTTGGCAAAGGATCTATTCAGTGAGTTATGATTTTGAAAAAATTATAAAGCACAGGCCTGATCTGTGAAAAGATACGCGGTATGAAAATACAGCATACGTTCTCAAGATGATTATCATGACAGAGATCTGTCTAATTAGGAAGAAACTATTTTAATGCTAAGATATGAAAGAGCCCAGCTGGGAGAGGAATTTAGAGGAAGACACAGAAACATGACTGTTAAGCTGACAGCAAGTGCAGCCTAAGCATGTTCCAATGACAGTTTCTAAAAAAAAATTTCATCTCAGCATTTAATCAATAGTGGTTTCAGAACAAGTAGAGCCTCACGGATAATCTAGCTAGTCATATAAGTGGGAGGAGCTCCCTAAATAATACAGAAAATAAGTCTTTGCAGAGCAACATAGCACTTCCCTTTGGTCAGCTGAGCTAGGGGGTTATCCAGTAGATGGGCAACATGAAAAATATCCCTGTGAGGATAAATAGGAATCCCACTCTATTAGAAACCACACTTTAGGTCCTGGCACTGCCAATCGGGTTGGAAACTGCAATCGTTGTAGCAGCAAGTTTCAAACCATCCTGGGCAACAGATTAACCTTCAGAGTGGCCACCTGGGTGGAAACATTTCTGAAAGGTCATACTCTAATTAAATGTTTGTCCTAGTTAGGACAACTGAGACCAGTTCATCAGGGTATGGGTGTAACCCAAAACTGTGTATTCTATAGCCTTCCATGCCATTTCCCAGAAACTGTTATCAATGAACCATTTACACCCTCTGCCCATAGAGCCTGACTCCTCAGGCTATAAACTAGGTGTTAAGAGGCCTGTGAGATAGGAGGATGCTCCTGTCCTCACACCCTTTGTGGAACTCCCCGCCCTGAGGGAAGTGCTGAGCATTCCTGCCTGAACTGCAGGATATATAATCTTGGAGTCTTGGAACATTTTTAACCACTCTGTGGGATCCAGAGAAGGACTGCGGCTCATCGCTCTCAAACAGACTTGGATCACCACCCTATACTGGACTCCAATCACCACTTTGACCAGACTGCAACAGCTCTCCCCCCAGCATCTCACTGCAATCACCACTTTTGACTAGACTGCAACAGCTCTCCCACCAGCAGGTTCTTCCCCTCTCCCTTTACTTTGGACTCAAGCGGGGCCCAAGGAACACCACGTTGTTCATGCCCCAGGGTACTGGGTTATACATTTGGGTTTTGTGGGTTAAGACCAATTGTTTGTTTGTATGATTGTACTTACTGTATTATTTTAGTAAATTGTTATTCTGACTTATAATCTCTCCTTTGAGTTGAGTTCATTTCCCCTGCTGGTTAACTCTTAAACCAGTACAATGTTTTATGTCTAAATCTATGGATGACATGGTGACACAGGCACCTGCTGGAAGGCGAGCCTAGAGGCAATGTCTTCACTGAATAACTTTGAAACCCAGCTAACACACCTTTTGGGTCTGCAAGAAGCAGCTTTCTTACATATTGGAAAGAGTTTCAGAAGATTTCTGCTGAAGGTTCTCTTGGAATGAGCAAATCAGATGTGCTTCAGTTACTACCACAAGCACTTAAATACATCCATAGTCACAAAAAGAATAATAATGTCATTTGGAGAGCAGTTAAAGCAAAGCCGCATAGTTGAGGGTTGATTGAAAACAAAAAACCCCACAAGCTCCAGGAATGAATGTATCTGTGAAATCCAACTACAGCATGGCAAAAATTCTCATGACAGCTGCGGTGGCCACAAGCTACGGCTGTCAGAACATCCAGAGCTGTAGGAATTCTTCAAGGGATGAACCGACTCTGGAGCAAAAGATGTTGCTCTAAATAGTTAAGAAAAAAATCATAAAGGCTGCAGAGGAACATCAGAACAATAAAGGAAAGAACGGGAAGCAACAAAGAAAATCAGAAAGCAAGTTCAAATTGCAAAAGGTGGCGATTTAAGGCATTGCAGGAAGAGGAGTGATCGCTATGTGTAAACACAAACAAACCCAAAACACACTCTAAACACACTTTCCAGCTTGTACATTTCAATTTGTAGAACATGGGGAATCCAAATCAGAATTTTTACAAAATTTTCCCAGTTGTGAACACCACCGAAAGCTCCAATTCAGCAGATATTATAGCAGGACAGGCACGTGGATTGAGATATACACACACACACCTGAGTACTCTGCTGAGCGAGGGCTGGAAAAATATGGGGAAGGAATGCAAAATGTGTACTTGTTATCTCCTGTTCTAATTACACATAGGTCACAACAAGAACGTTAAAAAAAAAGTGAATGCCATAAATGAGCACTGTTACCGACGCACTGTCCTGTCAGATTAGTGTTATTGAAATACATTCTAGCTTAGGAAGAATTCATATAGTTAATCCTGATATGCCACAGTATGTCTTCCTGTTAAGTTGAAAATCTAGTTTTGAAGCTAGCAGCTGTAGGAGATATGCACGGAGAGATCTAGCAGAGAGCTTGAAGGGGGAAAGGAAAATCACTCAGGCAAAGGCCCCATCTCAGCCTTTGATCTGTTGCACTGATCTCAAGAGAAAACTGGGTTGTAATGGAGGAGGCAGGGGAGTGGAGAGGATAGAATGAGAAGAAAGGCACTTGGAAAAATCCCAGAGTGATGATTCTGGTGGTTCCTTGCAGCTTTCATGAGAAATACACATGAAGGAACTTAAATTCCTTTAGCCATTCTTATACGGAGTAGCCCGGTGCTTCTCACCAATGACTGCCCCATTTCAATGCAGCCTGAATTCACAGGGCTAAATTCCCCATCAATAAAATTAAATGCCCAACTTTGGTGATGGGGAAGTAGTCAAGGGATTTTTTAATTTTTTTTTTCCCTCCAAGGCAATTCCTGTTTCCATGCCAGCCATTTATAAGAATTTCAGAGTGAACATGATCATGTTCCTTCATGTGGGAAACTGATGCTTGTTCTGCGATTCTTGGCATAACCATTCAAGTTCAATATTCAAATGGGAACATTTGTTTTTAAAGTTCTTAAATTTCAGGGAAACAGAAATAAAGGGTAATTTTCCCATAGTGGTAATTTTTTGTAAGACAGTATAAATTCAGTCTTCAAGAGAAATATGGTATTTTCCTCCCTGTGCCAATGTGCTGACTGACAACAGCGTTGTTTCATTGAAACTGCTAGAGCTTACAATCTACAAATACACATCTATATCACTTGCATTTACAAACCTTTATTTAAGCCTATTATTTAAATCACTGAGGTTGTAGTCTCGCAATGAGCTTAAAACCACCAAAATCAAAGCGCTTGTGCAATCTTTAGTTGGCTTCCTTGCACAATCCACAGTATGATGAAGTCTTCAAATACACCCTTACACACTATTTTTCCACAGGATGTTTGCATCATTCTGTGCACTGAACTGTCAGTGCTCACCAGTGAGCAGCTATCTAATACATTTTTTTCCTTTTAGCTCCACGTATCACCTCATATCTATTTACTAAATCAAACCCTGTTCACAGACATTCATTTCCTCAAAATCACCACCACCACTGCTCCAGAGTGTTTAACATGTACCAACAGACTGATTTTCACAATTAATTGCAAGTGAGAAGACAGTGCTCTTACATTAGAGAGTGGAAACTCGGAACAAAGGAATTAAGCTTAAAAAGTTTTGCTAAAATGCCTCATTTGAGTTGATTTTTTTGAAAGACTTAAGAGCTACCCACATCAAATTCAGTGGAATCTGTAGGTACTTAGCATTTCTGCTAGGCATAACCCTCTTCTCAAATCAGTTACCTGGAAAACAGGGAACTCAATTAACAATCATCTTCAAGAAGCAGTTTGCATGAACAGAGCAGCATCACTTAAGACAGCTCAAACATTCATTTAATCTTGAACACATACAGTTCAGTGAATTACAGGCAAAACCAGAAATTAGACCTTACAGGAAAGAAAGAAAATATTACATGCTGGTTTTCAGTAATGTTTTAAAAGAAATCTTTTTGTCCCACTTTTTCTGTAGACACACCTTTCAAACAGCCTTTGTTGCAGCAAAGTCAAAACACGCTGGGTTTAAGAAAGCACTGCTCAAGGAAAGTTTACCTGAAGCCAGAAAATGCTGAAGAGATAAAACATTAGAATGACCTTAAAACCCTGAAAGGATACAGAATAGATCCCTGGTCATGCTTGGTCATATTAACCAAAATACAAACCCCAGTAATTACTAGCTACATTAAAAACCAAGCCTATGTTCAGGCTATTTCCAGAGTCACTGAAGTTACTGGACAACATTCATCAGAAACGTAGGACACCTCCCATCTTAGCTCAGGTTTGCAGCTAACTAATGGTTTACAGCAAACAACAGCTGATTAGATTCCCATTAGACAGGGAAAAAATCCTTCTCATAGTGAGGCTTTAAATAGATTACTTATGGAGGCCCTTGATTCTCCATCACTGAAAGTTTTAGGAACAGGTTGGACAAATTTGTCACTAAGGGCTGTAATTGATTTTGCCATGGAACAAAGCGGTGGATTAGGTGACTTCTTAAAGTTTCTTCTGATCCTAAATTTTCATAACATTACGCTTATTTAGGGAACTTGAAAGCTATAAATATATGTAAGCTGTTAATATCTTCATTCATTTAATTCTGACTTTGGTGTGCAAGGACAAAGTGACGTGAACTTACGTGTCGGTTCAGACCACAGGTCCATCTCCCACATTTAACCATGGGAGTGAGCCCCTAGGAAAAACCAGAACAGAGTAAGCACATACTGCCTCCCAGCCTTCAAACATTTTCAGGTCAGGTTATGTGATTTATCTAGTTAGTGGACTCCACAGCATCTCTTTCAAGGTTTTTTCCAGTCTATCTTTGCTGCTTTATAGACTCCTTGATCCAGAAGATCATTTGAGGAGCACGACCACAGGTCCTTATAGAAGTGTCTGAAGAACTGGTTCCTCTGGTTTATTCTGAATGAAGGTCTTACTAACTTCTTCCTATACCCTTTATGCCTGTATTACAAGAGACAGGGAAAAGTCAATCCCACTCCACTTTTCTCCAGACCTCTCAGTTCTGCAGACCTCTTCTTACCTTCCCACTATGTCATGTTTTTTTCCAAATAAGATTCTTGGATATTCAATGGATGGAGTACCTTGCATGTTGTAGTGGAAGTCGCAGTATACCTCTGATCATCCTTGTCATCCCTGAATAATTTCATTTCTGGTATGTCTTGTCCTAGATAAATGGACCAGAACCCTGGATTTTTACAGTAGCATATGGCTTTGAACAGTAAGTGTAATGATCCTGTTTTTTTCTATTTGCTTCTTAATCATTCCTAGCTAGTTTTTTTTTCTTGAACTAAGTGGTATTTTCATGGAACTGTCTACCATAACCCAAAGGTCTTGTTCCTGAAGATCTTTGAGCCAGCTTAGAAATGATCCAAGATGTGAAAATAGGATTATTCTTCCCCAAATATACCATTCTACAGTTATGTACACTGAGCTGCACCTGTTGGTTTTTTGTACAGTCAATCTTTCTGCAAGCTATGCAGTCTCCCTCATCTAACTACCTTGCATAACCTAGCAAAGCTTTGTCACCTCACTGATAACTTTCCTTCTCCAGGTAATTTAAGAATATAATGAATAGTATAGGTTCAAATTCCATATGGAATTTTGCTTTTGTTCTCCCTCCTGTGCAAGAACCAAGCATTCTCTTCCATCCAAGGATGGTTTACCTTATGTTCCCATCTTTTAAATCACATTCTCATCCACTTCAGTGCCTTCCTTCTTATGCCAGCATAAGACATTCTTGTGTTGCTTGGTTTTCCTAAAACATTTTGATTAAAAGTTCTGTCAGAAATCATCTGAAAATCCAAGTTGACTATATTAGATGATCCTCATTTATAAATCACTGACCCCTTCGAAGAACTCTGAGAGCTTTATTAACTTTCACTGATTAGATAGTATTTACTGAGGTAGATGATAATAATTCTTACAATATCTAGCCATTCACCTTAAACAGATCTCAATTTTAAGTTGCTGGACATCCTTGGAATTTTCTTAATGACTGACATCACATTTGACACCTTCTGATCTTCATGTGCTGAGGAATAGTGAAGAAACAGGTTACGTGCTGCTATTTCATTTCTGAGTTCTCTTAGAATTCATGGGTAAATCCTTCAGATCCTGGAGGCTCATCTGCATTCATCTGCCTTTTGTACCATTACCCCTTCCAGATATTTCAGAGACATTCTCTGCCAAGTTCCTTGAATACCCAAAAAAGTCTAGGAAAGGACAATCTCCTTGATTTCTTCTGCGTTGGATTTGCATGGAAAGGTTTTGGTAGAAGTGAGGGGGGGGCTACAGGGTGGCTTCTGTGAGAAGTTGCCAGAAGCATCCCCTGTGTCCGATGGTGCCAGTGCCCAGCCGGACCCAGGATGGAGCCACTGCTGGCCAAGGCTGAGCCCATCAGCAGTGGGGGTCATGCATCTAAGAAGGGGAAACAAAAACCCCTGCACAACTGCAGCCACAGAGAGGAGTGAAAATATGTGAGAAACAACTCTGCAGACACCAAGGTCAGTGAAGAAGGAGGGTGAGGAGGTGCTCCAGGTGCCAGAGCTGAGATTCCACTGCAGCCCATGGTGAGGCAGCTGTGCCTCTGCAGCCCATGGAGGTCCATGTGGGAGCAGAGATCCATCTGCAGCCTGTGGAGGACCCCACACTAGAGGTGGATGACTGAAGGGTGCTGTGACTCCATGAGAGTCCTGTGCTGGAGCAGGCTCCTGGCAGGACCTGTGACCCCAAGGAGAGAGGAGCCCTCACTGGAGCAGGTTTGCTGGCAGGACTTGTGACCCTGTGGGGGACTAATGCTGGAGCAGCCTGTTCCTGAAGGACTGCACCGTGTGGAAAGGGATCCACTCTGGAGCAGTCCATGAAGAACTGCAGCTGAAGGACTAACACTGGAGAAGTTCATGGACAGCTGTCTCCCATGGGAGGGACCCCATGCTGGAGTAGAAAACTCTCTGTGAGGAGTCATCCCCCTGAAGAGGAAGCAGCAGCAGAGACAATGTGTGACAAACTGACCACAAACCCTATTCCCCATTCCCCTGTGCTGCTGGAGGGTGAGAAGGTAGAGAATTCACAAGCTAAATTAAGCCCAGGAAGAAGGGAGGGGTGGGGAGATGTTTATAAGCTTTAGTTTTTATTTCTCACTACCATACTCTGATTTCATTGGCAATAACTCAAATTAATTTCTCCCCAAGTCAAGTCTGTTTTGCCCATGATTGTAATCGGTTTGTAATCTGTCCCTGTCTTTATTCCAGCTCATGAGCCTTTCCTTATATTTTCTCTCCCCTGTCCAGATGAGGAAGGGTGTAATAGGTTTGATGAGCCCCTAGTGTTCAGCCAGGGTCATGGAATCCCATCTTCCACAGTGAACAAAATATGCAAATGGTTCAGCTTCTCTCCATGACTCCATCCTCCCTAAGGGTTCATTTTATACCCTTGTCATATTCAGACTCAGTGACAATTTTTTTTCCCTCCTGATGTGTTGGAAGAAGAATATTGAATAATTTTTGATTCTTGCTAGTTAGGTCTCAGACTCATAATAATTATAATAGTAATTACATTTACTTGTAATTATACTAACATCTATCATTGTTTATGATACTTTTGATTTATTTTTTTCACTTGGATATGTCTTTAGCTTTTGGAAAAACACCTTCTTCTTTATTTCTCTTTGCTGTTTGGCCATGACCACTTAGTTCTATTTTCTCAGGCATGTTCAGCAAATCATGTGCATTGGCACTTTGCTTCCTATTTGGTGTCCTCCTGTAGTCTTCATACTGCCTTTATGGATTTAATTGTCCTGGGTGCCATTCTTTGTCTATTTTTGGGAGACTTTCTCATTTTTACATAGTTCTCCATGTTGAAATGAACACAACAGTGGTGTTCATTTTGACCTCTATCACTCCCCAAAGATATGGAATCCAAGGGTTTTATGTCATTCTTAAAGAGCAGTCTTAATGTTCAGCAAGATATACATGTATATATGGATATACATGCATATGTATGTGTGTATGTATAAATATATGTATTCATTATATATAATTGTGCAAATTGCAAGATAGGGCAGATGTGGCTGGCAAACAGAGAAGTAATTGTGAAAGGACTTCTGGTTTTCCTGGATATAGCCAGACATAATTGAGGGTTCATTTGTATCTGCTCTCATTTCTGGGTTTGCCTGAAATATCCACTGATAATAATTAGCATTTATTGCTTGTGGCTCTAAAACCTTCCTGAGCATCATTATTCCTCTTTGCAGAGCAATTATAAGCCACAGAGCAGTGAAGTGACAAAAGACAGTACCTGTGATTCTTCATTTCACTCTGCTAGCTATACTGGCATCTCCTTTATTTACTAGGAGCCACTAACTTTGTAAACAATTGGGGGCATTTCACATTGCTTCTTTCAAATTGCTATTATAATTATAGTTGATTTTACATGGCAAACTTGCCCAGATAAGGTGTTTACATCCTTATTTTCAGCATCTCTTTTGTTTGCATATAACAAATATTTGTGTTGGATCAGTTAACACAGCATGATTTTCATGCAACAGATACTTCAAGGTAACTTGCTAGTCTCTTAAGCATGTTTTGCATTTGATAGCTTAACAAGGCTTTCTGATTGAATGAGGTGATAGCAGACACAATACCCATATTGTTTGGGCTTTGAGCTCATCAGTGTTCCCGTGATTCATGTGGGACATATTCTAGAGAAATCCAGCACTGCAGACCAAGACTAAAGCACCATCTTTGCAGAAGTACATGATCTGCAAACAATACCCCATAAAATAGGAAATAAATAACAAAATTTTTAACTTTTCTATGGTATAGCATTAATGCCTTTATGTATAGATGTGTTTTTTACCTAATTCTTTTCCTGTGAGATGTGCAGTCATTTTCCACTTCACCTGTTTGACTCCCATTTCTCCTAATAACCCAGGCTTCTTATCCAGAACTCAATAAAAAAGTGTCATAGTTTTACAAGTCCCACTCAGAGGGAGAGAACCTGTCAGCATAATAATTTTGCATATTGGTCTATACTGATCCAGGGTCTCCACCCTTTTTTTCACAGTATCTTGCATATTGATATTTCAAGTTCTAGGTCAGTGCGCTGATCACAGTTTAATTTTGGAGGTAGGCTTATTTGCTTCACAAACCAACCAATTTTTCTTGCCAAGACCAGCAAATGTTAGAGTATAGGAAGGTAGTACCTTTCCATTACAGGTTTGGTGGAGTTTTTTTGAATCTGTGTTTCCTCTCTGGTAAAGGAAACACATACTGCCTCAGCTAGAATGGCACCAGAAGCTTGATGCCTTTTTTCTCTGAATTGACTGCTATTGCTAATTTTGAGTTAGAGCAGACTTCAATTCCATAAAGAAGACAAAGCTGAATTGTACACTACCCAGTTGGAAATATTTATCATCCCTTCCAGTATTCTCACACACTAGATGTAATTTTTGTTGGTGGGGTTTCCTTGGTGTTTAATATGTTCTTCAATTTGTATGGCAGTGTCACACCACTCAGTTGCTGTACAGACTAGGTACCTTTATGTGCATAAGGGCATCTTATGAT
Organism: Pipra filicauda; assembly: GCF_003945595.2. Classification (NCBI taxonomy): domain Eukaryota; kingdom Metazoa; phylum Chordata; class Aves; order Passeriformes; family Pipridae; genus Pipra; species Pipra filicauda. Next base: position 264,844 of record NW_024104661.1, on the reverse strand, counting down.
CCACCAAAATTAATCAAGTTGCATATTGTATTTATGAAAGCATCTAACTTTGTGCAGATAGGAAAAAAACAAGAGACCTCAAGATTATAGAGTATCATTCCATAAAGAGCAAAGAGACTGACTTGGCAGAGTTAATTATTATTCAGCTGTCCATGTCATTTTGTTACTAAAGGAAGAGTCCAGTAGAATGTATACTAGCTCTATAGACCTATTTATTTGCACATCATAATTTTATAGCAGAGACACTGAGAAGCCAAAAACTGGATACACGGTTTCCTGATTTTTCTGTCTTATGACTCAGAAAGAGATCTGTCACCTCTCCCACATTGCCTGGTCCAGTAACTACACTAGAGTTTCACTTCCAAGACACAGTAATAATAGAAGTGTGGTACTCTACCTATATTTAAAATTCTCTCACAGTCCTCGCTAATGTACAGATTCTTTGCTGTGCTGAATCAGCATCACTGAAACCAATCTCTCCCCTTAATCACTGACAGAAAGCAGTGCCTTCGCAAGGGCAGAGTCAACAAAGAACAGGATTAGGGTAGACTGACAGTAGCTGTATCAACTCCTATACGATCGTTTTGAAATTATCTAAAATCACTAACCTTTCACTTCTGGAGCATGAGGTTCAATTCTGCAGTTAGCCATGCATGAAAATGAGTTCAGCAATCTTGGTTTAGCCTCCACAGAATCATTCATGTAATTTCCCATGACTGACAGATTTTGCTGTAGAGAAAGAGTGAATATGAATTAGAAAATAAAAGCGAGGTTCTGTCAGGTTGAAAAAAATCAAACCTCAATGAATCTGAATGTCAGAATCACGGAAAGCAAATTCAGATCTGAAAGGCTGGGCCTTCGTGCAACCCTTGCGTGGACAGAATGAAAAATGGAATAGGAGGCAGGATCCACTGTAAGCACAAGGCAGCATTCATCACGGCATCAATGGAGCGGTCACGGAAACGGTTCTGTGAGTAGCATGGTTGCACACTGATGGGCTACTCCTGAACTCTATCCCTCAAAATGCAGGGTGTCTTCTTATGTACCAGATGAGCTCTCAGCACTGCCCACTTGAGTACAGCAGGCAGTTCTGTGTCCCAAACACACCCTGCATTTTGCAAAGGCCAGCAGCCTTGCCTCACCTGCAATTCCAGCGTGCTGCTTGGAACCAAAAAGTTAACAGTCTGTTCCTGTGACAGTGATGAAGGCTGTGAGTCCTTCTTTTTCACAAGGCAGCATACCCTGAACAATAAAGAAACACAAATGTAAACCTAAAAATACATGCGAAAGAGAAGAAATTAGGAAAGGCTTAAGAGAGATGTGAAGAATGGCAACCCTTCATCTGTCATAATCCTGTTGTCTGTTGCTTTGGGTGACTAACATGAACATCCCATACAAAATGAACCCACGTGACAATCACTGAACTACCTCAGTAAGGACAGTGGACAGTCTTTTAACTCAGGCCATATATACAACTTCTCTGTGATTTGCCTTTTCTCCTTATGTATAGTTTTTTTTCTTTGACAAACACTAAACTTTGCATAGCTAGAATTCTTTGAAAGTAACCGCACGAAAATGCACTGTCATTTCAAGGTTTAAATGGAACGGATGAAACATAGTATCTTTCATCCTGTGACACAAATCAAGACACCTGCCTGATGCAGATGGCTCTTATACACACTTCCAAGAAGGAACCACAACCTTAACATTTGTTTAAACAACATCTGCCTCGAAAGGACACGGATTCTGACTGGAGCACCGTGCATTTCTGTGGTGTAAATACTGTAAAACTCACCTATACCTTTCACTCACTGCTCTGTCTAAAAATAAAGAGCCAAGGTGAAAAAAAGAGAGAAACAGGAGGTTGACTGGTTTAACATAAATATAAGCTCAACTCTTTCTGTAAGATTTAACTGATTTACTTTAATAAAAAGAGTAACAGACATAAAGAAAGGGGATGTCCAAAGCACCCATCGCCTCTGCAACTCTTCAGATTATATTTAACACTCCTCAGTTATCCTGTTATTAAAATATCCTGTTATTTATTTGGGGAATCCTCCAAATAAAACTCTAGCAAATCTAACAATCTTTGCTACTCAGCAAAGAAACTGCTTCTGTTTCCATCCAAAACCTTGCATGAAATCTTGTTGGTTTCACAGTATAATTCTATCTGTCGTATACCTCATTTATTGTACAACAACCTCCCTCCTTGCACAGTGATGTTTAAATCACTAATAAAGACATTCCAAGCTACGATATGTTGTAGAAAATTTTTCTTTATTTTTTTCCTTCCTCTTGGGTGTGTCCAAGACTTTAGAGTTAGGCTAGTGTTAGTGTATTTTTCCTCTCTGGGTTCTTTGACAATGTGGTCTGCCACTACCACCAGAAAGAAAATGCCCTGTCACACTCCTATGATGTAAAATGAAGATAGTCTTTTAGCTCACCTCTTGTTTTGTCAATGCTTCACTTTGGGAAGTACAATTCTACAAAAACAACAACAACAACCAACCAAACAAACCCCAAACCCCACAAATAAACAAACAAACAAATGAAAACAGAGAAAAATAATGGCAGAAAAATCTAATTTAACCATCCTTTGGCTAAATTCAGCCAGCACGTTAGAACCTAATCCACCATAGTCTTATTTAAGAATGGGTGGCTGAAAGGTGCTGCAGGATTTATAAAAAGAAAACAGATTGTCTCTGAGGCTGATGCCAAGTAACTCATTGCCGGAGTTATCACTCTTCAATCAAAAAGTATATCAAGAAACTACATAAGTCATTTAGACAGCAATCACCATGGAGTTATGCTGGCCTCTCATGTCAGTGATGAAACAGCCAAGTTCCCTGACAGCGGTGAGTTATTCCTTTTATCACTGGCAGAACTGCCTAAAGAATCATCAAGGCTACAGGCATGGAAAACGTGAGGCCTCTCCACATTTAAGTGATAAAAATACAACGTGTTTTATTACTTTATTTTAATCTTTATAATTTACATTTTGTAAAAAACCTCCACAATGTCAACCATAGTTAAGCAGCAATGGGATTACTCTAAACTCAGTATTTAATTTCTGCAAGGAAGCTTTCTTCCAGACCATGATCTCTGGGATTCCATTCCCACCTCCATCTGCCCCCAGTCTCGCTCATAACTGAAGACATATCTTTCAGCCCTGACAAAGCCAGTGTAAAGTATTGACTGTTTTATTACAAATTGTAATTCAGTCACTTTGGAGGTGGATTTTCTTTCTGTAGTAATGACTTAGTGTAGGAAGCTGGTAATTTTTTGTTGCACTTTAACATTGCAAGAGAGGTCGCATACTGTAAGTGAGAGAATAGGTGTTTAGAAATATTTCTCTGCCTGCCATGATTGCCTTTAAAAATCCTAAAGAAAGTAAAAATATATTAGTTTTCTTGTAAAATTTTAAATACTTGTTTCAAAAACCTAGCGGGAGCTGAAGAAAAGCAAGTTTTCTGGGCCTGATTTCAACTCGAGCAGAATTTCAGTTAATAGTGTAGCACATATAAACCCTCTTTTAACAGCCCATAATATTAAACTGAAGACAGAATTGCTAAAGAACTTTGTTAATTTTACTCCCTATTAAATCAGTGTTACAGACTTTCAGCAGATGTCTTTAACAGACACTGGTATTAAAAGAAGTATTACACAAAATAAATTCAGACCATTTCCTCAGTATTACTTACTCCCACCATTAAGAGTAGAATTTCTCCTGTATCTTCAAATTATTACATTAATGCCTAATGCAAAGAAACAATAATTCATCTCCAGACACTATAAACCTCTGTCAGTATCCATACTATTCCTGTATTTAAAAAACTGCCATTGCTTCCATTTACAGTAACTCCCCATTTCTACAGGTTTAAAAGCTGGTCTTAAGAATGTATTCTACTAGAAGTTTCAGCCCATGGCCATTCTATTTTTAAGTTGGGAAAAAAATCCATCTGCTTTTTAAGCTCTTGGGTGCCAAAGAGCTTTTGTAGTGTCAGGTATCTTTCTGAGCAATGTATCAACTAATAAATGTACCTTTGCATTTTTGACCGTCTGGGAAATGTTATTAAATATAATAATTTTTTCATGGCAAAAACTCCACCACAGATGATGTCTCTGGGTCAAATTGTCTATAACACTAAATTCCTGAGATAAGTACCTAAGTCACAGTTATGCATCTGCCATAGAATAAGCTCTGTTGCTCTGACATACAGTTCTCTGTCTCCAACAACAAGGCTATTTACTCACCTATGTAAACACAGATTTATGAGCTACAGATCTGTATTTCCCTCCCATTTGTACAGGTAACCTGACAATATATAAACTGCAAGAGTTTTCCTAAGTCTTGACCAAATCTTGTCCTCATATTGACATCAGCCTTCTCTCTCTCCAGACTGTTTTCCACAGGAACCTAATGCATGATGAGATGGGAATAGCAACAAGTTCTTGGTCTGGGTAAGTAGGAGGCAGAATCAAGGACAACCTTAAGAAACATCTGGAGACACAATTGGCTTTGGAGTTAGAATTCTCTGGAGTAATTCTATTGAAAGCTGTGAGGTTATTCTTACTTATTTTTTTAATGTATGTAGAAATACGTATATTTAAACCAAATAAATTAAAGTAGAGTTTAGTCCATCAGCAGTACATAATACTCTTTCTTAAATATCTACTGTAAGAGTGAGAGAAAGAAAGAAGCAATAGCATAATAGTTAGGCACTAGTTTGGTTAAATCTACCTCCCCATCACAGGTCTCTAAATGCTCAACTCATGACTCTACACCTATATCAACAAGAGACCTGTATGGCTTTCAAACAGGCAAGTGCAGCTGAGAAGCCTGTCCAAAGCACCTCAGTTTTAATATCCTCTGGTGGTAAAAGAGCCATAGTAACCTTGAGCTGTCTCCCACACTCAAGATAGCTGTACCTGCCTAGCTACATGTAGGATCCACACACAGCACAGACATTGTTTGAAAGAACTGCTGATGTCATTAGGCAACCCCTAACTAATCAGACACTTTGTGATGTTAAGATAACTCACCCAGATGGCCCCAAGAAGGGTCTACATCTGAGAAACAGAATGAAAGGAATAAAAAAACCACAAACAACACAAGTCACAATTCTGCTGCACCCTCAAATCTAATCTGGCACAGCACACCTTTTCTCTATGCACCTTGGCTGCTTCATCTGTTAAAAATAGTTGCCCGAAGGGATCAAAACTTAGAAAGATGCAACCACAGATCAGGGATTTGATGACTGACTCTGACATCTGAGAATAGCTCTGAGTAAGCTGCTGCTTTTCTATCAAGAGTGGGATCAATTTTTCCCCCTCTAGGTATACACATTTCATAGCAATATGTTCTGTTGATATTTAGGATTCACTGGTCACTTCCACTACAAATGTTTTTTCCCCGAGAATTATAACCAGAGCTTTTGTTACAATGTCCAGTTCCAGACAAAATTTGCCTCATTTTGGGTTTCATTGCAAAACTGGCACTATAAGCCACCTTCACAGATATTTTTGCAATTCTTTTGGCAATCTTGAGGCAATTACTAGGTGATGTTAAAACAGTACATATCTTAAGGTCAAGAGTCAGCAAAAACTCTCAACTACAAATTGGTTTGGTTGTTTAAAAATCAAAAAATAAGGAATCCTCTGCACTCAAAGCAGAATCAGCACTGAGTGGAGGGTTGAATCCAATGATTGAAACCAAAGCAAATGTTTGTGTGAATCCCAGTGAGAATCAAAATAGCTGCATTTTGCACTGCTCTAATTATAACTCTATAATTTTAAATGGTAAGACCAAAAATAGTCATTGCAATATGTCATCTCAATGCAATTTTTCTTTCCAAAAGACATAAATCAGCCTAATGTTTTTTGGTCGATAGTAGTAAAATAAATAATAAATAGTTTTCCAGATAGTTTTAGAGGCTTTTTTTGCTTCTAAAGTTTTAGTCCTTTGTGGCAGGAGTTCCTGGCATCTGAATATGGTCTTTCCCTCATCTGACTTCATTTATGATCTACATCTATCAAGGGACTTTCAGAAATATGTAATGATTTAACAAGGCAGCTAGTTCAAGTGGGGGATAATTAAGCTTTCACCCTCCCCTTCACCCTGTGCCACTGTTCTATACCCTCCCCATCTCCATTGTACCCTTAAAAGCAGTGGATCTGCAGGCAAGCGCTGCACACTCTCCACAGCCAGCGACTTCCTCTGAAGCTGCAGTGTGTAATTACAACCAGCTGCTAGGGGCTGCTGAGAACAGGGCAAGCAGCACCTTCCTGTCCAGACATAACCCCCATGCTTTGGGAGCTCCCAGGATCTGGTAACTCCCAGGCTTCGCTGTGTGAACACCCACAAGGAGGTTCCTGCACTCTGCCAGTATGAGTTAAGAAGAGAGCAACACTCCACTTTGCTCCCGGAGGTACTAAAAGGACTGCGCATTTCAGCCTCCCTCCTCCTTCTCTGTTTCACCTAAATCCATCTGTTTAAAGGGAAGAAAGCCTCCTTCCCTGGCCCCTGCTGCTGCTCCAATGACCCACTCCTGTGAGGCCGTGGGGCCGCCTGGCTGGCCCTCTGCTCCCTCCCTGACTGACAGCCCACACCGCACACCCTGCGGTGGAGCTGTGCATCCCACGGTGACAGCAAACGGAGATTAAGGCTCTCTTTGAGTGGTATGTGCTGGCTCCTGTGGGCTTCACCTGGACTGCAGGATTCTTATCTTTTAAAATGCGAAAGCCTCGATGCCAGTCATCGGAGCTCATGGTTAACTGGTGTCCTGAGGTGTGTGAGACTCGGGGACAAAAAAAGTGGTGAAGTAGCAGAAGAGGCCGTATAGGCACACATACATGCAGCTGGAGTGGGCACTTCTTTGTTCTGCCTTTTCAATTTCTGATAACTTTCTGAAACTCAATTCCTTATTAGTATGCATTAAGATTAATGCAAATTTCCATTTGTCCACCTTCAAGGACAGATATACACCTCAAAATTCTAACCTTGACTGTTCATTCTAAACACTGAGCAAGAGCAAGCTCAGCTGACTCTCTCATTTTAGGTAATTTGTGGCTCCCAGTGACTTAGCTATAAGATTTGGAAAAGGAAATTTCTTAGGCTTCTAACTATGAACAAACTTAATAGACCAATAGAAAAGTTTAAGCTCAATCCATCTAACGTTATAAAGCACTAAGAATTGAGTGTGCAGACTCAGAGGACATTGTCAAGCAATTACTGCTGTTAGAGCTAGGTTTGTTCTTTTCCAACTGAATCCCAGAATAGTTGAGGTTAGGAGATATGTCTGGAGATTATCAACTCTGCTCCAAGCAAGTGTCTCACAGGTGCGTTGAGTTTTGACCATTTCCAAGGATAGAGATTCTGCAACCTTTCTGGGCAACCCGTGCCACTGCTTGGTAATTAAGAGACGATCTTTAATTTCTGTCTGTACATCTTTGAAAAATAATAACCGTAATGACAGCATTTTTACAATTTTCCTCCAGAGAAAAATTGCAGTTTCACGCATGTTAACCATGAAAAAGTCACTCTCGAAAAAGTCACTCTCATAAAAGTCACTCTCAAGAAAATGAACTTAGGGTGGAAGTGCAACAAATGTTGCAAAAATCCCTATTATAGCCTACAGCCTGAAGTAGAAGTGGTATAAGACTGCAAAGACACAGGCTAGGCAGGGATAGCTGCTCTGATTAAGGGACAAAGCATTAGGAAATAACAAGCATGTTAGAGATGTCAATACCAAAGAGTGACTGGAATTACTTAGAATGGTTCAAGGTAATAAATCTTCAGCAAATGGAATGTACTTAAGAAAGGAGAAATTTAGGTCAAATTTCAGGAAAAGATTTCTAATGGTAAAGTACAGAAAGTTATGGAATATTTGCCTGAAGGAAGAGACACATGGCATATCTCTGGAGACTTTTAAAGCCACACTGGAAAAAGCACTAAAGTATTTGGTACACAGTAATCCTTCAACAGGAAGGAGAAAGGCCAGATGATATAACTGGGCTTTTCCATCTCTGCTTTCTGTGATTCAGTGGTAATTCCACTGGCCAGTTCTACTTTTAAATACAAAAATCCAGCATCCAATTGGTGAAAGCAAATGCTGTAGAAGAACTTATCTCTTCACCCAAGCACAGAATGCAAATGCCTTTCAGAAATTTTTTAAGGTTTTAAGTTACTTGTATTTGAACATGTCTACACTATGATGAGAAGAAAACACATTAAAAATGTGAACAGTCATTGTGTTTGCACTTGCAGCAGGGATCAGATGTGTTCAACCTGGGTACTAGCACTGAAATTTCCAAATTTTGAATGGAAATTATACAGACACTATTTAATTGGAGTGGATTCTGTAGGTACTGTCATAATGTTGCTCAGCACGAGGAAGAGTGATAGATCTGAGATTCTGTGAACTTTCAAAGGCAGGCTTACACCTTTCTTACTTGCTTTTTTTTTTGAGCTGTTGCTGAAGGACAAAGAAAAAAAGGGGGAGGGGAATATTTTACACAGAGTCCTCTGAAAATCTTACTCTTTTCACTTAAAATAACCACTAACCGGTCTTGATCTCAGGTTTGGAAAGATCTGCAGCTATCTGCATTCTGCAATCCACAAAGACACACACACGCTGTTCTTCGAAAGCTCTTGTTCTATCACAGTTGATCACAGGTGATTAGCAAGGATTGGGCCAGCAGTCCCGCTAAACTTCGTGGAAGAGATGAATTACATAAATGGTACTCAAAGCGAGCAAGCGTTGTAGGACTGGATGACAAAAGGTGTGCACGGAACGCATCGGCATTGCCGTTTCAGTTTGTATGAGGAGCGTGCCTTTGAAGAGATTTCTCCTGATTGTTTCATCCCGGCTGGTTCAGACCGTGGAGCAGTCTGAAGCCGGATTAGTCTCAAACGAAGCTAAACTGGAAGATGTGTTCCAGCCATTACTGCACCGCTCCAGAGCAGATCTACCACAAAGTAAAGCATCCTGAAAAGCATGTAGCATAGGCACCAGCGAGACTCACTGCACAGATCCCCTGCCACCGTATACCACTACTTCCTAACGTAGTAGTAACCACAACCCCTGTGGCAGCCCCCTTCCCAAAACTGATGATCTGACTAACAAGACTGTTAGGAGAACTGAAGCAACACCAGGGACACTGGAAGTCTGGCTCATCGGTGACTTCTTACTTCCGATCTCCTTCCTAAGTCTAGTTCTTTCGATTATCTCAGTGCTAGCACACCATTCCACGCACGGGGCAGGAGCACCGGCGCCCCAGCCTTCCCACCCTCCCATCAGCATCAGGCCCGTCCCGGACCCACACCCGCTCCAACGCGGCTCCGTGACTCGCTCCGCTCCGACCCGGCGGCGCTGGGAGCGGCCGCAGGGAGCGCACGGCGGGGCAGGACGAGCTCTGCGGTCCAAGCTGCGGTGCTCCCGCTGCAAAGAAAAGCTCCCCCTGGAAAGGCTCCCCCAGGCCGGCCGAGCGCCGCTCCCGCCGCGTTCCCGCAGCGGGCATCCCGCCCCGAGCCGCGCCCGCCCCGCCGCCCACGGAACCACCACCCCCGCCCCTGCCCGGCCCGGAATGCCCTTTAACCAGCCGGCACAGCGCCTAACCCCGGCATCCAGGGAAACGGAACACGGGGAACACCCGCCGGGAGCCGCAGGGAATCTGCGGGCTGGATCTCGCCGGAGCGGGGCGCGCTCCTCCAGAGCTCCTCTGGCACCGGAGAGCCAGTGCCGGGCGGGGCCATCCCCGCAGGGCTGCAGGGGGAGGGCCGGACCCGCCGCCCCGCCGCCTCCCAAAGGCTCTCCCGCCGCTTCCCAAAGCCGCTTCCCAAAGCCTGTGGGAGCCGCCGTGGAGCTGCAGACGCGCCACCCAGGGGCCGGCGGCGGCACCGCGCCCGGCCGGGCCAGGGAAGCGGCTGCGGAGCCGCCGGAGGGAAGGAGCGGGACGAAGGGGCAGGGAACGGCACAGGTCCAGCGAACCCACTGAAACTGGCGCGGCAAGGCGGGACATACGAGCACCGCATAGGAGCAGGAAGATTAGCTCTCGTTTGAATAAAATTTCATCAAAACATATTTCTTTTTAAGAGGAGAGATGCAAATGATGAAGATAAATAGAAAATAAAGTAAGATGCAACATCTGTTTATTACCCGCCAGATGCTGCAGGTTGTCCTTTTCTCTGTTTTTTTTTTTTTTGGGGGGGGGGGCGAGGGTGGTTTTCTGTTTGTTTGTTTGTGGTTTTTCTTTTTTTGTCGGTTTTTGGGTTTTTTTGCAGCTGCCCATGCCCGGGAAAACAGGAATCAAACATGGAATGCTGCCAAAGGTGACCCTATCACTGACAGCACTTGTCACACGGAAGGTGATCGAAACTCCTTGGCTTTTGTGAGAAAGAAAGAAGGGACAGGGCTGTGCTCTGCACGGCGATCAACACCACAGAGAACGTTCTGCTGTGAGGACAAGTGAATACAGTCAAACTGGATCAAATATTTCACCACCCTCAGCTGCTGACCAGCATCCTGGAATGATCTCCCAGTCATCACGGTGTAGGCAAGAAAAAACTTATATCTGAAGAATTTATAGAAGTAGTTACTTTGTGGCGATGTGTGCAGTAACAATGGCTTGGATGGCCTCTCTGGTTCAAGTTCCTGTTACCTCTGTATATCCAGTCTAGAAGGGACTAGACAGGTGGATTCTAAAACAGCAAACCAGGTGTCTTGTGAGTCCTCCCCACTGATGAAGAAGCATAAAGCAAAAATAAGATGAGGAGAGCCCCTACTCACAGCTGTGACTACAGCAAGGTGGGCATGCAGTGGCCAGGCTGGGTGGGTAGGGCAGGCTTGATGCAGAAGAACAGGCCTCCAACACAGGACAAGCAAAATGAATCAGCAGTGTCACTCTGGGGGGAAGAAAGCAAACATCATATTTGGTGTGTAACACAAAATTGCTCTGAGAGACAGGTGAAGTAATCCTTCTGCTTTATTTAGTATTATTAAGGCATGAGCCATGTGATCATAGGGTTAGAAAACATGACCTACAATGAAAGATCAAAAGAACTGCACTTGTTTTATCTCCAGACAGGAAGACTGAGGAGGAGTATGGTCACAGTTTTCAAAGGAAAGGAGTAATTTGTTCTCTATGCCCATTGTGAACTAGAAGTAATAGATTTAAGTTACAGCAAACATTTTTAGAGATAATCACAGGGAGACATTGAAACATATTGCTGGGACAGGCTGTGGTGTATTTGTCACAAGAGAACAAGTTAAACAAACATATTCCGAGACTGATATAATCAGAGCAGAACTCTTGGTGGGGATGAAGGTTACAGCTGCCAGAGATCCCTTCCATTTTTTTTTGCTATTATTTTATGAGAGAATTTTTTTTTTCTGTTTCAAACACAATTAGGATTCAAAAAAGGGGGATAATATTTCCATTTTTTTAACTAGCTTATTGAATTACCACAAATATTTCTGTATCTCAGCTCTCTTATCACTTGAACTGAGGTAGTAATACACAATTTATGAGGATACTGTGAGTCTGTAATGCATTATTGCAACCCTGTGGATGTTGGGAAAGGAGGTGATATACCAATGTAAAGTACCTCCAGAACATCAGTTTCTTTTTCATACTGTTTTAAATATTGTAATTTGTTTTCCTGTCCTCTCAAAGAGTTTATAGGCTAAGTACACTGTGATCTCCACTAATACTGAAGTACATCTCTTCCCAAAGAGAAACAAACCGGAGTTCATGTATTTTGATAGAACACTGAAGTTGAGAAATAACTCTAGATTAAAAAACCACAAACCCTAACCATTACATTTCATACTACTACAAGTTTCTTTTATTGTGTGAATTTCTAATTCAGAAACAGTGATCCTTTCTGCTCACTTAGGCATGCTGAAACATCTACTGAAAAAAATCTACCTCCCCAAAATAATTAGTGAACACATACAGCCAACAATAATAGTGAATATTTAGAAGACCTGTCCAACTAAAGAAAAGCCGAAATATCTCATTATTACTTCCCTTCCAAAATGCAACAATGGGACTAGATTCACTAGAACTTTGAAACATTCTTTGTTGTTAATAAGTTTATATTTAAAGAAAAACAATTCAGGTGAATCTGGCATACTGTATTGCCCAGAGAGATAACTGCAGTTCAGATCCACTAAAAACATTGATCCCAAATTAAAATAATTTTTATATGACTGATTTGGACAGTTCTTGCTAATCATCTTATTACAAACACTTACTTTTTGCAGATTTTCTGCAATGATATCCAAAATAAGCTGTGCTTCCTCTTGCCACACCAGGGTCCTGCTCTCCTGTCAGCTTGGCAGCCACTCCTTTCAGCAACCAATCCAAACTCTGAGAGCCAAATTTCTCTGTGGTACCAGCACAGTGTAGTGGCAGTGTCCAGGACAGAAACTCTGCATGGGAAAAGCAAGAGGGACAGTGCTGGAGATGGAAATATGGCTGTGCTACCCATGAATACAATCCTATGAAAAAATGTTGGGAAGCCCTCCTTGATCCCCAGCAGAAACTTAATCCTCACTCCTGTTGTTTGCACCATAAACTAGCATTTTCATTTTTGGCATACATTTTCCCTGAACATTTGAATAAATGTATCAGTTACTAAAGTCACTAAAGTGACTGGGATTATTAACACATAACTTGTTCTTTGTGTGTGCATCTGCATTTAAATGTCTAAGAACACAATCCCAGAAAAGTAATTTGAAAAATAATTTCCTTTTAGCATACCAGCTTCTGAGATGATTAAGTCACTAATATTTTGTAAGTTCTCCAGCTCTTTAGAGACCTCTTACATTTGGTATTATTTGTAGAAGCGCAAAATACCTAATTCCCTTCTAGCTTAAGTTAAAACTCATTGCAATCAACTCACTTTAAAAATATATTAAAAAAGACATCAAAACTGCTGCTACATTGTACTACTCTTTTTTTTTTCTTTTTCTTTTTTTTTTTTACTGCACTGCTTTTAAACTGATTACTTCTCATTTATTAAAACTCTAGATGTGGCCCTTAGAGACATGGTTTAGTGGTGGACTGGGCAGTGCTGGCTTAACAGCTGGACTTCATATCTTAGAGGTCTTTTCCTACCCAAATGATGCTATGATTCTATGAAGACAAGTATAACAAAATATATTTAAAAGCATGTTCAAAATATATTAATAACTATAGTTCTACATAGGAGTTGTATTACTTTGCTTTACATTGGTATATTTAATGATGGAGGGAAAAGTTTGGCAGAGATGTGATCACCAGTCAAATGCTCATACCACACAGGAAGTCAAAGTCAGACACTTAACCCTCACCTGTGCTTACCAAAAGCCTCCTCTGCAAGATGTATTATATGTAGCTTTTGCTATTAAAAAAATAAATAAAATCACAACGATAAACAGAAACTGAGGAGAGAGAGATGATCAAATATATTACTGGTGGGGCTGCTCAACAGTTAGTACTATACAGTATTTTCAACCTTTGTTTTCTGCAACTCTCTGAGATTTCAAGTGGATGCCGTGTCACTGCCATCTCTGTTCTGCACCTGGGGAAATGTCTCAACCTTTTTCAAAACCTTTCAGTGGGAAAATTTGTGAGAGTCAGTTCTCAGTTAAGTAATTCAGTTTTCTGAAGAGAGATCAGGAGTAAGGAAAGAACCACTGTAGTTTTGAAAAAGGACCTTGTTTAGGGATAGAGACAATCTAAAAACTGTACCAGGATCAAGAAGTGACGCAAGGGAAGGGAGGAACCAAAATTTTACAGAATGTCTAAAGAAAGGAGATGGCATTATGAAGAGGACAAAGTCTGTGTGACTGTCCCTGTAACCTTTACACCCTTGTCACTGTTACCTGTACCCTCCAGGTTACAGACTTCTCTTTTGATGCACAGACTTATTTCCATTTAACACTATCCATGCTAGACACTGAGACAGAGGAACAGCAAAGAAACCAGACCCAAACTAACAGAATACAATGATATTCAAATTGTATGCCACAATGCAAAATACAAAAAGGAGAAAATTAAGTGGATTAAATATAAGGTGTTAATTATGACACTCCCTAATTTTGAATACTTGACTTTGCAGTCATAATAGTGTTATTCTAAAATAGTTGTGTGTGGACAGACTGTGGACACATACATAAAATTGTTCCCATATATGAGTGCCTATAGAAACACTATGCTCAATGTAGTGATTTAAAAAAATATTTAAACAATAAATTAGTCTTACATCTTAATATTTTATTATGAAAAAGTACTTTTATTTTGAACAATGGAACGTTGTATTTATTGATGCTACCTATTTACTAAATATTCATCATTTTCAAAGCTGAAGATTATTCCAAAGCAATGGGTTGTTTTACTTGTCAGCTACACAAGCTATTAGGGCAACAAGAGCCTCCTTGAAACAGGTTCTTAATCTGCATTAAGTTGAAGAGCCGTCAGTAAATATCACTCAAAAGACAGGGCTATTGGTATTAGAATACGAAACAGAGGTTTAAATCCTGTTGTCCCAAACTTGTTCACAGGAGAAGGTCCAATTAGTGTAAGATGAAGATGTCTAGAAGCACACGGATGTAATGACACAAGCACACTTAAAAGGCAGGGCCCACATTTTAAGTGAGACTGTGGGTTTTCATCCAAGATGCACCTGCATCGATCCTGATTCAACTGAAACGCCCTTGCAGAAATGCTCTCTGTGCTTATGTTGCTACAAACATTTGGATCCAACGAAGTTAATTAGCTTCTATTCAAATTTGGATACAGGTTTTTTTGAGGAAATACATTAGAACAGCTACAGAGAAGCTACCAAACAGTCCATCCAGCCCAGTATGATGTATCTCCAACAGCAACCAGTAGACTACTCATAGGAAGAGTATCACTATATACTTGCCACGTTCATAAACTGTTTGCAGCTCAAGGACTTCCTTAAGCCAAAGGTAGAGGCTCAGTAGGTCTAAATCTTTTGTGCTTTGAGAAAGTGTCCACTTTTATGTGAACATTAACCTTTCCTGTCATACTTTCTGAAGAATATAGCATGATAATGGAAAATAAATTGTGCATAATATCATGCCAAGTTTCGGGATTAGCTGTGATGCAGAACAGATGAATTTTCGAAGAAGGAGTAGATAAGCTGCTTAATTGAGTTCAGATTCCTTAGGAAAGATACTGAGGTTGTTTAAGACAGAGTAAAGAATTCTGCAATAGTAGAAGTAGACATGAACAGTGGCAAATCAATGCTAGAATTAGCAGGAAAGGTGGAAAAGCAGCTTTCTTTTTTTTTTTCCTCTCCCAGAAAAATATCCATCCAGACTTAGTAAATTGTGATTAATTTCAGCAAATGACAGAAAGGTCAATAACTTTGGATAGAAAGCAGATAAAATTTGTTAAATCCGCTCTTTCACTTTTGAGAAGCGAAAAGCATCCAAAGTAAATAATTTTTTTTTTTCATTTGCATAACCTGTTGTCCCTGTTTTTGCTAAGGTAGAGTTAATTTTTCTCAATAGCTGTTACAGTGCTGTGTTTTGGATTTGGAATGAGAACATTGTTGAAAACACACTGATGTTTTGTTTTTTGCTAAGTTGTGTCTGTCCTAAGTCAAGGACTTTTTTTTTTTTCCCTCCTTGTCTCACACCCTACCAGTGGGAGGGAGTATAGCTGGGACAGGTTACTATTGTTTACTATTATTATTGTATTTTACTTTATTTTCAAGTATTAAGCTGTTCTTATCTCAACATACAAGTTTGACTTCGATTCTCCTCCCCATTCCACCAGGGTGAGGGGGGAGGTTGAGTGAGCAACTGTGTGGGGCTTAATTTCCATCTGGGCTTAAACCATGACACCTGTAATGTAAGTAGTTTAGAGAACGGACCATACAAGGAATTTCAACATCTGCCTGTAAAATCATACATCCAAAACACACTGTTGCCCCTCTACCATGGGCCAAACCACAGTATGTTGACCCCTTCAAAAGGCCACTGCAAGAACAACATGATATTCTTTGAATATTTCTTTGGCAAGATAAGATTTCACTGCTCCAAATATACATAAGATTGTGATCCACTGAATGTACAAGAAACAAAGAGCAGTCGTTCAGAAATCCCAGCCTGCCTTTTAATCAATCCCATGCTTTAATGAGCTGTCTCTCTTGCCTCTCAAATAACCTACACTTCATTGGTTTTCTCACTTTCTGCTTCTGAAATATAGTCTTTCATATCTCTAGTTCAATGCCTTAGACCCTACATTAGTCAGCAGCAGCAGGGAAATCTCTCATCTCCTGAGCTAGGTTTTCCACAGCTCTTCTCCACAAAGACCATGCTACCACAGGTAACAGCTTCCAGTGTTTCCATTTTCTTACTGATAAAAGGAAATAATTCCATAAAACCCAAGGAAAACCTGGTTTTGCATGCCCAGTAATTTCATGTGTGACTGGTTGGGATATCAGACACACTCCCCATCTGGGTCTCAAATGTCAGCTCTGAGAGTAATACAGTCCAGCAAGAATTAAGCAATTCAACAACTCACTTAAGCAATGATCGACCTAGTTTTTATCAGAGCATTTTCATGACAAAAACCTAAATTGATTTCCATCTTGTCCATGTCACTCTAGAGCTTTTTTTCCCTTCTCTCCCAAATTTCTTTTAGCAGATCAGGAAAGGGTGTTTCTAGTTCATCCCTGATATAGAACAGCAGGAGTAGAATATGAACATTTTGTTCTAGTTCATTACTAGAAACTAAAATTGTGAGTCATACATTATTCTAGTATCATGGAAGCTTTTAACTGCAATACAGGCTAATCCTTCCAGGGGACTAGGATATTTCCACTTCTGACAAGCAAGGAGGAAAAATGACAACCGTGTCGGCAGCCACATTTTTCACTGAACAGCCACTTCCCTGCTCTCCAGCATGGAAAGACAGCAAACCACTTGCAACACTGTCAACAGACACCAGCAGCCTGATTTTGTTCATGCCTGGACTCAAACGCAGCAGCAGCATCACAATATTAATTTTTCCATTCGCACGACAGCATGTCCTGAGAACCCCCGAATCTAAAGTCCCCATCACAGTGATGCACTTCATCTCCTCTCTGTAAACTTTCTTTCCCACAGCTACTGGTGGAAAATCCTGCAGGTTTAATCACTGCTGTGAATTTCAGACAGTGCAAGTCATTTCTCCCTGGAGAGCTTAGATCTCTCCTGTACCAAGCCAGCAACATCATCGTGTCTATGTCAGACAGTAAGTTCTAATAGTGCAGTCCAGCATCAGAAGGATTCTGAAACATGGCTGAGCTGAAAAAACCACAAACTCCCTTTTCAGTGCTGAAAAATGTTCAATCATTCAGTTGACTTGTGGAATGGTTTCCTTTTTTCATCCATCCTATGCAGTGCTTTTGAAATACGGGTAAGCGTACAGATAAACCTTCTGTAATGGGGATGGAGCCCTTTAAAAGTCTGCAGACCAGTGAGTTTTGGGGGAAGCTAGATACTTCTGCAGAATTTCCAGCCTCCCTACTCCTTCTTCCTCCAAGCAAATTCTTGTCTCATTGGTTATGGCTAAAGTATTGTCTCTCTTTACAGAACCACTTTAATTTTTTTTTGCTTTAATTAAGATTGGTAGCCTTCAGGTTATTCTAAATTATGTGTGAGGGTATTGATTCCTCTTCAGAGGTGTTGTAAGCACCGAGACATCTTCTAGGTGTGAAAAGACTCCTTACAGATCTCTGAAGCTCTGAAGCATGTCCCAAGTAAAAAATTCCAAACCCATTCATACTGCCACAGGCCATATCCTGCTGTGAAAGAATCTATTTCCTCATCTTTTAAAATTATTTGATTTTCAAATGGTCCACAGAGAATCTAATGCTGATAATTTTTCCCAAGCATGTGCAAGACCCAAGAAATGGCCAAGAGTGCAGTTAGATTATTCTGACAGATTTCCCCAGGGATCTGGAAAGCTTCTGCCCTCTTTGAAACTGCTTAATTAGCCAGCCCCTGCTCTGCACACCCATTTTGCACAGAACCAGTATAATAGAACTTGTGTCTTTGCTATCTCGGGGAAAAACATTCAAATTCCTAAGCAGAAAGTCTCAGACCACCCTGTTATACCTTATTTGAGCATAGAGCATAGTGCTGAAATACCCTAAAAAGAATCTTGACTCTCCCCTGATGAGCATTTTCTGTCAGCTGGTCCTGGCTCTGCTAGCTCACACTTTGGGAAATCAACACTCATGGTTATTTCTCGCAGGGCAGGAATATTCAGCAACTGAACATGATTGCATTGTTCATCAGACCCACACAAATTTCAGGAGGTACAATCTCTTCAGGAATCTTCTTTTAAAATGAATTTTTCTAATTTAAAGTAACTTCTGAGTTTTAAGCTCAAGTTTCACCTGTCAGATCAGGTAAAAGCACCCTACCCTAGCAATCAAAACACCTACCATGGGCAACCCTGTGTATCTAAGAATTCTCCTTCTCCCCTTCTGGTCTCCATCCTCCAATTATCAACAGTTTTTTCTGATTCACTGCATTTTTTCACATCCCCACAATTTCCCATTTTAAAAAACAAATTTCCCTATCTGCCTGCAGATCTTCAGAACTGCCATGACTGAAAATAAAATGTGCTTCCATCTTTCCCTACAATTGTATTTCCAGGGCCTGAAACAGTGTGATTCCATCTCCCAGGGCTGCAGCTTGGCAGACCCTGAGGAGTGGCATGGCCACCTCATCCCTGACCTCAGCCAAGGACAAGGCCCAGTGCTGTGCCTTCCAAGCTGTGCTCAGCAAAGGATTCTTTACCTCCCACTCCCCGAAGTGTGAGAAGAAAAGCACTGAAGGAGGTACACAAGCTTTGTGTCTGATCCCAAGAGACACAGAGCTGATCATCTAAACGCTTAGAGCCAAGGAGACTCTTGTCTCCTTGTCTCAGTGCTTTGTTAGATTTGTTAGAGTAGTAAAACATTTCATTCCAAGTGAATTTTCATACATAAATACATGCTGTACTCCTCAGCCCTTTTAGAGCTTGCTCTATTATTGTGTTTTACTTCTCATGTTTTTAAATACAGTTTTCCTTAATTTCAGCATAAAGATTTTGAGAATCCTCCTCCTGGCTTTAAAGAGGGTATTACACACTTTTTTTCAAGTTTTAAGAACTACACTGTTCAATAAATTAAGCTTTTCATATTCCTAAATTACAAGGATAAGTGAAGTTACATCATGTGAATTACGAAGTGATAATGTCTTTAGTTCTGCCCCAATCAGAAGTGTAACTGTTTAAGACTTGTAATAATCATGTTCAAACATATTCAGATTATAATTACTTTTCTTCTGATAATGATAGCCCATCTGATTGGTTGATTACCTATTTGACTTTGATAAGTCTCAAGGTCAAAGAAGATAATTACAGACATCTGTTTTCTAAGAAAAAAAACCTCTTGAAAAATAATATTTAAAGTGACATCTGCAAATAAGCATTTTAGAATCATGCTGCTCATGTGAAAGTCACAGGCAGGCAAACAAAATAACAAAAGCAAACTGTAAAGTTACCAACTGATCACATTTCATTTGTAAATGTGCAAATTTTCTTTTGTTACTTACATAAGCGTAAATAAATTCAGTCTGATCAGAACATTTTTGAGTAAATGTTAAGGTTAAAAATAAATGAATTCAGGTAATGCATATTCCGTACATTTTAAACCGTTCTGGTAGGCGTCGTTTGTTTGAACAAGAAAATTGTTTGTTTAACCACAGAGTGGGTAGCAAATTATGTACCCTACCTGATGCTATTTCCGAGGAAGGAGGAAGAATATTTTTCAGAGAAAATAAGCCAAAGTTTTTCAGTGCCCTAGTGATCAGAACGGACTCCTTTCATTTTAGCTGTAATGTTCTCCAGTGGCCAACAGTGCCCTGATCACCAGTCAATACAAGGCTATGGAATACTGAAGCATTACTAACTGGCAAACAAACTAATCTAGAGAAAAAGGCTTAAGCATTTGTTTCTGGAAGAAGAAGAGGTAGGAAAAGAGCCACAGGACCTAAGACAAATTTTCTATAAAGCAATATTTTTCACTCAGATGCTTTGCCTCTGCCTAGTACCCTCTAAGACAGGTTTCTCTTCAGGCTTCGTGAGCATAAAAAAGCTGCCAAACCAAGACACTCTGCTCAAACTAATGATAACTTCTCCATTTCCAATCTTCACCCATTTCTTCTGCATCAACAAAGTCCTGTAGTTTAAACAGCTTTTCTCCTCAGCAGGCACTCAAATAGACACTTTAGCAGAAACCTCTGCTCTCCTTACTCATCTACAAGAATGTAGATTTTAATTTTATTTTTTTTTTAAAGGTCAACAATTATACTTAAGAACTTTCTGGATGCTTCCTGGTGATGAAGACCTAATTTATGCAGCTCAACAAAAAACAGATTCTGTCACCATAACCTACTAATGCCATCAGCTAACAAGAGACACATTCTCCCCCTGGTTCTTTGTAATACCAAGCCATAATAAGATTAGATTCAATATAATTACTTTAAATATTCAGTTAGATCAGTGCACACAGCTATCCACCTATGTTGATCTGTAAGCTTTCTAGTTTTGTGTCACTTCACCTTGAGGTAAATTCCTAAATAATTCTGCTTAGAATATGAGTAGTGGAAAGAAATCGAGATACCATTAATTATCTTCCAAACCAGTCTCTGGAGGTAGGTTAAAATCAAGTTAGAGTCTTGAACAATGCAGCTAGTTGGGTTAAGTGATTGCAAGATTAGGATCTTGTAAAACAGAGAAACATCCATTCCAAAAGAGATCATACTGAGAAAGAAAAAAAAGACACAATGAGGAAGAACAAGAATTGATAAAAACATGCTGATGATCATTATGTCTTACTCAGTAGGGAATGCAAAAGATAATTAGGAAAGTCATAGACAACATTAGATTCAGGATGCAGGCAGCTGGCCCGTGTGTTTGGAAAAGCAGCTAGATGGGTTTATATTTTGTACATTGAAATATTAAATCAAAATATCAGGGGGCTGAAAATTTACAATCCATTCCCCGAAAGAATAACCACACAGTTCAATTTAATTTTAAAGTACCAAAAGAGGTCATAATCTAAAGAAATGGAAAATATGGAGAAGTAGGTGAATTTTTCTACATTTCTTGAAAATCTAAAAATCCTGACAGACACAAAACATTGGCTAGATCCATTTCAGGTAAATTCTGATTTACAGTATTGTGCTATAGCCCTCAAAGTTATAGTAGGCACCTCTCTTTTTGAAACAAAGTCTGTTTTCTATTGTTAAGGAAATGAGATGCTGAAGAAAATTATACTCAGACTTTGCTAATATATGATAATAAAAATTCAGATCTTCTCTAGAAAACTGAAAGTTTTTTTAAACAAGTGCAAGTGAGTATTTGATAAGTACTGAAACAGGAAAAGCAACCGAGCATTAAATGAGAACAGAGATGAGTAATGGGATAAATTAACCCCAACTACTATTGGTATTGTTCAGATACAAAATAACAAACAGTTCTCCAGAGAAGGAAAACAGTCTGAACTAGATCATGACTTTGGGGTGGGCTTAAAAGAGCACCCAAGGGGCTGGCAGAGCACAGACTGAGGGGGAAAAATCTTGGACTATTCCTTATCTACCAGGATGGAGGTGGGAAGAAAGAAGTAGAAGCTACTTATTTGATGCTGAATCACAGTTAACACTAAAGAATTGCTGCTCTTACTTTGAACAGCTTTACAGCAAAGGAAATAATGCTGAGGCTTCAGGTTGTACTCCGTTTTCTGGCACAAGTACTGTCCCTGGGTGAAGTGGGACACAACTGAAAGGAAAGAGGAGAAGAACTGATCCCTCAGGAAGTTAGCTATGTGCCCAGGATCTAGATCTTTCTTCCCCGTTCATTCATCTCCACTCACCAACACAGCCTTCAAGTTCCTTTTATTCTGTTGCCTACATAAATTAAAGCATGAAAACTGAAGAGGAAGAAATAACCCAGAACTACTGTCAACAAATGAACATTGAGCACCTGATAGGAGAAAGGGTGCTGCTCCTCTCCCAAAACTTCTTTGACACAGAAGATTGAAGAGACTGGGTGACCTCAGCAGGTCCTTCTGAAACTACCAAAACCAACTGGAACTAACTGACTTCAAGACAGGCTTAAATACACAGACTTTTAAGGGGAAGCACAGTATACCCAAAGTGTTCTCCCTGCCTGAAACAGGTCATAAAGCAAATCAGTGTAATATTATATAATTGGCCTTATTGCTGTTATGTCAAACAAAGCAAGACATAAAAAAAATAAGTCACTTGGCATACTGATATTTGTAGAAGGTTATCAGCTGTGACAATGTCCCCCTGAATGCAGAAACACTGATTTCTTGGGTTTTTTATATCTACTGGCTCTTAAGAACTTGAACATGCACCTTGCACCTTGCAGTACCTGTAAAACATTTCATGTTTCCAGCCATGACACCAGAAGATGGGCATAACAAATGCAGAGATCCATGCTGTGTGTATCTGCTGAAAAGCTGCACCCAAACCATAGGTTTGTGAATATCAGTGTTACTCTGTCCTACGGTGAGTACCACAAAAACAAAACTGAACAACTGATGCACCTCTTTAAATCCCTTTTTTCTTTTTTTCCTTTAAAAATACTTTTCTTCCCTTAAATTTTTTTTTTTCAATTACTTAAATGGCATTCAGTGTGAGGTAGTCTGGAAACAGACTTTGAGCTGACCTGTCACGTCAGAGAGGGGAAAGGAATTATTTTGTCATCAAATTGTATTTTTAGAGCATAGACCATGCTGTGAAAGAGAGACTCCTGAACCTACTTTGACACTTCCTGGCAAAAAAACCCAAATGCTATAGACACAAGAAAGAACCTCATCATCATTCCATCTGGTTTTTCAAAAGTGCTCAACATTGGTCCAACCTATGTTTTGACATGCAGACCTTACTATATGGTCAGTAAGAACAATCACATTTTTGTACTGTATTTCTGTAGGCACATAAATGGGTTATATCAATATATACAAAGTATTTTAACTGGCAATAAAACAACACATATTTGCACTATATGGTTGGGAAAGTTTTGAGCTTGAAGAGGAACAACTCTCCAATAATGAACAACAAATGACAAATCCTTTTTCCTCAGGTAGATGCCCATTGCAGTAATTTCACAAAAGGGAAGCTGTAATTCAAGTACATTTTTAATCGCTATTCCTATTAAAATTTTCATTGGAATAGGAGAGCCAGGTATAAAATGACCCCAAGATAACATACGAGTTAAATGCTACTCAAGTCTCTCAAGTAGCATTGTAACTATGGGTGAAATTAAGGTGCAACTCAAGAAGCAGTGGATTATATTAACCAAACAAACATTATTTCACCTAATGAATGTTTAATTTTTTTTTCTTCCATAAGCTACTTAAGCAAAGGATCCTGAGATTCTTGAAGATAATTCCAAACAGCACATTTTTCTGCTGTAACACATTTGACAGGAAACCTTTAACCTGGACGCCATGTTATTGCAGCACATGCGAATTTTGAAAGGCAAGAAGCATTCTGTGGACAGTGAGAAGTCTTTCCTGACATGAAATCATATTGGTTGTGGCTTTCCCTGACTGCCATGAACAACAGAAAAACTAACATATTGTGATAGTCCCTACAACTGCAGGAAGAAGAGACCAACATCATTATTTTACTCCATTTAGTCACCATGCAGCTCTCTTTGTATTCCTTCCTCTTCTTCCATCATCCATTGCGTTTCAGGATTAGAAGGAGCCACATGTTTGTTCACAAATGTAAGTCTTGCCCCCCTGTGTAATAAATGTGTTGGGTTTGGTTTTTTTTTTTCTAAGTAGCAAAGTTGCTCTACCCAAAAGGTTCCCAGGTCTCAGCATTGTTCCCTTGTATTTCTAAAACCTCAAAACTGCAGCTTTTGTGAACTCAGGGCTTATTTTCAGCACCCAACTAAGTAAAAGCAGTAGCTATCAAAACATCATCTTTTTGGAGCAACCAGCATCCTTCCCTCACATTATGTCTCAATAAGGTTTCATGGGGAAGTATTCCAAGGAAGTTCTCTGACCTACAAGCTACCTTTCATGTGAACTCACACTGATTACATAGAAAAGATTGTTTGGGGAACATACAAGAAAGATCCCTGGTAACAGAGCACAGTAATGATCAGCTAGGATTTAATGGTTTTTATCTGTGAAGTATAATAACAAAACAGAATTATGTATCTCTTTAACCACAAAAATTAATTTACAGTAAAGCTTTATTCCAGGGATTGAATATCAGAAGAAGAAAAGGTCCAGTTAGATATTCCAGAGAACAGCAAATTCTGCCATCACTTGTTTGCCAGACTCTGTCTGTAGTCTTAACTCTAACAAACAAACTGGTTTACTTGTACATGAACTGGGAGAAAATTAACTTGTTACTGCAGCCAACATAATTTTTCAGTAAATAATAGTTAAAAGACCCAGTCATTGTTATCAAGTAAGGAAGGAGAATCAATTCAAACTTGACTGGGAAAGTGGTTACTGTCAGCACAACACAGGGCTGGTAAAAACTCATAAATGGATAAACAGCGCTTGGTTAATAATTTAACCCCAGTCAGCTGCTCTGTTGGAGCTGGAGGCAGAGGTGTATTTACTGAGTCCTGCAGAGCCTTGTGTTTCAGCTCAGCTTATGAGAACAATCACCCGCATGGGTGGACGCACAACACTCATGCAAGGTTACAGTACCAAGGCTGCTGATTTGAGAAGCGCTGGAAGAGCGAAGAAAAAGACCAACTTTGACCTTATAATCAGCTATATGCAGCCAACCTCTGGTGCAGTGTGCTGCCATATGAAAGCAGTGCTTTGAAAAACCTTCTTACAGTTTATTCTTTACCTCTGTCATCTGTCTCTTCACCCTTCTTCCCACTTCCTCTCAAATGAACAGTTTGACAACTGTTTTAATAAACACCTGCTTGAGGCAGATGACCTGTACTTTCCATCAGAAGTTAATCTGTTCAGCACAAGCAGACTACCTGTGTCTCTGGTACATTCTTGCTGTATAACATATCTAAGCCATGACTTTTCTTATCCCTCCACACAGCTGAAAATCTGATTCTCATCTTGATTACTACAACATTCCTCTCCTTGGCCTTGACAGATGCAATCTTGTCTCTCTTATTTCTTTCAAAATACTACTGCAACGATGATTTCTCTCGGCTCATTTTTTTGACCGGGTCATCTCTCTCCTTGTGGTTTTCAAAAATAGTAGCTGCTTCTCTACTACATCAACTCACTCACTTTGTTTGCTCAGGCTTCCCAGTTCTCTTCCTCCCTCACCTTCCTGTGCCTTTGTGAGATGCTCCATTCTGATCACACTTCCATGCAAGCTTGCATGCCTAACTGTTACATTCCCCAGCTTTCTGCTGTGTTTCCCCTGGTGATGACTTAAAGTTGCAACATATCAGCAATACTGCCCGATTATCTTTCTCCACAGTTCCCCCTGGAAGTCCCAAAGAAAATTTTGACAACAGTCAGATTGTCAGTGTGCTGAAAATATTGCCTGGCACATGGCTGTTACCTCACTGTTTCCTCACATTTCCCCTCTTTTTAGTTTCTCTTAATTGCAGCCTCTTTTTGTTCTGTATTTGTACAGCATCAAACACAGTGAAATCTCCCTCTGCAGCTAGGGATGAAGGTACACAACATAAATATACACAACAGTGAAACTAAAGAGGTTTCACAGTTTCCTTGAGAAAATACTGCAGGGCAGGGCCTGAGGAGCTGCCAGTAAGCTTGAGTTGTGTTTGTTAAGGAGGACTACACTTCAGTAAATTATGCTGGCACACTTTTCCATTTCTACTACGTAGAAACTATGTAGCATTTCTAGCAAAATGTTATTTAAAAATATATATTTTTCAGAAATCAGAAGTATTTCAAAGTTAAAAAATTAGGAATGAGCATCTTTGCAGGGCTGTTGGCACAGCTGTAACCAAGAACCTCACAAATTGCTGCGCTTTAGGTTAAATCCAGAGGTAAGTTTTACTATGAGATCAAGTATTTGAGGTAGTAGCATCTCCCCCGCCCATCTGCAGAGATGCAGATACACCACAGTGCAGTCCTATACGTAGTGACCTGATATGATCAAACAGTGATGATTTATGTGCAACTGTGACAATCTCATGGTGAGTTTGGATATAGAGACAATGGATTGTTGGATATCTTGCCCCAATATACACGCTGAGACAGAAGGAGGGAGAAAGTGTGTGCATTTCTACTAAATTACCTCCTCTGATTAATCCGTGCTTCTCATGTGACTCAGCAACACCAGAGCACTACAGCGAGTAAATGATGATGTCCTACCATCACTGGAGTAACGACTTCTTACTTCCTCATTGCTTAGCTACCAGAAGACCCTGAATTACTAATATTTATTCATCTATCCCAAGGCATAACTTTTCAAATATGTGCGCAAAGATGATAACTGCATCGCTTACTTGAGCCTCATCACACAAAACTGATTTAAATTAGGGATGTGTGCTGTGGATATTAGATTCTCAGCATGAAAATGCTAAAATTAGGGGTGAACAAAAACAAAAAGCAGAACTAGATATGCTGAGGTCTGCCTTCCTTGGTCTGTGTGTGTTAGAATTCATTGCTGAGTTTTATTCCTCGGGCACTCCCAGAGTCAAGCAAACGTTCCCACTAAAACAGTCTTTATAGATTTGTTCAGTTCCACCTTCTAGCCTACTCAGAAATAAAAAAAAAAAACAAAACCAAACAACCAAATAAAAAAACTCCAATAAACTTACAAAAACTTTACACAAATATTAGGTATATTTAGCTGAATGAAATGCAACTGAACTACCCTTGGACTTTCCAAGCTAGTCTGTAGTAACTGATGACAGATGCATTCCCAGTATGCCACAACTACCATGTGTTAGCTTAACTCACCTTTGTGAACTGCTCCATGGGCATATGAGAATACTCATTGCTTCATCCATAATTTAAAATCAATGACACTATATCAAGGCAATGATTTAGTAAAATGCATTTCTCCATTAGCTGCTGGTAATTGGAAGCTGACCATGCTGTCTGCTGACCCAAGCAACAACTGTCACAGCAACTTAAATTAAAAAAAAAAAGGTTGAAAAGTCTCTCAATCAGACTTCTTTTTCAAACAAAATGAAAGAAACTCTTCCTTTTAAAAAAGAAGAAAATGCTGCCCTCCATTGGATCAGACATCAGTGCTCTTCAGTTTAGAGTAAAGCAGGAAAATCTCTTCTGGAGGAGTCAAGTCTGGTATTGCATCCTTTAGCTGATTCCCATGTAAGGTCCATCTTGGAATTTAGCCAAAAGAACCATGATTTAAAATCCTGTCTAAAAGATATATCACCCTAAAACCCCTCACATCTCATGCCATGTTTGCGGTGGACTTGGAGACGGGAATATTTATTAAATTCAACACTTTATGCAGCAGTCCTTTGAACCAGCCCCTATCTGAATGACAAGGAGCACAATTCCAGAGATTTATTCAGGGACATCACAAAATGGCTTGGCAA
This sequence comes from Pipra filicauda, assembly GCF_003945595.2. NCBI lineage: Eukaryota > Metazoa > Chordata > Aves > Passeriformes > Pipridae > Pipra > Pipra filicauda. Next base: position 237,268 of record NW_024104661.1, on the reverse strand, counting down.
TGTCTCCCCTACTTTCACTAGAGAGGATAATTTGCATACAAAGCAGTGGACTTTAGAAAAAAGGTAGGTACCACTCTCAGATAATCAAACAAAATAGCTGGGGTCCATATACATGCAAAGCAAATAACACACAGAGCATGAATAATTAGCATTAATGAATGTCAAACTCATCACTGAAGCCTGGCTGTCGATTCACAACACTGCTGGAGTGTGGAACTACTGCTCCACTGGGAAGTAATACAAGGAAAAGGACTGAGGTCTATTGGGGAAGTCAAAGATGAAGGGGACCTTCTGTGAAAAAGATTATTAGAAAAATGATGTTTCCTTTTCCCTTTGTAAGGCAAATACATCCTCTGACAGTTTGATCCGACTAATGAGAAAAGTACTGTAAAGAGTCACAACCTGAGAGGGTTGGTTTGTTTGTTTGTTTTCCTAACCACAATTCTTCTTCAGAGTTTGTCAAAGGAAAACCTGAGTAGGTACCTTAGGATCTGGCTCTTCATACACTAGCTGTAGATGTAGAGAATAATAAGCCATTTTTTTTTTTTTACACAGAATCTTAGAAAAGCTCTTAAACCATTAATTTATTGTACATGCAGATTCAGAATCCACGGAGTTTAGGAAAGCTTTTTATCCATTACTTTCTTGTACATGCAGACTTAATCTTTACTTTCTGCCTGAAACTGCTCCACTGGAATATCTCTAAAGTTATAGCATTTCATTCCCAAAGGACAAAAGCCATGATAATATAAATTATAAAGAAATTTGTAATTTTCCACTATGAAGGTATTATATCCTATTAAGTTGTTCAGCATAACTTTCTTAAAAATAAGGTCAGATTTCCCACCCATCCCTCTCCCCAGATAAGGTACTCTTGCCTTATATTTATGATCAAAGACTAAGAAGCTGTGAACCACAGCACAGGGGTGAGATACTGCCCATCAAACAATAATAATTTGCCCCTGTGGGACACAGGCTACTGTACCGGGCCTGCCAGAACACACCAGGAGTCAGGACTTGTACAAAGTGACTTATGACAGAAACACGGTCAAGTAAAGAGGGCTGACAAGGCAAGAAAAGCTAAAGACACACAGAAAGAAGGATGGAGCAGGAGCAGGGCTGAGGAGGAAGCGTGAAGCTGGGATATTGAGGAAGAAAGCAGGATGAGGCTGGGAGGGGAGAAAAAGACGTGTCACTGCTTTGCTTTAGTCTGCAGAAATATGTCTCTCTCAGACACATCAAACTAGAGACGCTCAGGTATTTGGGTAAGTATCTGGTCCATGCCAGATAATTCCATCATTAGACTTGAAATTTCTGAGAGTAACTTTTCTTTTTCTTGGCTTTTGGTGAATTTTTTGGTAACAGACATTCACATACTGCTACTGTTGCATGGGCCTTGCAGCTGATTCTCTCTACATAAGGTATCACTACAATTCTTGCAGTTTTATCCTGCATTGTGTTAACAAAATGGTGTATCTCCTCCTGTATCTTGAACTGATAAACTTACACAACATCTTAGCTTTAGTACCCTATAAAAAAAAAAAAAAGATTTGCTTGGGCCCAAAGAGATGTTAGAAGCATTAATGCTCATGGCTAAAGAAACAAAGACTAATAAAAGAATCCCAATAGTTATTATTTTTTGAGGTTGAACCATTTACAGAGTAGCATTTTTGAATCTCTGGGTTTGGCATTACTGTCAAAGCTTCATTCTTTCCTTCTTAAATAGTTTACTTGGCCTGGAAATCGAGTTTGTTCATTACACTCTTACTGTTTTCTCTTTTTCCCCTTCTACTTGCAGCTTTTCCAAATCAAAACTGAAAACTTTTTCTTCAGTATGACGTGATTCCCACCAGGAAAGTTGGCAAGGGAAGCCACTCAAACACAAACATAAAAGATAATACCCTGTAACCACTTCCAGAGTCTTAAAAAAAACCCAAAAAACCAAAACAACAAAAAACCCCTTCAAATTTCTAAATAAAAAACCCCTTGCTTTGATAAAACAGTTTTTAAAGTGAAACATGGGAACAAACCGAGTGCTTCACCATTTAAGTGCTGTGACTCACAGAATTAGATTTACAGGAACAGAATTTTTCCTTAATAAATTCAAATACTTCACACCTGTGTTCAGCATCTGCCAGAGTTCACAGGTATCATTCTTTTAAACTTTCACTCCTTATCACAAGTCTTGCATTTTAAAAATAAAAGAATATGAAGATAAAATTATGAAGATTCCCACAGAATTTCAGATTCTTTTTAAGGAAACACCAGCTATTGTAAGACTTGTGATAAAACTAAGATCTGTGCACAATTCTATTAAAGTCACTGGGAAATAGCCCATTTTATAGGGGAAAAAATGTGTCCAAAGATCCCTTCTTTCTTCAGAAATTGTTTTCTTTTTTCATACGTGAGCTCTCTCTCAACTGAGATTTCCCTGCTATTGTATTGTTATAAGCACTATTGATCATCAAGTCCATTAAAAGCATTAGTCACCTTAAATAATTCATCTCTCCAGACTAGGTTTGGCCACTGATGCCATCAACAATAACCTTCTAGGAGACTTGTATTAAAGAAAATCTGCAGCTCAAATAGACAATATCCAAGAATAAGCAAGAAACAAATGACTGAGCAAATGTGCCACGTGATTACATTCCACTGGGGATTCCTCTAGAAATCAGGTATGTGGCAATGGGAAACTCAAGATCTTCAGATGGGGCATCTGTATGCAAATGACAACAATATTTATTAAAGCAGCAGCCCAGTCAGAGTATCTGCAATGAAGCTGATCCAGCCCAAGGTAGGCAGAGTTCAGGCTGTGGAGAGATCACATTCAATTTTGAAAAAAAAGGTTTAAAATGCAAAATATTTTAAAATATCTTCCCTATTTTTTTTTCCCCCTGTTAAATGGTGAGGTTCAGGGAGAAGATTCAGAAGAGCTGGTGGGCTGACACACTGTTGAACTCTGTACCAGATCTGCCTTGCTGCCGTAGCACGGGACTCATGAAAGGCAACTTACTCTGCTCCTGCAGCTAGCCCTGAAATCTGTGCTTAAACTGCACTGCTTGAGTACTCAAACTAGTGATCTCAGCACCTGAGTTGTCACGAAGGAAGTTTCTGTGGCTGCATTGACATCCACACTGTTTTGCAACCCTCTTACAAAGTAAAATCTATTAGTATTATATCCATTTAATTGTTGGTTAATCAACAAACTTCCTTTGGATTAAACCTTCCCCATTCATTTAACAACGAGAATTTTAATGACAACACATCTAAAGTCTGAAATGTTTTGCATTTACCTGCACTGTGGAAGAGAACTAAAACAGGGTATCTGGTTACAGACCTGAGGGGCTCTAGGAAGGCCCAAGAGGAAGGAAAAGTTCCTATGTTCTGACAGGTCACACTTGCTTTAGAAGGATGCTAGTGGCCAGTCACGAGAGAACAGTCAAAAGCAGAAGGAACATATACCCTGGGACAGGTTGTGCACTGCTGAACTTTCTGCATGACCGTATTAGAAAGATGTGGAGGAAATATTTAGTATGAGTATAGAGTGATGAAAGGAAAACCAGTGTCTCATCAGTTTCTACACTGGTACTCTCTACTGAGCTAACCAACACTGTCCTAGTATCTTTAATGAACACTGTGAAATATTATTAGAGATGTAGAAATTATCTGAGCCAAAGCTGTTCCTGAATTACTGCCATGTCTAGAATTATAGATCAATGGACTTAAGCAGAACAGACTTTCATTCAAAGAGAAAAGCAGATTGATCATTCCAAAGTGTGGTGAAGAGTCCTGTTCTGCTGCAGGCTGCACATGCTGAGGCACCTGGTTAAAAATTATGATGTATCAGATGAAAGAGAAAGTAACAGGAAATGGCAAAGCACACACTAGTAAAATATAGATAGGCTCAACCATCGCCTGGTCACTGTCTGGTTTCACAGGAGTCATAATGGAATTAAACTTTATGGAGTATTTGAAGCAGTAGAATTTTTTTTAATTTTTTTTTTTTTAATTTAGCAGGCAAATGTTCTCCAAGTCTAGACAGACATATGACAGGAAATCTGAGAGTAGAATGGACAAGTGTGAAGGAAAGTGGGTCTGTTTTAAGGCATACCTACCAGATGTTATGAACAAGTCTCTCATTTTCAGACAGCAGATCCAAATTTTAAAAAAAATTACTCATGCAGAAAAGAAAAACACATATGCATTCATGAAAATTAAATGTAGTAAATCAGTGGATATGAGTACAAGTGGGTAGTTGTTGTAGACAGTTGCCAGGTGGCTGACTTTGGATGCAGCTTCAGAAGCAGCATTTGCAAATAATGATGCTCATTTGTCTCAAAGTCTATCTCAAAATTTGGAAGACTGTCAGCCACAACATGGCTTGTAAATACCTTAAACTGGTAAGTGGTGAGAGAAAAGGGAAGCAGGGGAAGAAAATACACACCTAGGAGACTTACTGGCAAGTATAAATATACCTCAGTTTACAGGTTAAATCTGTGAATATCACATTTAATACACTTCTGTCACCATCTTAGTAAACCATTGTTCTGTGAGTAGGTTACTGTCCTACAGTGTCAATCAGCCCAGCATTGAACATCCTGTGAATTCACTAGCACAATTACTGCTTTATTAGCATGCACTAAACAAATTCCACAGTTCCTTTCTGCCAAAGTTTATTAAAACAGAAGTGCACTGGCAGCTGTCATTTCCTAACAAGGCACATAGTTTTAAAATGCTGTGGTTTATATGTAGTGGGAAACTGATACATTGGATGTATCTTTAGAACATTTTGTGTAAGAAAAATAAATCCAAATGCTACTCTTTACGCAAAGCTTATTGTCTTACTTGAAAAAAAATAAAATCAAAAAGAATGTTTTTGCATTTGTTTTTAAATGTGTTGACTAAAAGCAGAAGGGCACAATATCTCCTAAGAATGCAAAACACAGTTTTCTCAGTTCAGAATCTTTTAGTGGCTTGCTTAATGTACTGTATTGCTTACATCATATGCATCCACATTTGTAAAACTTGTCTTCAAGTTAGACTCCTGATCAAACCACTGTATAACAAAAGCAGAAGAACACATTAAGATTGCAACCTGATGGAAGATCAGATATTACACCTGTGTTGTAACAAGGATCTAATCTACCTAGACTACTCCAATTCTGTCCCAGTGTTCCATGAAAGCAACAGGAACCTTCTTTTACTTAAGTGATTTTCTGACTTTTTTAAAAAAATTAACTTTTCTATTATTGATACTCAGAAAGTATCAGAGAAGAGCAGGCACCGCTACACAATCACACTTTTGGAACGAGGAGTCAGTGAGGTTTTGCCAAGTGGTGCAGACAGCAAAAATGTCTCTCAGGTGACTAAACTCCTGTCTCTGATTCCACACTTCCCTCCTGCATTTCCAAGTTAGGAGAATATTTGAAACAGAGCCACTGAAAAGTGTTTGCGGAAAGCCCAGCAGCTGGGGACTTCCAGAGATAACAAATTAGCACCAATAGGAAACAAGGGAAGCAGGTGAACATGGCTGTTGAAAGTTTTGGTGTTGTAGCTCAGTTTGTAAGTGCAAGACTGAACTCTAAAAAAAAAGAGTGGCATTGAAGTCTGCCTCAACCATCCTATAAGCACTGTTACACTGTTGGTATAAATAGGAGTTCGAGCACATGCTATGGTTTAGCTGAAATACTCCATAAATTCATACTTGACTCTGAGCCAACTTCCTCTTCAGGTGGAAGCTGACTTCACTAATTAAATTACTTTAATTAGAAAGCAGTTACAAGGTACTTACAGTAATAAAAAAAGTGAACCTACTACCAGGCAGGTTTAGCTATAGAGTTTTAAATCTAAGGTCCTAAACACTCCTACAAGTGTGTCCTTGACACAGACCAACTACAAAATCCCGAGTTTGGAGAATCATTTCAGTACCAAGCATGAAGACATTCTTGGGCTTTTATCTCCTGCTTTCATGACCATTATGTCCAGACAGTGATCTGCTGATATGCTTGTTATCAGCACTCATTGAGACTGGGCCAGTACATGGCTACATCAACTGATGTTATTGTTATAAAGTCAAACAAATGGCTCAGGAGCAGCTGTAGAAGATGCTGCCCCCATATTTCCCCTACCCTCAGCCTCCTCTGATAGTTCATGCCACCTATTTTAAAAGGCAGCCAGACAGCTGCTCAGCACTCCACAACCTCTGTTCTACTTGGTAATGAAGCCCTCGGAAAGATGAACTGATATTTTACAACCAAATTAACTTTTACATTAATGTCCATTGCTCCAGTGAAAATAATTCACACATGGAAATAACTGAACTCCTTGTGCCTGACAGTTAACTCCATTATGTAGCTTCCTTTTAAGCTGGTCAGAGTTCCTCTGTCTGCTACTGCTCCTTTGTATTCTCCCTTATAAAACAAACACGGTGACAGCAAGAAATGGGTACTTCTACTTTACATTAACATGGCACCTCCTGTCCAAAGACATTATTTCACTAATGAAATATCAGGCCACCACCAAAGAAAATGTTTCTCACCATAGCACTCATAAAACCAAACAAACCGTGGATATAATCCTACCAGTGCCTTTAAAATTATAGAACACAGCTGTATGTTTAAACATAAAGAATCTTTTGGGCAAGAAAGAAATAAGATCACATCTGTAGACTCCTTTTGAACCCCATCCCTCTCTCGGCTGGTAAATGAGTCTCCACTTCCATAAGCAAGCTGTGTAGGTCTCCCACAAACCTGATTCCCTGGTCCTCATGGAAAGCAAAGGGCTTCTGTAAAACAGTGCAGCTCCTGAGTTCCACATCAGTCTTTGTTTTCATACATGTGAACACAGCTAGATACATGCACCCAAACACATGTATCTGTACCTTCTGCTCCCTCCTTCTTCAGAGGCAGAAGCACTGATTGAGGAAATGAAGCGAACAAGCAATCTGTCCAAAGGCCCTTCTTTCAAAGGGAGCTTTAATGAGCTCTGAAACACTTGCAAAGCAGCCTTATTTTTGAGCCTTGGAGTCTTGACTCTCTAAGGCAGGATGAAAAACTCCTCAGGTAACCTGCTCCTGGTGCCACATGGAGTGGAATGCACTTGGCACAAAACCAAGAGCCTGACTCCATAAATTGCAGGGACTGGTATCTCTCACAGGAGGCAGCCAAACTCTTCCCTGAGTCATCTTCTCCTTCACCCTGAGGAGCCTTTCTTACTGGCTCTTATTAAAGCACAGCTTTTACTCTGCAACACTTTCGCTAATGCCTTTCATCTAGACATGAATAACAACTGCACAACATCCATATTCACTAGGCTACTGTGACAGGCTGTCTAAAACCAGCTAATAATTTACATGGAAATTGTATCTGTCAGAGGGTACCCATACGGCCAGTATAGTAGAACAATATTGAAACAGGCTCAAGAAATTAATTAAACCTTTTAGATGAGGGCTGCACAGTTCAGACAAGATGCAACCCTTAGGTTCCACAGGCATATGATTTTACAAAATTTAGACGTAACAGATTAACAGATTATATAATTGCATATGTTTTTAGAAACTGCCCTTCCAACCTGAGTTGCTTAAATACTTCTACTGTACTTAACATGCCTGAGAACAATAAAAGACATAATAAAGACAAAAGATCAAAATGTTTTCTAGCTTTATCATCATCATGAGTGGTTTGAAGCATGCTGCTGCATCACTGAAAAAAAGAAAAAAACAAAACAACTGATCCAGAACCCCCTTGTGATACTCAAGGATCTGGAATTAATCCAGTAGGTCTCTTTACACAGACTACTCAAGAATCATGGAATCATAGAATACACTGAGTCGAAACGGACCCATCGGGATCATCAAGTCCAACTCCTGGCCCTGCTCAGGGCACCTCAAAACCAGTAAGGTAAATTTTGAGCTGCTTCTGATCAATATGAAGCAAAAATGAGTAACTCAACACAGTTCTGAAAATGCAAGATATGCTTGTTTTTCAATTATCTCTGAAGGCAGCTGTCAGTAACGTCACTGACACCAGCAGTAAAGCTAAAATGAAACCATTTTAAAGATCAGAAGAAAAAACCCTAAATAGCAGCATTCCATTATAATTCCTGCACCAATTCCAACACATAGTGTCAACAGAGTGGTGGTGAATCGTGCCACATCCAGTTGGTGGCCATTGCCTAGTGGTGCTCCCTAGGGCTCAGTATTGAACCCAGTCCTGTTTAATATCTTTATTGATGATCCGGATGAGGGGATTTAGTGCACCCTGGGTAAGTTTGCAGACAACACCAAGTTGGATGGGAGTGTTGATCTGCTGGACAGCCTGGACTGATGGGCTGAGGGCAATTGTATGATGTTCAACAAGGCCAAGTGCTGGGTCTCACACTTTGGCCACAACAATGCCATGTAGTGCTACAGGCTGGGGGGAAGCGTGGCGGGAAAGCTGCCCAGCAGAAAAGGACCTGGGGGTTAAACAAAGTAAGGTCAAGGGACCTGCCCAGGAAATTCAGTTCCTGGGAGTAAAGTGGCAAGATGGATGCTGCCAGATCCCAATGGATGTGGTTAACAAAATAGCAGCTATGTCTCCACTGACCAGCAAGAAAGAAACACGGGCTTTCCTAGGTGCTGTGGGTTTTGGAGGCTGCACATCCCAGAATACAGTCAGATTGTAAACCTTCTCTGCCTTGTGAACAACAAGTTTTTGAACAGATCAAACAAGAGATTGTTCAGGCAGTAGCCCTTGGGCCAGTCAGGACAGGATGTAAAAAACGTGCTCTGCACTGCAACTAGGGAGAATGGTCCTTCCTGGAGCCTCTTGGAGATCATCATGAACCAGCCTGAAGGTGAATATTTGGTCTATCATCTGAAGAGGAGCAGGTGACACATGCTGAGGAAACCTCACCATATAATCAGCTACCAGAAAATGAAAGGCAACATGCTCTCTTCACTGATGGCTCCTGTCGCATCGTAGGGACAAACTGAACATGGAAAGCTGCCATATGGAGTCCCATGCAGTGAGTTGCAGAAGCCATTGAGGGATAAGGTGGACCAAGTCAGATGGCAGAGCTGAAAGCCATCTTGGGCCTTGAAAAGCAAGTCCTGTGGCGATATGATGCTCCAGAGAGAACTGAGTCCGAGAGTGGGACTCATTCCAAGAATATCCTCATAAACACCTAGGCCAGAGAGCACAGGGTATACCATATTCCCTGTCATGCACCAGCCTCCGGGAAAATTGAACAGTGCAATGGACAGCTAAAAACCACAATGAAGGCAATGAAGAGTGGGACCTTCAAACACTGGAATCTATATTTAGCAGAGGCCATGTGGTTAGTTAACACCAAAGGCTCTCCTAGTCAAGCTGTCCCTGCCCAGTCAGAACCCTTACATACCACAGATGGAGAAAAAGTCCCCATTGTGCATATGAGGAGTATATTAGGAAAGACAGTCTGGATTAGTCCTGTCTCAAGCAAAGGCAAACCTATCCATGGGATTGTTTTTGCTCAAGGACCTGGGTGCACTTGGCAGGTAGTGCAGAGGGACAGGGAAACACGACGTGTACCTCAAGGGGACCTGATTTTGGGTGAGAACAGCCTGTGATGCTGAATTGCATATACAATGCCAGTTGCTAAATGACAATGCCATTGTATACTGTACACACCATGGAGAAATGAGTATGGACCGCTCCACTTACACCAGTCATGGACAACAGGAATTCAACAAGTATTTTTGTTTGTGTAGTGTATACAGACATATATAGGTATATAGTTGATAGGTTGAAATCTGGGCATGTTATGGATGATATAGAATCAGGAGGAATTTCTTCTCAGAAAGGATTGTTAAACATTGGAATGGACTGCCCAGGGAGGCGGTGGAACCACCGCCCTTGGAGGTGTTCAGAAAACAACAGGACTTAGTACTGTGGTCACTCTGACAAGGTGGTGATTGGTCAAAGGTTGGACTCGATGATCTCAGAGGTCTTTTTCAACTTATATTATTCTGTGATTCTGTATCTTAGGCCCTTTGTCCTGCAAAGTTTCATGCATTTTCTTTGTACCTAGAAGCTGTCTCAGGAGTCCAAATCAAGATTATGCCCAAAAGTGTGAAAGGCAAACTGTAAATTCAGAAAACTTCTAGTTTATGTGCTCAAACTATGTTCAACATTCTTTCAGGAGCAAAACAAGATGACTAAAGTGGGGTCTTCTGTGAACTTGATTTCTCTTCCTTCCTCCTGTCTGCTATCATGGAGCATCAGATGCTCACTTATTTAACTTCACTTGTTCACCTTACCTGATTGGTTTTGATGCAACTGTTCATGTAAATAAAATCACTCAATTTTCTAAGTATTCAAAGATTATATTTTAAATTTGTTACTCCCAAGAGTGTTCACTGCATTTTTTTGGACTGTAAGCAACATTTTTTGAACATTAACTTACTTCTCCTCTTTATCAAAAACCCCTCCAACAAAACTCCACACGCAGCCCTAGAGAAAATAAAGAACAACAACAACAAAAAGCCAGCCAGGGTGGATACACAGTTCTTTTACAGAAAGAACCTGTTATAACAGTGTTTGCTCAGCACATGTCTGACGAAGCAGTTAGAACTCAGACACCTTCCAGCTCAACAATTTCTGGAAAAGAGCTCAAGGTTCAGAGGAGACACCACATCGAGTAAGACGTGTGCAGCTGCCAACAGTACACAACAACACCTGTGCGCTGGACTCATTAAAGATTGAACCAGGGAAGTCACGTGTGCTCTCAGAAATGGCTGACAAGTGCCATGCTTAACAACACGGCTCAAAAACTTCGGAAAAAGGCAGCAAAATGGAGTTACCTTCGGATGAGGAGGATGGCACTTTCACCAACATTTCTTTGGCAGACGATTCAGGTAAGAAACTGCAGTGCTCTACTGATACAATGCAGAATCCATGGGCTTAATAACAGCATTGTGTGAGCAGACAAATTTGTAGATCGTGATTACTGGGTACAAGGCACTTTTAGCAAATGCCTTCACATAAACTTTTTTTAGTTGTGTGGTTGAATAAGCCTTGTGATTTGTTAAGAATTGAGATTTTGGGGATATGGAGGGTACCACAGTTTTCACATATTAACATATAGTAATATACATTCATCAGCTGAGCACATAGAGCCTTACACTTTTTAGAGGGACAGTGTTACAGAATGGTTAACTCAGTAGTTACTACTATCAAATAAAATACAGATAATGTTCTGAACACAGAACAATAACCTCTTTGACATGCTCTCAGGAGAGCTCACAAGAAGTGTTGCAAATTCATTAGTAATGGAAAAAAGCTGATAATTTAAATTTCCACTATTAAGCATTTAATTGTTTTAAAAGAAACTACAAAGACTGCCTCCCCCACCCAACTTACAGAATAAAAATTACTTGGAAGGGGAAGTAGGACAATTCTACATACTGGAAAAATGAAGTAAGTTAATATGAATTGATAATAAATTATTTAGAAAGGTGTGGCCAGAGTATCAACTTGATCACGTCAGCATGGCTGACATAGAGCTGTGCTAATTCACAGGAGCTAGGAGGGCTTATTTATGAATAATACAAGTCCTATTCCCTCCCCACCCTCTCTTTTTTTTTTTTTTTAACATAAAGAACATTATTGTGCATGCTATATTTACCTCCTGTATAAAAACCAAAACAAAAAAAAAAACAACATTGAGTTGATTTTATTTTTAGAACACAATTTTCTAGCAATTCAATATTAGTGTGACGGTGTTGAGTTGGATATTTGAATGCACTTCATTTATACAGAATATAGCCTTATGACATCAAGATGTGGTTGACCTGAACTATTCACAAGAAGACAATTTGGCAGACCTTGGTCCAGGCTGTGCAATAATGAAGGGTTCTCCTGACAGTGAATCTCACTCTTTTCCTGTAGCAGGGTATAGAAGAGTAGGGAAAAGGTATCCTATGAGAGAGACACTGTTTCGTGACTTGCCGTGCAGCTGGTAACACCTCAAGAACAAATGAGGGGCAGCATTCAGTGACAAGATTGTCTTGTCCTTGCAAAACATCCAGAACTGAGTTGCAAAACTCCATTTGAGTTAGGGATGACCCCATAACACAGGATATGTTTGAATCTGTCCTGTCTCACAGATGGGTGGTTTTGCCATATAGCTTGCTTAGTCTTTCAGAAGTCAAGTCACTTCCTTTAGAAGGCAAACACCCACCAGCCTCCTTTACTGCTCTAACCTCAGCACCCTTGCAGCTTGGAAAATGGTATTACCCATGAGAAAACAGAGGCACGAGGTTAAAAACTCTCTCATTCAAGCACCTACTGACAGTGGGTACCAAAGTCAGCCCCTGAAAGATGTCACTGCTATGAACTGAGCAGTTCAGATTTACCAGACTCTCGATTGCAGTAATACACCCAAGGTCAGAGAAGGCTCATGTCCACAACACAGAGGACCACAAACAAGGCATCTTTATTAAAGATCTGCTACCAATATTACAGGTTTTCCCTAGTAGTGAGGAGGTGGGGACAATCACTCAGAAAGCAGAAGTAAAATCAGAATAATTGAAAATAAGTGACATTTTCAGGCAGGCTTATAGCTTGAAGGCACAGAGGGTAAATACAGTAAGTATCATGGTGAACATGATAACCTGGGTCCATTTCTTCTGCCAGATGGCAACACCTGGAGGTTAGAAAGGTATGAGAAGATCCCTAAACTATAATAGGAAGAGACTACGATACACTTTGTAGGAAACAGTCTTCCTTATCTCTCCCAGCTGAAGTTAAGACTAATTACAGTAATTCTAGGGCATTGAAGCTAACAAGCAGAGTGGGGTGGGCCTTATAGCTGTAACTGTAAGGCTGGAGAAGAACATCAATTCCAGAAGAGCAAGGAAGCTAAAAATCTACACAGTGAGAGAAACAAAAAGATTCCTTAGGATGGAAAACAGCAAGTTCAAGCATGGAATAAAGGAACTAGGCTTGCAGTATGTAGATCATAAGTGAACTTTGTCTGAGAATGATAATGATTTACATGCAACTTGAGCACATTTGTTATTGCATAAGGTTTCCCCTCTGTTTCTTAAAACACACTGGAAAAGATACTAAACAGACAAGCAGAACAACATGCTGCATATCTACAATCTGACACATAATCAGAATACAGCCTTCCTATCAAAGTTTCCTTAGTACAGTGAAAAGCCATTGTGTCAAAGCAACAGGGGTTACTGAGTCTGATTAACCGAGTGCAATGCAGGAATATTTAATAGCCATTGCTCTTTCAAAACAGCAATATTTCTCTATTTGTTAAGTATGCAGGTATCAAAAATAAAACACTTCCACGTAAATCAAGACAAAGACCAAATGGTAGCAAGACAGAAACTCCTCGATAAGTATTTTAATAGCAGTATCAACAGTGCATGAAATCAAGGAAAGCTTTTGCTAACGGCATTTGTGAAAATATTTTCACCTTTAATGAAATACCTTTTAATTTAGAAACTCATAGCTCTAGATAAAGTTCCCTCAAAACATGACCTACCCAAACAAAAACACAGAGGAAATTAAACCAGAAGTAAAACAAAACAGTGAGATGATGTCCAACAGCTGCAAAAAATTCTTTATTGTACTTCTGATCAATGCTGAATAAGTAAATCAAGGCACTCTTTCCTTTTTGTAAAGTACCTAGAAATTATCATACTCTTTTTTCCAAATACTCTACAGAAAGCCAACACTAATGACCACATTTCTCATGTAAACCCATCCTTTTAAAAGCAGATATAAACCCCAAAATGTTTGGGCCTAACTTACAGAAAGACAAAACAGTTTTTCATCTTAATAGGTTACCAGTAAAAGCTTTATGGAACCTTGCTAAATATCCTTCCAAAAAATCTAATGGCAAACCTATAGCCAATGATTACAAGGGGGATCATATTGTTAACAAGACAGTGTTAACAGTCATATATGTTGGTATTCACAGCCTAGAGCTGCAAAGGGTCCAGTTCCTCAGTCTGTTTAAAAATGGGTTTTTGTGGAGTCAGAGCAGAAACAAGAACATTTGCACTCATGCTCAATCTTGCAAAGGATGGGATGCAGCTATATGTAGACTATACAGCTATATGTAGCTATATGAAGGTAGGCCTCTTCAGGGGTAAAGAAAAAATATCACTTTCTGAGGTTTGCCTTTTGTAGACTTTCTAAAGAGGCTGCATTTTTTTATCCCAACTGTGTGCTCACAGGTTATGTCATCTGATGAGGTCCCATTCTCACTCAGGACCTAAGGCAAAACCAAAACAAGCACAACAACTAAGGACACAGACAAGAGTTAGAACAATGTAAGCCAAAGTAGTTGCTCATTTTGTGTCATTTGATTAGGTTGGAAAAAGCACAAACCAAGAAATACTCGAATTCTGCATTTGACAGAAGTGCCTAATTGGAAATTTGCACAAGGAAGTGCACAAGGCTACAAAAGCCTTTTGAGGTTACTCTGAAAGAGTAACAAGAATTGCAGAGAATTTGGGTGTAAAGCAACATTACATGAAAAAAACCACCTCAGAGTCTGTTAGTTCTGCAGAGAAACAAACCAAGAAGATTTGAGGTAAGGGGTCCTACAAGTCAGCATTGCAGGGAAAAAGGATTAAGCCATCTGTGTTCCTTTTTGTCTTTTTCTTTGTGGCAATAACTAGCCAAAGGAGGAAACAGTACAGTTCAAATAGCAAACTCATCTCAGAAATATGTACAATGCCTTCCTCAGTTAGAGGAGAGGAGAATACATTTCCATTGTAGTGGGGAACAGTGAAACCTCTGTCATCAGTCAGCTGACGCAGGCGCCTCTGGTGCCTGTAATGTTGCCAAAAAGGAAGTCAAAGGCTTGTTGGTTTGCTCTGTGTGCCATGGAGAAAAACAAGATGTACACCAGAGTTTTAGAAAGAGAAAGTCAGAAAACATTTGTCATTAGCAGCAATGGCTTAGAGTCTGAGTCCAGAGCAACAAAATCCTCTCCTCTCCACTAGTAACTGTACGTGTATGTGTATTCAGGTAAACTGTTAATGATGCTTTACATCCTGGGGAGATGATTGTATTTTAAGGAAAAAAATGCTCTTTCAGTGAAGCTGAATAAAATAATTCCTTTTGACAGTGGCATCAGCTAGTTTTAGAAAATCTAACTGGAACTTAGGGTACAAGTATATATAGATAATTACATTTGTGAAGTGAAATGTGTTGTTCCTATAAATTTAATATAATGACAATATTATGAATGCCTCCTCTGCTTTAACCAAATGCCTTAGAAAATATAAAACAAATTAGTAATAAAGAAAGGGTTTAGCACCTCTTCTTAGTTACATTCAAGTCAGTTTTGACTTCAGGAGCTCTGACACAGCACTAGAACTTACGAGTTCTCTTTATAACTCTTCAGTGAGAAAATCCACTCATCTGAAGCAAGTAAGCTAGTGTGACATGTAAAAACAGTTTAATAAACCAAACAGTGGAACATAACTTAGGGTAGTGTTCAAGTATTTCTAGTAACAAAGAGAATACTCTTATTTCTTCTTTCAAACTGCACAGTGCTATTGGAATGTTGTTATGCTGCTCCACAGAAGAAAACAATTTCCAGTGTTTGGGAATATTATTTAATTTTCTTAATAAGGTGTATGTTCTCCAAAGAAGAGAGCACTAAGTTTGCAAACAAAACCAATAAAAAAAAGCTCTGTGAACACAGGTTGTGGCCCATCTCTCAGCCTTGTGCTGCATATTCCAAAGACTTGAAGTTAACAGCCACGCAGCAAAGATGGCCAGTTTGCTCACAGTTACATATAATTAGTATTAACCTAATTAATTTTGCTCCTCCCAGTCAGTGGGGAAGCCATAGTGAAGCAAATGCTGCCAGATCCCTCTCAAACAGATGGCAGACTTTGGAAGGATTGTTTCAGGTTCTCCTGGGAATAGTCCTCAAGCAAGACTTGCCATCTAACAACTTACAGAACAAAGACATGACACTTTCTAACACAAGAGCGAACAAAATACTACAGGCTGATAAAAGCAAGAATTGTTATACAAGGGCTTGAATTGGCCACCCCCAGCCAAAGGGGACACCAAACACACCCCAAAATGCAAGGTAGTATTTGGTTACTCTACAGATATCATAGAATCAATTAGGTTGGAAAAGACCTCTGAGATCATCCAACCTTTGAGTGATTATCACCTTGTCAACTTGACTATGATATGAGTGCCATGTCCAGTCATTTCTTGAACACTCCCAGGGATGATGACACCACCACCACCTCCCTGGGCAGCCTGTTCCAATGTTATACAACCCTTTCTGTGAAGGAATTCTTTCTGATGTCCAACCTGAACCTCCCCTGGCGCAGCTGGAGGCTATGTCCCCTCCTCTTATCCCTAGTTACCTGAGAGAAAGGGTCAACACCCACCTGGCTACAACCTCCTTTCAGGTAGTTGTAGAGAGTGATGAGGTCTCCCCTGAGCCTCCTTTTCTCCAGGCTAAACAACCCCAGCTCCTTCAACCATTTTTCATAGAACTTGTGCTCCAGACCCTTCCCCAGCTCCACTGCCCTTGTCTGGACATACTCCAGCACCTCAATGTCTTTGTTGCAGTGAGGGGCCCAAACTGGACACAGCACTTGGTGTGTGGCCTCACCAGTGCCGACTATAGGGGGTCAATCACTGCCCTGGTCCTGCTGGCCACACTATTTCTGATACAGACCAGGACACCATTGGCCTTCTTGGCCACCTGGGCACACGCTGGCTCATGTCCAGCCAGCTGTGGACCAGCACCCCCACGTCCTTTTCCACTGGGCCACTTTTCAGCCGCTCTTCCCCCAGCCTGTAGCACTGCATGGGGTTGTTGTGGCTGAAGTGCAGGACTCGGCCTTGTTGAACCTCATACTGTTGGTCACAGCCTTTCAACCCAGCCTGTCCAGAGCCCTCTGCAAAGCCTTCCTACCCTCCAGTAGATCAACACTCCCACACAACTTGGTGTCGTAATATGCATAGCTGTGCCTTCCCTAGGGCACATTCTGCATTATAAAAGGAACCTGATTGTTTTGGTTATCCTCTAAATGCCTAAATCTTGAAATTTAAAGAGCACAAAAAATGTAACTGATACTATGTTACCCAGAGAGCAAGACAGGTGAGGTGAGGTAAGATATTTGAAAAACCAATAGGTAAGTCATGTGATACATTAAACTTCTCTTGTTTTGGTTGATTTCTCGTGAAAGAATACTTTGGGATGTGGGCTTTTTTTTCTGTAGTGTATTAGGTTTGGATGCGTTTTGCTTTGTGTTTCGAGGGGTTTTTATGTGTGTGTTTTTTGGGTGTTTGTTTGTTTAAAACTGCTAATGCATGGGATATTTAGAATCCTGGAATTGATTTCTTTGCACCAGAAAATAAGGGAGAGTTAGGAATGCAAACCTTTTTAAGGGGACACAGGATGATCTAGGCATCCTCTCTGTGGAATGTGCACCCACCAGTATCAATCCAACAGTTTTGGCCCCTGGACTGTGCAGATCAGGGTTGTGCACAGTAGAGTTGCTCCCTGCTGCCCCAGCACTTAAATATACTTTCCTGGGTGACAGGGGATGAAGGACAGGGAAAGAAATAGGGCAACGTGCATCAATCTTTCCACAATAAGGATTTGGGACACAGCCAGGTCACAAAGAAAACAGTTTCTAAATGTTGGGGCCAAGGAGCACGTGCCAGCTGCACAATCTTATCTATTAGGGAAAAGGAATTCATACTAAGCACTCAGAGCAGGAAGATGCACTGTGTGAGATCCAGTATGTCTGAGTTTACAGCAGTACAAACCCAAGGAAGCTTCTGTGCAACTGTTTAACCCAGTAACACATAGCACTCTGTAGACTAAAAACACCATCTGCTCTCTGCAATGCTGACAGTGGAGGCTCAGAAAAAGACAATTTTCTCTAAAGGAAAACCAAAAAGCCTCTCACATAGGTTAACTTCTGAAAAGGAGTTCCATCCTGCTGCTCATGCTCAAAAATCAGAGTTAAGAATCAAAAGAAAATACTACAGTCAGAAACCACAACCACACAAAGTAGAATGAACCCTCAATGACAGAGGTACCAAAGAGGAACCAGTGGGTAAACTAACAGCTCTTGAAATTATTTCTGTTTTGGCTACAATAGGATAGGAGCCAATATGTCTAATTTCCATTCTGTCCTGTAATTTAACATCAAGGATCTTCCCACTTTGCTCATTTTGGGACAGTTTAGACAATAATACAATATACAGCAAGAAAATAATACAGCAAGAAAATTGGAATTTCTGTAGTAGAGAGGTGCATTTCCCCAAGATAAGCCTGCAATATTCCCCCCTGCCTTACAGTATAAAACACAGCAAGTTCCTCACCAGATAAGCAAGCTCTCCATCCATCTGTATAAACCTGCAGACTCTGGCCATATTCTTTTTCCTTGTTAATCAAAGTGCTGGAGATTGTCTCATTAGAAAGAATTGTGAGAACCTGTTGATTGCCAGGCTTGCCACACAGCCGGTGCAGGAAGCAAGATGAAAACAGTGTGAGAAGCACTCGTCATTGTAAAAACAGCAATCAAGGAGAGTTACTAACAAGCTCCTAAAGCCCAGCAACCACCTGAGAGGACTGCTTGCAAGGAATAAGGATTGCTGTGTTTAAAACAGCCATTGTAGAGAAGGTGATATACTTCTGAGCACACTAGCTAATGGAACTGAAAACAGACTAATTTTCCAGTACAGACAGACAGCAGGACTCTAATTACAGTAATTCATAACCTGAATAGCATTCAGTCTAGTCTGAATTTATCTGATTGTAAGGTTAAAAAAGTTATTAACACAATGATAGTAATACTGTGGAGGCAGCCGGAAGATATAGATATTGGAAATACACACTTTCTGAAGTGTACTTAAAAATACAGTAGAGGGCTCACTTCCCAAATGCCTTTATCTTCCCGTGTATCTGCATAGCATCGAATTACTTATTTATAACTAGATATATTCCTGCAATTTAGGGATACAATATGGATATATTTCACTGCAACATATGGTTCAAACTACATGGTACAAAGGTACTACAAGTTATGCAGTGCAGTCACTTCAGTGAAGCCACTAAAATTAGCTCTGGTCCTGAATGTTTTTCATTCCTTTACTGTGGCTCACAGACTGTGCTGTGAGGTCAAAGCGAGGACCCTGTGCAGCATGTTATTCCCTCCAGGGAACTAGGGAAAGAACGAAGACACAGGAGTGTAGTTTTGGAGCTACCGAGCTATTAGATGAGAGTAACTCCGTGAAGTTACTTAGCTTCCTGCGTGATGTGATCTCTCATGCTGTGAGATCCAGAAGCAAGGAGCTAAATTACAATTAATCCAGATACTGCTGTGGAAAAGGCTTGCTGATCTGCCAGACTGGAAGCAGCTAAGCCAGTTATACATGGCACTGAACTGGCAGAGGTAAACCCTGATGGACTCCAGCTGTGAGGCTCCTCTCTCACAGAGCTCCACATGTGAGCACCTGAGAGTTCACAGCAGTCACACACACTGTCGGTTTTCTCTGACCTTCCTCAGGCTTTGCCAACCTACCTGAATCCGAAGGGGTTATCCACCAGGGAACAGCTGCCTTTTCTCGATTTCTTGTGAACGCTATGCAGAGCAACTGGCGGCCGAGGACCACTGCTCTGAACACCGGCAGTGTGTGAGCACAGAACAAATTAATGTTAGCATTTATTCAGAATCACAGACTGGTTTGGGTCGGAAGGGGCCTTAGAGATCATCCAGTTCCAACCCCACTGCCACGGGCGGGGACACCTTCCACTGGACCACATTGCTCAAAGCTCCATCTAACCTAGTCCTTGAACACTGCCAGGGATGAGGCATCCAGAACTTCAGGATGCACCAGTACCTCACCACCCTCGCAGTGGAAAACATTCTTCCTTTAATTTAATTTAATCGCGTTCTTGCTAGTTGCTTCCATTATCTTATTGGCAACCCGGCGGGATCTAACGGGAAAGGGCCGGGTGCGGCTCAGGCAACCCGTAAGGCAGGCACAAACTGTGACACGCCGCCCCGGCCGCAGGAAGGCAGCCTCTCCCCCCATACGCCGCCCGCATCCATCCATCCCTCCCTCCATCCTTCCTGCCCGCATCCCGCCCCGTGCCCGCCCCCTCGCGGCGCAGGCGCGGTGCGAGCGGAGCGGGGCCGGGCCGGGCCGGGGCGCAGCCCGCGGGGAGGCGGCAGGTTCGGAGCGGCGGGAGGTCGGGAGGGAGCGCCGGGACGGTGGGCGGGTGGGTCGGTGGGTGGAGGGAGGGAAGGCCGGGTGAGGGGGGGCGCGGGCAGGGCCGCGGCGCTGCCGTGTGGCTCCCGCGGGGCAGCCCCTCTGCGGCGCTGCCTCCCCCCGGCCCCCGAGCACGGGCGCTGCGGCCGGGATGGGGCCGGGAATTGGGGATGCGCGGAGCCCCCGAGCCGTGGGCACGCCTGTCCCGCGGGCCCGGGCACCGGCGAAGGGGGGTGGGAGGGGGACAAAGCGGGGCCCTTCCGCTCCTGCGTTTGGGAATAGCCAATTCCAGAATGATCGGTGCTGGGAAGGCGGCAACTACATCACCGGGACGGAGATATCTTATGCGTTAGAGGCGTCCGGATCGGTCATTTTTGTAAACAGAAGCATAGTTACTCGAAGAACCATAGTTACATACCACATAAGGCCCTAGGAAAAATAATTAAAGAATGGTAAGGAGTGTTCCTCTGCCTTAGGCTTAAGTGCAGGCCTTTCACTGCCAATTAGAAAAACGCACCTAAAAGCCAAATATAAAGGCAGTTCCATTAACAGTTGCCTCCATGTTCTTTTCTTTAAGCAGAGCATCTCTCAAGGAAACGCTCTTCAAAAGTGGAAAGAGCCCATTCTACAATGATGAATGCCGACATGGATGGTATAAGTTCTTAATGTTCTTGTTATTCTTTCTACTTAATATAATTTCCAACTGTTTGCAGAGGTTGCACTAAAACTCTCATGATTTATTGCAGCTGTTGAGGCTGAGAATCAGGTGGAATTAGAAGAGAAAACACGGCTTATTAATCAAGTTTTGGAACTGCAGCACACACTTGAAGGTTAGCAGCTTGACACATCAGATTTTTTACAAGCACACAGTAATAAGCAAAAGAAGAGAACCTCACTGCTCTGCCCTACCTTAGGCACAGTGTCCAGAAGTATGTCACTTAAAGCAGTTGAAGGTACATAGGCAAGATCTTGGAACTAGGTTTTTTCTTTCCTCTTTATGCAGAATTGTGTTTGCTCGACTCTCATAATACACATCAAGCAGGAGGGGTGATACAGTTAATTTGTTGCTTATTAGCTGACACACATCTTTGAGTCTGTTTCCAAGTAGCTGAGTTTGCAGTAGCTTAATTCAAAAATTCAAGAAAATAATAAAGTTACAGACTAGGAGTACGTTTAAGAAGTTTATCCAAATACTGTACTACAAAATAATACAGGAAGAGTGGGCTTTTGATAAAACTTTAGTAGCAGAATGTTAGTTTATATTACTGTGTTAACATAATACCTTAGGGTAACGTTTCCTGCATTAAAGGTGTGATGTCTGATATAGGCCCGTAGAACATGTTAATTATTGCATGCAACAGTGTCTAATACTTCTCTTATAATATCACCTTCGCAGATCTCTCAGCACGAGTAGATGCTGTTAAGGAAGAAAACTTGAAACTGAAATCAGAAAACCAAGTTCTTGGACAGTATATAGAAAATCTGATGTCAGCGTCTAGTGTTTTCCAAACAACTGACACAAAAAGCAAAAGGAAGTAAGGGCTGACTCATAGATGATGCTGTTGTATTGCTGCTGTCTTTTTTTGTTTTAACTGGCATAGGCTACATGAGCTAAAATACCTTAGTTTGTGGCTTACTGGATACTTAAAGATTATAAACTTCGGTGATAAACAGAATTAAGAGCATTATCATGGACAGGAGACGTAAGTTTGCGTATTAAGATTAAGCAATGTGCAAATGTAGTGTAGATAATTACTAAATTTTGATATTTGTTTTTAAAAATGAGCATATCTTGTTAAAAATCGGATTCAGTTTGTGAGGTTAAACAAAGGTCTGTTGGCACTCTTTGAGGTCTTAGGGTAGAGTTCTTGACTAGCAAAATAAGTTACAATATTGTGTTGAAGCCCTGTTTGATAAAAATATTCAGAGTCTAATTGCATCACTTTTTTCACATGAAATATATTTAATTATTGTGTAGTACTGTTCGTAGCTCTGCAAAGCAACTTAAAACAAGAACCTATAAACCAGTTAAGCATTTCTGTGAAGTAATAACAGTATGATATTGTTTGTAGGGCTTGCATACAGAAAAACACTTAAAATTTTTTGGGAAGGGGGAGGATAAGGGAAAGAGGAACAGGGCAACTTAATCAGGGAAATACCAAACTGATGCAGTATGGGAGTGTTGTAATATGTACACTTGAAACCATTTTCGCTTTCCCCTTTCCTCGAAGAACAATCAGGCACAGCATCGTAACGTATGATCCTCCTGAGGTTTTTCAGTTGTGTGATGAAGAGTTTTGTGAAAACCTGAGTGATTAGCTTTTCAGAAACAGAAGGTCAGCAGTGTTCCTCGTGCTCATTGTGAGCAATCTGCAGTGAGGAACTGAGAAGTCTTCTTTCCTTCCCACCTTTTACTTTCCTCCTGAAGTGCCAAATTTGCTTCAGGCCTCAGAGCAGATGTTTTCCTGCCCAACAGCCTGAGCTTGTGAAGTGCCTCTTGAGGCACTGCATAAAAACATGTAAGGCAGAAGGCTGCAGTGGAATGAAGGTGGCTTTTGCCTCTCAAAACCATGCTGCTCTGAGCAGTGCCTGGTGCCAAGGTGCTGTTTTTACTGGCTTGGCTGTTAGCAGGTTTTGTAAGGGAGTTTAGCCCAGATTATGGGTCTGAGCACTTCCCATAGAGGCAGCATGTCCAGCATAATCAGTATTAAGGGAGAGCAGAAGCTGAAATACAAACAATAATGTAAGTTTTATCAGTACTTAGTTGAATGTTTCATCTTGCCATACAGCAGCACTGCAGATTTATTTATGGATGTCAGCTAGAACTGAGTATCTCTTCAGTAATTAAGCCATTGTACTTGACCTTTTAAAAGGAAACCACTAATTCAAGGCTCTCTTTCAACCTAGCTGTGAATGAATCAATGGAATAGTAGAATAAATTCCTCTCAAACCCCAAGTTTCTTGGCAGCTAAGCACTGCTGTGTCTCAAGAGTAAGTTGACATTGTGAGGTTCTCCCCTCCAAAAGGTGAGGTTTCCCATTTCTCCCCATTTAAAATGGCTCTGCAGTGCTCACTGGAGTGTCAGCAAAGACAAAAGACTGCCAAAAAAGCACTAATAGTTTGCTCTTGAGGGCTGTTTACAAGTCTGGGTCAAGAAACCAAATGATGAAAAATGTTTTACCCACCAAGACACAAATGGGTGATACTCTTTGTGTCATGGGGTTCTTGTAAACGTCTAAAATGATTTTTAATCTTCTATGGACTACTCTCTCACACTACTGGAACTCTAAATTAATGCTAGCAGGTAGAGTAGATCACATGGCTAGTCCAGAGTTTGAGCATTAAACAAAGAACAGTCACACCAAGCACTTGACTTCTAAAGGTTGCATCGCATCACAGCCATTGTAGCTTTAAAGCCATGTCACTGCCCATCTCCATCTGCACTGTAGGAGCTCAGCTGGTAACAGAGCATGCGCTTGTTAGACTTCAGCAACTTCCCAAGATAAAGTAACCTTAAAATCCTGGGTTTGTATTGTAGATTGGATAGTGATACTTTATCCATCAGTGTGTATATAGTAGTTATTTCATCTCTATGCGATTTTACATCCCACTACTGTGGCCTTCAGTTAACTTATAAGCATTTTAAAGATGTTGTATTTCTGACTTTACACTAAATAAAAACTTTTGATTTGTCTTGATTAGTTTGCTTTAACATTTGTAAACCCTAAAACTTCTCACAGCCATCTGTAGTCGAAAGGTGGAAAAGCAGTAGGGTTTGCCATCATCTTAATGGTTTCTACATAGCTGAACTGTGTGAAAGACTAGATGAAATCACCAAGTATTAAGATTAAACCTGGGTCAATGACTCTAGTTTCAGTAAGGTTTCGGTTCCTGACTCACTTGCTATTTTCAGCCATGAATCTCACATGTCTGTATACTTTTCTGGCTAAAGAAAAAAGAATTGGTAGACTGCATCCAGTGTAGTCAAAAAGCTAAAACTTGCACCTTTCCATGTGGGAGGCCAAGTTAGAATACAGGAAGTGTTACCTTTTCCTACACAAGTTAGTGAGCTCTACATTAGACAGGAACCAGAATTATTACTTCATCATACCTTCATGACTGTGTATGCCAACTGAGGAGTAGCTTCATCTGTAAGGAAATAAAAGGGCCTCAGTCCTACTTGGCCTTCCCTGCATATAGACAATGTTCAGTCTGGTTATCTGGCATCCTCAGTAAGATCTTTAATGAAGCTACAGTGTAGCCGGTGGGAGTGAAGGCTGTGGAGATCTGATACTCATGGAGTTCCAAAGATGACTGATACTTTAAATAGTAAGGCACCCTGGAATTGAAAATCATCACCTTGTTAATTTAAAGCTCTTTCAAGCAGCCATGATAGCAAGATTTTTCCTGAAATACCTGTTCAGAAATAAATGGATGATGCACAGGAACTGTGGGTGAAATCTCAACGTTACAAGTACCAATGGACAGGGGAGGTTCCCGTTCTGCCTGGTTTTGTACATTTAGAGCCTCAAATCACCAAAGCTCTGATATTTCTCCCCTAATTAGCAGCATAAGACTAGATCCAAGTAAGCTGATATGCAGAAGGATGTCTTCCATCTCCAGGTTCTAGGTGATCAAAGTAATTAAGTCAGTATTAAAGTGAGAGAGGCCTTACAGAGTCAGTATTAGTGCAAACAGCACCCTTGAGCTATGGGTATCCACTGAGCAGTGGGTAACCCTTTTACCCATAATAAATGGCTCCTTTTTTTACTAAAGCGAGGTACAAGCAAAGATGTTGATGGGGCATTAATCAAGACTTTATGGGAACCTTAAGTTCAAAACCCCAAGGGAGGACTAGCATCCCCTGTGGGGTGACCAATCCCTGGAGTAACTAAATCACATCAAAGAAAATAACCCTCCAAAACCCCAAAACAAAAAAGCCAAACCCAACCCCAGAACCACACCCAAATGCTGTAACAATTCCAAAGGACTCTTATCAGACTCAGACATCATCCATTGGAGAGCTGAAATGCTCCCTGACAGCTCACAGTAGCTGTTACTAGCAGGATACTACACTGATAACAACTATCTATTGCTGTGGAGTAATCTGTAGTCTTCACTTCTTACCTTCTGCATGTAGACCCTAAATAAAGAGGTGGGAGCTTGCACTTAATGACACAAAAAGCCTCAAACCAAACAAAAAACTGAGACCTTTCCATGTAGTTCAAACTAAATAAGAGTCCAATATAATTAACTTCTTAGCACTTCAGAACAAGCACTTGAGGACGCTGCCTTTTTCATTAGGGTTAAGTAAGCATTCATTTCTTAGAGACTTCCATGGAAACTGCTGTGAAAATACTCCTTTTTTTATGTGAACTAAATTCTTGTCAGGCACAAGAAAATCGGTTAGAATCCTTATGAATTAATGTATTTCTGCTTGTTTACAATGTATAACTGCTTTTGGTAGCACCTTATAGTCCACTACTTCTACAGGCAGCTGTCAAGCAGCAAGAGGTTTCTGGCGACTGAATTTTTATTGTTCTTTTTTCATATACAGCTGAACTTTAACAAAACAAAGTTTCTTTTACAATATGCAGTTTATTTCAACTACATTATGAGAATGCCCAAGTTACTCACATCTTTAAAAAACTTAACCATCAAAAATTCTTATCTATATTAATAAATTTCATATTAAGGAAGAATTATTAAATATTTTTAGGTGGCAATATACACTTAGCAAATATTCTATAAACAGAGGTTATACCACTCTGGCTTGGAACATGAGAACTATAAAAGTTTGAAAAATTCATCTGTATATCACTTCTGCAGATCTGCTATCTGCATTCAAAAGTAAAACAAGTCACATCAATTACCACTTGTTCTATGAGTATTCTATTTTAAAATATCTCTTAAAAATAAGTTACTGTAACCAATGCCTAAAGTGAACAGGTGACCACCCATTTAACAAGATCAACTAAAATAAATAATTTACAATAAAAATTGTTGCTAGCACAAAATCATCATACAAAAACAATTATTGCATTTAGCTCCGCACAGAAAAAAATACCTTTTCTCATAGCAATGAGAACTGCTATAGATGCTACATCTACACTGTCATCCTCTTAGCTGAAATCTGTAAACAGCTAATTTTGTGCTAGAGCTGCAAAAGTATTATAATTTATTCATTTAAAAAAAATATTTAGAGCAAGTTTATCTCCAACTAATACTAATTTTCTTAGAAACTTCAAATCTTCACCTAAAAATCAGTTGGCCAACTTGTAATTTCACTTTTATTTTCAGTTGGAAACTGAAAGTTGGAAACACCGGCTAACTCCTCAGAGATAGTATTTCTCCTTAAAAAAAAGGGAATCGAGGAAGTTCGGGATGGTTAAAGAGGTCAGAGGATTAAAACAGGAGGTTAAGTAGCAGTGAGTTCCCCTTTTTCCTTTAAAGCTCAGCAACTTGCATGCTGTCAGGCCCACTGGAGTGGCACACCAGAAGCTACTGTTATCTAGACCTGCAAATACCAGCTGGAAATAACTCAGTCCTTTCGTACTCTTCTTTTGCGCACTGATCTCAGCGGGTGATCTCCTGTACCCTCGTCGGCTTCTTTCTTCTGAAAAAGAAAAATGAAATTCAGCATTAGAATTTTAAACTTACTTTAATTATTGAAGCTGGCATGCTACTTTATTACTGCACCTAAACCTCCCAGTCATGTTATCACTAAATGCAACACTGAAGTGGCAGGACATATTTTTCAACAATACCAACCTAATGATAAACAAAGTGGGTAGAAGACTTTTCCTTCCTATATTCAGAAGGAAGAGAATAGTACATCTAAACAGATGTCAGAAATTTGGTGTTGCCCATGTATTCACTGGTTTAAAAGTCATGACTTTTAAATTAATTTAGCAACTTCCTCAAAGTGCATGTTATGCTAATTTTAATTTCCACTTCTGAAGCAGGAAGCATTTAAAACATTCTAACCGTCCCCTTTGGAGAGCTGCAAATAAAGCAAGCTGTTCTTAAATCAGTTGTGGTGATCCCAGTTCAAAAGCAATAAGCTTACAGAGGAACATAAAAAGCCTTTCCAGAGCGAACTCCATTCTCAGACAATGCATTGCTTCCTCACTTCCCTGCATCACCTAATGGCAAGCACCTCATTCAGAAGGAACAGCTCACAGAACGTGGGCCAACCTGAGTGAGGACGTGGTGTACATGATGCCTCCCAACTAGGTCACCAGCTAACTCATGACAGAAGCAAGCTGTGGCCTCACTGTGCTACTGTGTAATGGCACAGACACATTCAGATCTGGTTGCTACTTACACAAGGAGTCCTGTGACTCCTAATAGGGTTCATCAGATACTGTATTTCTAGGTAAATGTACAAGGAAAAAAAAAACAAACTTCCTACAGGAAGAAGAAGTACTGAATAAGGGGTAATTGATGAAAAATTTTAGTCCTGAAACAATGCAACCTCATGCAAGGTCCAGTTTCCTAGAGGAGTTTTCCATGAAAAGGAGTTAACATTACATTACATTAAACAACTCCCCTAATCTGGGAAGGGACTCATTTAGGGAATGACAAGCACAACGTGACCAATGGGTGGATCTAAGGCATTTCAGACACACCAGTTTCTAAATAAAGGATAATGAGTAGTTGACTGATGAGCAAGTAAAGCACAAACAAATTCCATTCTACAGTGTTATTTTATGAAAAACATTTTGTAGATTATCTGGGTGACTAGATTAATCTGCACAAGAAAAATGAAACTGCAGGTGCTGAATTGAAAAAGAGTGTGGTCATTTTGCTTTATTTTGGAATCCAAAAAACCAAAAGACAGCTGAAAGCTTGAGGTTTTTCTAGGTCTCACGAAAAGGCTATTCTGTTAGAAGCACATGTTCCATCAATTAAGTAGCACAATAAAGACTGACATCTAAATTTTCAAGACTAGCAATTCATTTAATAACCTGTTAAAAACTACACTCCTGTAAAAACATTTCATGTTTTGAGATCTGCATGATCACTTCTGTACTATACCTGTATTTATACAGAGCATTTGAGGTGTCAAACTCAAATGAAAACACATTTCCACCTTAGGATTTGTTTTATGGCTCAAGAGAAGAAAAACATTTGCTGCAGGTAACTGGGCTTAGTTAGAAGTATGATGTCAGATAAGGGCAAGGAGAAAATAGGGAAAAACCCACCAACTTACCTCATCTTCTGAATCAGATTTATTTGACATACCACCTTCTTCTTGACTTGCATCTGCAACTTCGTTTTCTTCCTCATTTGCAACTTCATTTTCTTCTTCATCATCATCAAGATCTTCACCACCTTCACCCTCATCTTCTGCAAAAGAAGTTAATTTTACTTAGTAATCAGAACTGTATTAAAAATGCACTATATCCAGACACACTAGTAAGGAAAATAAGCCAATTTCAGTCTTAGAATGAACTGCTTGTTTAGAATAACCCAGAAAACCTTCTGTGTGACACAGTGAGTAGAATTCTCATGAATTAGTAGAAAGTGATCATTTTCAAATTTAATAATCAATTTTAACACCTCCACCTTCACCTCTTTTCACAATAGCTCCTACTCTCTTCAGACTTGTTACTGACTAAAAGGACTTGATTTACTTCACTTAAAATCCAATACTTATTGTATTGGACAGTTTGGAGACCAGAGTCCAAAATAGGACAACTCAGGCATCCCAAATTTGACTAAATTCTGACTTAGATAGGAAAGTACAATATTGCAGTTATCAGTCATCCAGCAAGGGAGACACCGACATCTTAAGGCAACTCCTGTTTTCAGCAGGGAATTCTTCTGGCAATGCTTCTGTTTTGGTTGAGGGATAAGCAGCGCAGTACTTCCCCCCCTCTTATGTATTATTGCAATGCAGAAACTAGTCAGAAGAGGACTGTACTCCCCTTAGATCACTCAAGGTATGTCCAGCTTGCACTATTAGTGCACTTAGTACCCTTTGAAATACTTTCTATCATGAGTAAACAAGACACCTAAAATCTGATAGAAAGGATACACATTGGAGTCTACAACTTGACAGGCTGCCAGTGACTCAGCTAAAACCAGTAACGAAGCAGTGCTCAATTCTAGCCTTTTCAGGTCATGCCTACATCTCATAAGCACTACTTCAGTGTGGGGAAAAAAAAAAAAAGAAAGAAAAAAACAAAAGAATACCCACCCACCCCAACCTCCCAATTCTTACTGCTGCATCTCAGTAAAAACTGAAACAAAAGTATGCATATAAATTCAGGAGGTAGTCACATATAAGATGTGACTCTCCTAATTCTTGGTGATGAAAATCTAGAAATTCCAATTAAAATATTTGAGACTTCTGTAGAAGTACCAAAAAACTTCACTTGCAGTACAGCTATAAATAGAGCTTCCCTAACTGTTATAAACTAAGAAATCCATTTTCCCATCTGTCAATATACCTGATACATGTCTACAATAGTATCTCTCTACATTTGTTATGAAAAGGGGAAATATGACCAAAAAATGCAGATCATGGTTTAAGAAAGATGTAGACAAAGATTTCTATTCTAAAAATATGCTCTTAACAGAGGAGCTTGGCAAAGCCTTTGCTCATATTCTAATGAAGAGATTAGAAATGGTAAATGATGCAAATCCAGCTCTTCCCATAAGTACTAATTTCAATGAAGGGGAAATAAACCCAGAACAACAAAAAAAACTTCAGACATCAGAAGTTGTAAAAGCCAGAACTGGACAACTACACTATGTAAAATTATTAATTTTAATTTAATCCAATAGTAATTTAAACAGTATTTCATATAAATGAATGTATAACTTGACAAATAAGGTTCAGGCTGTGGTCCTGAAATTCCATTTTGTGGCAACATTCTTTTACTTCCTGGAATATTTTTCTAGAAGGCAAGGAATTCGAGACAAAGCAGACAAGAAGACAAGTCAAGAACACACCATTCTTTAGCAATGTCACAAAAATTAACACAGAACAAAATAAAACAGTAAATCCCATGGACAATCCCCTTCAAGAAGTAATCTGCCAGCAACTCATTCTCACTGGAGAATGAGTGAAAGAAATCTCCAAGTGTTTCTGAACTTCAGTATTGTGCCACACTTCCCTTTTCTTTCTTTATTTTAATGGCCCCATGATAAAATGTAGATCTCAAGTCGCTCAGTATTCAACAGCTCAAACCCCATTACCTTCAACTCCAAAAAACAAAGGAGGAGATAATGACAATAAAGGAACTGTAAAAATTATAAGGAGCCAAAGTGACTAGTAGAAAATATTTATGACTACAGATACCACAGGGAGAAATCTTAGAGGAAACTCCCATCTGCACGGGATGAAAGCTGGAATCCACCAGCTTGAAGTTCTACCATCAACAAGGAAGCAGAGGGAAGAAACCAGATAGGAAAGATCATTTGCAAGTCCTGGCCCAAATTACTTCCCTTTCCCAGTACCTGAAAGAGAAGCCTCCCTTCCCATCTTCTTTGTATCCTTCAAAAATTCTCTTTTTGTCTCCTCCATTTCTCTTCTCTCTGTAGCAAAAAGAATCAGGAAAAGGAGGTAGAAGACAAATTCTCTACTGCTTGCAGATAAGAAGAGGCAAAAGATGGAAAGATAGTGATAGAAAAAAAGGGAAGCTTTCAACCTGCAAATGTTAAAGGCAGCAGGAAGCTAAGGGAAGCTAAGCAATTCTTCTTAGAGAAAGAAACCTTGAAGTCATATGACAGCAAAGTGCAATCCTTCCCTCTGAAGCATAGAATTTACTTGAAAACCTTGGGATAGTCATACAAAAGCTAGCTAGGTTAGTTTTACTCTGTGTTCAGTTTAGTAACTAAAAGTAAAGGTCTAAAACAGAACCTACCTTTGCAACACCAAGAACAGCTGTTCCAAGTAGAATTTTAAAAAGTTGTGGGAGCTAAACAGCATTCCTCTGCAATTGCCTGAACCTTATTTCTAACACTGAAACACACACTCTAACATGCTATTTATTAACTGATGTGTTGTAATTAATTAAATAAATTAAATTAACTGTCTTAAAGAAGAATATTGGACTTGAGGTATCTCAGCCTTGCAACAGCAGTGTATTAGGTACAAACCACATCTATGATCTGCAACAAGACTGGGTAGAATAAAACAGAGTCTGTAATTCAGGAGCCACGACCAGGTAGAGTAGAGCAAGATCAAAAGGAAAGTGCAGGAAGATACAATGATAAAATTATATACTAAAATTTATGCTAATGTAAAGAATAGCATAACAAAATAACTAAATGCCTAGGTTAGGCTCTCAAATAGTGAGGCAGATAGTCGGGACTAAGTTTGGGGTGGCAAGCATTGGGACAACAATGTACTTAATTCTGTCAGTACTGGCATGGGAATGGCTGATGCTAAGTGAACTTCTAAGTCATACAGACAGAAGCCATCAACACTCATAGAATGTGGTGTAAAGACACACAGACCCCACCAAGTTTCAGTCAGTAATACAAAGTGATGTCAGTACCAAGGAAAAAAAATGCCAAGCAAAAATGTCTGCTCGGTTTCTAATTATCCATGCCAGTCACTTGTCACTTTGCTTGTTCTTATCAAGGGAGAATGAAGTAAGAGGCAGAACCTTCTAGAGTTCTGAAGCTAAAAATTTTCTCATGAAAGTCAAGATAACACACTGTAAGTTAGGTGATTTGGTTTTTGTTCATTATATAGACTCAGGGAAATGCTAACAGCACATCAGAGCCATGGCTGAACAGTACCAGTAATCTTTGATACAGTAACACAAGATGATTTACCCTTGGATGCCAAAGTACAGCTCAACCTACTGAATCATTGATTTCTCACTTGGGCAGCAGGAGAGACCTTTGCAATGTGTTGCTAAAAAGCAACACAAAGGAAGCAACAAACTTCAGTATTTCAAGTATTTTCAGGCTTTAACAAGAGCAACTAAAAATAGTGATCAACAGAAGAGTTGAAGGTACAACCCTCCCCCAGAGAAGTAAGCAGAAAGACTTATGTTAAAGACATAAAGCTATTCCAGGCACATTTTAAAGACAATGATGTAACTTTAACCACTTTGGGTACTTATATCTGAACCATTAAAATGTGTTCAATACATGAAATATTTAGAAGGAATAAAATATGCATCGCTGTCTACAAAGATAAAAAAGACTGCTGGAAGCACATTCATTTCTTGCAAGTGAAAAAATACTGAGTAGAGCCTTACTTTCTGCTTGTATTTATCAAAGAGTTATAAGCCATGGGATGCCACTCACTGGAGGTTATCAAAGAGGAAAAAAAGACTCAGAGCAAGGCAGATTTCACATATTCTAAGATAACTGGCTGTAATTATTGGCAATGCAATCCATGAACTAGTTCTATTCATGTCTTTAACCAAACTGCAAGCTGACATGCTCATCTTACCATCTTCAGCTGTATCTTCATTTTCTTTTTCTTCATCTATTTCATCATCTTCAAACTCCTCTCTCTCTTGTTTTAATTCCCCTTTTCTAATTTGCTTAGATACATCAGTTTTTTTGAAGTCATATTCATCTGTTTTCTACAACAAATTAAAAATCAATTTACATTTCAACTCAAATTAAGAACTAAACACAACAGCCACTGTAAGCTGAGTAATACCAATGGCACATTAAAAGTGCATATTGTTGTACAGATGCTAAGAGTTTTCAAATAAAGTATTAAGAATAAACTCAAAAACAAATATAATAAATTTCTCTAACCTTTGCTGGCCAGCAGAACAATACACCTAGACCAACAGGGAGAGCTAAAGTCAAGATGTAAAGAACCCAGAGCCATGGGTGGTCTTCTGCAGCAGTCACCAGTTGACTAAACATACCAGGCTGTATTAAAGAAAATAAATAATAAGTTTATGAAGTATACTCTATACATTTATATTGTCCAAAGGAAACCCTTCTTTACCTTTGCTTTTTAATGACTTATGGAAAAGGTACATGAGTAACTAAGGAAGTTTGAGAGACACAGTGGAGCGAAGGGACTCAAAGGAATTTTTTGCCATTGTGTGTACAAGTATAGATAAAGGTTCACACATAAACCCAAATATTTTGGAAAAAGACAAGGTTGGGGGAAGAGATGGCTTTCCTGATGGCATGGGCAGATACGCTGTTGCTACCTGCTCATGCTGTGACAAACAGCACCTGTCAGGAATTGGCCACATTTGCCACCAACCCATCATTTCTCTCCCAAAATTGCAGCCTGCTCTTGCCACTGAGTCAAAGAAAACAGAGGACTGTTGGACAGAAACAGGAGGGCAGGCAGCCACTAGAGGGGCTCACGATCCCTGTGTGGCAGGGCAGGTCCTTCCCACAGCATAGGGAAGAGATCTAGGAAAAACTGTGGTGGCTGGTTAAGTGCAGAACAAAATGGGGATGCACACATACAAACAGAACAACAGATGCAGCTCCATAAACATATACGCAACATTTTCAGAGCTGCATAATACACGTGTAAGCAGCCAAAGCCCTAAAATTATTAAACAGAAACAAACACTGGACTATTTATCCATTCCTCACAGCAGGGAAGCATCTAAAGAATATGTATCATGGATATAGCCACAAGGAAAAATGGGAGTGGGAGGGGAAAGGAAAAAGGAAAAAAGGTCTTTGAGTGCAAGTAACTCAGTTTTCATTGGCTGTCAGGAACTGAATTTCTAGTATCACTGTGAACAGCAGAAGACTTAATATGAAGCCAATTTCTCACCAAATGTTTAAGTAAAATGTAGTACCCTTTTAATTTCAAGAAGATATTGATCTGGAAAAAGTAAAAAGCCAAACTATCAGAGTTACTCAGCAAGATTATCAGTTGCAGACAAATTAATATTCTGTCAGCATTAGCTGACAGAAAATTCTTCCAACAGTACAGCTTCCTCACTACTTTCTGATATCAAGAACATAGTAAAGTTTATACCTCATTAGCACTTGCTACTAATTTCTTCAAGCCCCAGCCATCTGCTGCCCAATGATCTGCTACTTCTTTTTCTGAACAGATGATGAAGTTATCAAAGTAAATATCAGATGTCATAGACCACAGTTCTAAACCAATAGCACTGACAGTGGTCATCTTGAATGGGTGAAGATCTTCAAAATAGTCTGGGTTTGGTATTTTCCGAGGGCTCCAGATTCCCTGTTAATGGAAAAAAAATTTAATCACATTACCTATAGCTCACCAAAAAAAACAAGCTGTGAAAGAAATTTTAAAATAATTAGAACTTCACAACTATGTTAAATGCATTATTTAAAAAGACAAGCAGTAAAGTTTAACCTACACTGTTACCAGAAGTGGTAGGGAAAATTTTAGGAAAGGGAACTTCAGCCTTATGATACCTGTGCAAATTAGAGGCAAATTTTGTTTTGCTCAAAGAAATCAGACTCAAGTATTCCCCAGCCATAACTAATACAAAGTAACTCTCTTTAATATGCAACTGATTACCTCTTATGTCTGGAGGGGAAGAAGGGAATTTAATTATCCAAAATTGATGCATCCTCTAAAATGGAACTAGTAAGTTCAACCTGCTTGCTGAAAGGCTTAATTTTTGAATATAAAAAAGATTGTTTATTCAAAAGACTCATATTTAAAGCTCCAATGTAACTTAGAATACAATTCTACAGAGCATATTAAATAAATGGTACCAGTGCAAATCGTACAAAAAGCAACTTTGAACAGATAAATTGTTTTAATATAGGAAGCATTACTTAAAGGAAAAAAAAAAGCAAATTACATGCAAAAAAAATCTCAAAGTGTTTAGTGAGGCTATTCAGACTCATTCTAAAATATCAATATACTGTAAAAAAAGCCTAGATAAATATACTACTTTGACTTTGCTCTTGTTCAACTCTGTACCTTTTAACAATGACCTACAATTTCACTATTACCTGATAGTTAGGATTATCTATCATAGGTGCTCTCCATTTTCCTTTATACCTTGGGTTGTTCTTCATGGGACGCACCCACTGTCCACAACCAGGTGCAGTCTCACACTTCGGATTAGGGATCTGGGGGGCTTCCCACTCCCCATCCATTTCTTCATCCCTAGAGAGAAAAAAAAATAAAATTACAAACAACTGCTTTAAGATCAGACGGGCCCAAAGCACTGGCAGTCTGAAGTTTGGGTCCATACACATTTTGCTGTAACAACCTCAGAACTCTGACCAGCTCACAGAGCTTTACCCAACAGTATAAACACTTTTTTTTAAGGAGTGCTCCACTTTTTTTTTAAAGGTCACATGTTCATAACTACCACAGCATGACTGACCTCAATTACATTCCTGCATCTGCAGAAATGCTTGAAACACTTCTCCCTAGGATGCTTAGAGATCCCTTGGAGCCTATTATATTATGACTTCAAGACATCAACTTAAACTGTAGTAAATTCTTTCAAAGGGGTCCTTCATATTCTGTTTTTGCTAATATATCTTCAGAAAACAAAAAGCAATGGACATGTTCATGTTTTTATAGAAGCGGTCCCACAAACCAACAAATATTTGGCCATTCCTTACACATTCCAACTTACCAGTCCTTTGGTTTTTTTGCATTAGGGTCTGGAACATATTCTGGTTCATCATCAAGCCATCCCTCAGGCTTAACAGCATCAGGATCTTCTATTTTGGAAGGTTCGTCTTCATCCCTTCAATTACAGACTCAGGTTAGAAAATACAGCAGCCTGACTTCGAGCCATGTTCTGTTCAGAGGACTGTAACTGGCATGAAAGGGATGATTTTCAAAGGCACAACAGAATTAGACTCACTGACCATGAGAATTAGACAATTATCTGTTTACCAATACCTTAATTTCAAATATATAACCTGTATGTAAAAGGCATTGTAGAGATAAAAAATAGTCTCCTTACCAGTCATCTGGTTTGACAGCATTTGGATCAGGTATTTTTGGTCTCTCATCCCAATCATCAGGCTTCTTATCACTAGGATCCTCTATTTCTTTGGAAGGGTTTACTGGAGGAACCATATTCTCAAGAAGACTTCCTTTACTGACAACTGTTTGGTCGATTAACATTTCAAATGTATCATCTGGTTTTAGCACTAAATCGAAGAAATTTGTTTTAAAGAAATAAGGAAGCCATTAATTTTATAAATATCTTTAACCAAAGCTATATAATAAGCACAGCCTTAGTCAAATAAGAGCAAACAGGATCCTCCCAAGCAGAGCAGGAGACAGGCTCCTCACTTAATCTGGACACAAAAAGTTGCCCTTGAGGGGATGTATAACCACCATCAGGCCCCCAGAATGAAACTTCTAGAAAATTCAATTGCTGAAACACATCCAGACACATTCTAAGAGATTTTTCAAAAACCTACCACTTGGCCAAAATTCTGCTGTTTTTATTTAAAAAGCACAGACAATGAAAGTCAAATCTCTGCCCCCAAATGCATCTCTGCTACTAAATTACAATCTCACACTTTAAAGCATGGAAACACAAGAATTGTGCCAGTAACACAGCTGAAGGATCAAAGAAGTACTTTCTCTCGGATTCAAACCTCTAACAGCCATTTCTCTCAAATGCCAGACTGCAAATACAGAAAATTCTCTTCAAATGTTTAAGTATGTTAGCAAGTGTGAGTCATTGAGAAGCCAAGGTCACAGAACTGAGCAGTGTCAGACGGTAACAGATGCATCCAGATCCACTTCTAATAAGCACTTACAAATGGGCTCACTGGTCAACTAGTATATTCAACTCTCCATTCAACACAACAAAGATTATTAAGTAAAAGTAAATGCTATTCCACTTTTATGACAGTTTTCTAAAGTTGGGTGATGAAAACCAGAGTAACAGTCTTATATCTAATGAAGATCTTGCAGCCCAAAGTTTTCAACAGTATTAAAATATCCCATGAAAACCCTGTATCAACTTTAGATAAAATACAAAGAACTAATTTTTAGACTTCTGTTGTCAGTCACATTAGAATTACACAGCTCTGTGGAATCTGTCTGAACAATTATGAGAGAATAAATGCAATCCAAGTTTAAGTATCTTGAATTTCTAACAAACAGCCCAAATACATGAATGCATGCATTCCTTTACTATGAGATTCCTATTATCTAAAAGTGAAAGTTTGCTATGGCACACTACAGCAATCTATCTTAAAAACCCATGG
This sequence comes from Pipra filicauda, assembly GCF_003945595.2. Lineage (NCBI taxonomy): Eukaryota > Metazoa > Chordata > Aves > Passeriformes > Pipridae > Pipra > Pipra filicauda. The sequence continues at coordinate 199,865 of NW_024104661.1, read as the reverse complement.
CACAGCATACGAACATGCCTACTGTTATTATTAGTCCATGGAAGCTTGTAAGTACAGTTAATTTGTCTGGATTTGCAGTGTGCCACAGATTAGCCCATTCTTCTCTGACTTTCTAATTCTGAGGAAGAATAAACAAAGGGGGGAAAATGAACTGAACTTTTATCTCTGCTATACTGTTCATTGGTACAGGAAGAGTTGTCACATGAATTAAACCCAGCCCACATGCATTCACCTTCAGAGGATGTGCTGACCTATCTTTTCATGCACACTGCAGGTGTCTGTGAGAGCTCTTAACATGTGGAGGAGGGTGGTGAGTGACATGCTGCAGGTTTAACTGAATTCCTGTGAACTCTGACACCTTCCTAGAATATTGGACAGTTGTATGTCTTAATATCTTCCCCAGTAAAAATATTTTTACCATAACAAATACTGAAGGCATTAATCAATTCTTTATGCTAAAGGCTGGCCAGAGCTGATATGCTTTTTCTTATATGTGAATATTAAACAGCAGCATCTGAAAGCCACTTTTATGTCCCGCAGTTAAGCTCAGTCATTAAATCATTTAAGCCCAGTTATTAAGTCATTTAAGGCCAAATCATTTAGCAATCACCCTTCACAATTAACAGACTATTACAAACAAAAAAGCAGACTCAATTACAAAGCTTCAGCAGACAGAAAAAAATTTTTAATTTCTCCTTTCCAAATTTGAACTTGTAAGAATTAAACAATACCAAGAGTATATAGATGTGTCTTCTTGTCCAAATAGAACTTTTTTAGGTCTACATCAGGACGTTCAGCATGCTTTTCATCATATTCTCCAGTTTTAGGATTCTTATGTCTGAAGATAAAGTGTAGTTTGTAATCTTCTCCACATTTATCTGGTCCAAACATAATAGTGTAAGGTGTTCTGTCAAAAAAGTATTCCTGTAGAAGCAAGAAAGCCGAGCATGTGTTATACTGGACATTTCATGAAGCAATTTTCAGAAGTTCTTTTCCTTGGCATACAGCATAGTTACCTTTTTCTAAAAGATAAATGAAAAGTGGTAGGGAAAATCAAGAAAGGAACTGATTAGTTCCTCTTGACTTGCTGGGTGCTCTCTGTTCTCAGGGAATGGACTAACTCTTTTAGTCTCTTCAAAGATGAATGTATTTATTTAGATGCCTGTCACAAATCAAAACACCCAAGTATCTTATCTGTGTCCCTCTACAAACATTATACTAAAAATGGAAGTGGAACTAGTTACTGTTCTTCGTAACAACTTTATTTTCTAATAAAGATAAAAGCCAGGATTTTAATATCCAGTATTTTATCAGTGCTTTTTTTCCTTTCCACATTAAGTAACAGCAACAAACAGCCCTGAAAATATCAGATATAGTTATTCACCTTCAGAGTATGTTGCATTAATCTGTTTAGTTATGTCAGTACCTTTTAACTACTTATATGTTTTCCATATTTGGAATAACCTGCTTGTGCTCTGCAGTAAAATAACTGTTTCAGAAGTTATGAGTTAAGATCCTATGGCTTCTACTAATACACAAAGTCAGACTACACAGATACAGAAGTCCTTTGTCCCGGATATAAGACATCACTCAGGGAGAACCAAGCTGTTCCTCAAATGAACAACTGATAGCAAATGTTAAGCAAGAGGACATACCAGATTCAAGTCATCACTACTGGAGAGAAGTTTAATATATGCACCACCACAGTCAATGCCTTTTTGAAAATTCACTTCATACCTGGGCAAAGAGAAAGTTAAAAAAAAAAATTCCAAGTGTGAGAAAAATACAAATTAACTGCTAATCTGCCATTCTAATTATGAATACATAAGACTCCGTATTAGTCACTACTGTCAAAACACTTCTATGTAATCAAATATTAGATTTCTGTCCAAAATTATTTCAAAATAGTCTAAATATCACTTTTTAACATGTATACTACAATCTTAATTAATCAATCAATCAATCACATTTGCAATTCTAATAGCTCTGGATACGACAGGTCAATGCTATATGGAAATCAGTATTGTTTTATAGAGGTTCACATTATTTTCTTAACTTAAGGATTTTAATAATAAAAGTAAAAAATCAGAGGCATTACTTACTGAACAATCAAAGGTTTATCATCAAAAATAAATGGTTTTGTTAGCATTGCTGATATTGCATGATGCTTTGCCACTGATTTTAACACTAATCCTCTGTCTCCAGGCACTGTGTTTTCTTTCAGCTCTTCTACTTCCCATCTTCCTAAAACACAGACACACAGAGTCTTTGAAAAACAATGCAGGCTGAAGAAATCACAGCCTTGTTGAAAGCAAAGAGTTAAGGAATAAAGACTATTAGTCCAAGCAGGGAAAAAATCTTGACATCTGATGTCAAAGATATTATTTCTTGCTCTTCTCAAATTTTCAGAAATCTACAAGAAAACTGAAATGCTGTAGATCTGTATCTTTAGACTGTAGTACTCTATAATAGCTAGAGGAACATAAAATATTTCTCCAGATTTTAGATTTACTCCTACCATCATCACATAAAAAGCATCAGTCACAAGGCACTGCGTAAGCCAGAGACCTGCATCATTCTTTCTCTTCTGCTTATACAGAATTAGAATCTTTTGGGTCAAATCTAATCACAGGGCAGATCAAATTCCCCCCAAAGTCTTTCCAAGAATTATCAGGTTTGATCTTAAAGGCAAACAAATACGCCTGCAGCTTTAAAAATAGATTATATACTTATATATTCTCCAAGTTTGGGAGAGATACAGTTGAATACACATCTGGCCAATATTCAAAGAACAAGATATCTAAAAGGGCAGTTATATTTTCTCACAGATTACCAGCACAAGATTCATTGGGGCTTTTTCCAGGAATGAACACAGCACAAAAAAACTACTTTTACAATTCACTGTAATCTGAAAAATGCCTGTGTCAATGTCAAAAGGAAAAAAAAAGGTCATGAGTTCTTCAGCATGTATTTTAGAGAAGATTCATAAAATTATGAAATGCCAATGAAACAGCTATTTACTTTTATTCAACTGAAGTGCAATATGTGTAGAGTTGTTAAGGAAGGGCAGGTATGTACATCAAAAAAAAATTCTTAGTTTCTTCTAGTCTGCTAAACAGGAGAGAGGAAAATTCCCTCCTCTTCAATAGTGTTCCTTCATGGAAACTAAGGCCAAGCAATAACACTGGGCAAAAACAACAAGCCTGAAAAAACAAATGATGGGAAAATAGTTCCAAAATGTGTTTTTACCACTGACTTTATTAAATGTTGAATTTTCTGAGTGACTTCAACCAAAAACAACTTTCTGACATTAAAGACAATTTCTATCTAATATGAGGCTGAGTAAACAGGGAGACATCAGTTCTTATAAGCATCTTATCTGTATGGATATCTCCTCTGGAAATTCTTAATTTTACCAGTTATTTCTGGTAACTGCTAAACATAAAAACATCTGTTCTGCTCACCAAAGTCCTGCAAGTTATGTTTGCTTACCACTTTCTATTAACATTAACTGATTTCATTTGACATAAAAACAGCAGGAAATATTTTTCTTTTGTAGCAGAAACCTTTTCCGTTCTCTCCACTCCGTCTTGAATTAAATAAATTTGGACTCCAAAATTATGGCCACAGATCACACATCTGTCAAACAGCCTAGAATTACATTTAAGCAGCCAGTTATAGACTAGGAAGTGACAAGTCAAGTGCAAACTCCAATAATTAAACCAGCAAAACAACCTCTTCATGATTGCTTTCCAAATTTATCTTAGCCTACTGTAAGGCTAAACTGTACAAGAACCACTGGACAGCTCTATATTCAAGCACAGGCAATCTGAAGAAGTATTTTAAAGAAAAACATCATTCCATTTAACTTTCTTGTTTCAAAGGCTATACCAAGAGACCCACCCAGGAATCAGTTGGAGAGACAGAGCAAGATGGAACGTGCTGCTTTAGAAACCTGTTTAACAGCTGACATTGAAGTGGTAAATCTCTCTGACACAATTTCAAAGGAGACAGTTCTCAAGAAGCAATATTCATAAACAATCGATACTGAATATTCAGATGCCAGAGTGTATTCTGGTGTCATCCATTGCAATAGATTGCTGGGATGACCAAAAAAGTTATCCTCACGCTAAGTGTGAGGATGAGCAACATTTGGCATCTCAGTTTCAGGGTAACAGTCATTATACAAACTAATATTTTTGACCTGTCTCGTCTAGGTTTTCAAAGATAAGTTCTGTGTAAAGGGTAGTTATTTCTCAAAGAGCAACAAAACATCACAAACCATACAATGGAGGTAAACATTAAAAGTGCTCACCATCATATTTAGCAATGTTATCATCTATGTCTTCTTTCTTAGTTTTAGACAACACCCACCTAAAACAAAAAGTGTACTGGTCATTGAACAATCTATGCAAAGCTCTATTATTTAACAAGCACGGGAAAAACAGCTTTTGCTTCTAGGGTGTGAACCTGTGATAATGATTTTGACAGTCAGCATCATGGAACTGTGTGTACTTCAAAGAACATGAAAAGAAAAATCATAAGTAGATTAGTCTGATGTGGCATTTCAAAATATTTCCTAAAAATGCAAAGGAATATACAATTAAAACTCTAAAGGAATTCAATTCCTGAATTATTTAATTCTGAATAGACTTCAGTTTTATATACAAGCTGAGTTTGGCAGAATGTAAGAATATTATGTCAGCATACAATGTACAAAATACAGGGAAAACAGCAAGTTTCAAGTATATAAAACCTCCACTATGACAAGGAAAGAAAAAAAATCATCCAAAGGAACCTTTACTTTATCTGACAGCAACAATACACCTGCATAGCAGAGGACAAAAGGGAATGGTAAGTGTCTAAATGACAAATCAATTATACACTGAACAGATTCCAAGTGTTCTGCACACAGAGGATCCAACAGGGTAAACACACTCCTGATCAACTTGATAGTATGAGCAAGGCAATCAGCTTATCAAACTGAGGTTACCAAAAAGACATGTACAGTCTACACACAAAGTGTTCATTTGGAGAGGAAAAAAAGGAAAAGGGCAGTCCACCCCCATGTGGACATACAGTGGTTCTACCCTGAGCCATGCACAGGAATATCTTAGGCCAACAGTGTTGCTGAACTCTTCATTGTATCAACTACAATACCACATTCTCACCATTAATTCTGTAAAGAGCTATTTTCATTCATTCTGAACTGTGGTCTGCATGGAGTATTTCAGGGATGAATACTTTATCTTTTCTGCTGGAATTTCAGTCACATTTGTTCACTGTTAACAGAAGTGCTGGAAAAACTTCCCAGTATAAATAGCAAACTAGATCCTTGGTGTACCAGGACAGAGACCAATGAGGAAATAAAACATCTCTACAAGTCACACAAAAGATTTGCAAGAGCCATTCCCAAAAAAGCTACTCTATTCTGGTGATTTACCCAGTCAATTTACGTGCAGGCTTTTCCACAATTTTAGGGGAGAAAGGCAACATGCTGCTTACTTTTTTATAAATCTTTCTTCCATATATGTTACTTTTATGTAAATTATGTACAGTTAGACCAAAAAATCCCAAGCATTGTAGCTAAAGCTCTGAATATTAGATTTAGTAGGAAGACAAGCTAATCTTTGAATAGATCTCAAAAAGCTAGAAATTAGGATGAATGCTATCATTCGAGTATCCCAGCTAAGCCTTTGCATTTGTTAATCAAAGTTTTCAGTGGTTTGTTTCATTTTTTTAACCATTATTACCTCTTCTATTTAACAATTTTTCCTGTCATCTTGGGTACTGCCTTTGCACTTAACACTTAGAAGTGACCACATCACTAAGACAAGCGATAAACTGAAGACTGGAGCTTGCTAACTTATTTTTCTTCTCTCTTTCGTCTAAATATGTAAGAAAATAAGAAAATATGAAAGAACATAATGTGAGTAATAACAGACTAATGTTCAGTGGCCTGTAACTCTACAGAAGAGAAGAGTTCAGAAACAATTGGAAAAAGGGAGTAAGATTCAATCCTACAAAAGTTACTGGTGTCTGCTACCACGTTATTTTGTCTACAGTCCAAATCATGCACCCTCAACAGACATGTCTCATGATGTATAATCTCACTCCAACAATAGTTGGATCTCAGTTTTCCCACAGGAAGCAAAAAACTGGCAGCTTTAAGTTTCTACCAAATGAAGATACCACACTGCATCTCCTTTCGCCTCGATCTGGCTCTTCCCAGGAGTTAGTTTTTGTTCCATCAATTTTAGTAACATATGAAAACACCTTTTTTATTGATTCTTCACGAATCAAGAGATAGCTCTTGTGCTCATCAGCATCAAAGTGTAGAGGGAAAAATGCCAATAATAAGACTTGATTTTTCATTAGAAACAGGGACTTCCATTCATATTTTAAAAGCTGTTCTCATAGTAAGAAAGTACTCTAATATTACACCAGCTCTTACTGAAGAGATTTCAACCATATTCAGATTCTACCTGGATGCACAATCACTTATCTTGAGCCAGTGACAGCATGCTGACCTGGCTTGATTCTTTTTTCATTTTAAAAAAGAGAACTCAGGGATCATATAGACCAAATTTACATGGTAAGCATTTGACTTGTCCTTGAGATTTTACACCCTTTACATCTGTGGTAGAAAGAGGACTGAATGCCAAATTGTTTTCCAACTAAAAGTAGTAAGTCTATTCCAGAAATAGAAAGTAATAATTACATTCTTTTTTATTGACAGTGCATTGGTGGCAACTGACTGCAGGTCACAAAACAGAATTTCATTGAACATCACAAGTCACTCAGCAGCAATTACACCCAACATTGCCACCCTGTTGTAAAAACACTTCCAAAATACAGACAAGACAAAAATTTCTGGCTTGAATTGTTGAGATAAACCTGAATATTGTTCTAAAATTTAATTACAGTAAGGACTACCTAGGAACACTTCAGTAGTCTCATAAATACTTAACTCCTCTTGAGTATGGGAAGCAATAACATAAAATATATATATAAATTAATAAAAATCTGCTTTAAAAGTCTTTTCCAATAGAGATTTTATCTATAATGGTGAAGGTGCTGCCTTTTTACACATACCTAAGATCATGTGAAAAGGAAGAAAGGGCTTGCTACTGAAGTGTAATGCACTGAAGTGTAATGCTACTGAAGTGCTATGCACTTCACCTTTCAGCTAGTTAAACTCAACTGGCTAAATCTTCATATTATTTTTCTTAATGTCCACAAACCCAGAGTTTATTAAAAGCTTCCTTAAAACACACAAAAAAATAGCAACATATCTGAAATGGTAAAGGTCCATCTTAACATTCTGATGTATCTGGAGCAAGCATTAACAGCCTACCCAATTCTAACCCCTGTAACAATTAATTTTTATAAGGATACCAGTCAAAAACTGAATACAAAATAAGTCTGGCCACTGTAATTTAAATTGATGAAAGTAAAAGTTTATCCTTTTAAGGCATAAGCTTACCCAGACAATCCTCCATCAAAGGTTTCTGTAAAATACACTTCCCCGGTTGGCGTTGGAGTCTGGTACACAACCTAAGAGACGAGTACAGATACATGTTCTAACATAAATTACAATTTTTCATTTGAAACACACTATCATACCTCCAGAAGTAATCCACCCAGGCAGAACAACAGATTTTGTTCATTAGAAATACCTAGCAGCATAAAACCCCTTCCTCCCCACCCCTATTTCAATACTTTGGGTGCATCCCTTAAACACTGAACAATTTCACAACTGTGAATTTTATAAGTTGTTCAAAGCTCGTAACTAAACCTTTGTTACATCTTATGTATAACAAAACCCCAGAAAATTTACTGAACTTGCACCAATTCTCTGCTCCCTCCCTATTTCTTTCTACACATGTTTTCCATTCTTCTGTTTTCCTATCTACTCAGCACATTACAACTGGGCTACACAACAGAGTTGAAAAAATAAGTTATTAATATTGCCTACAGCTATTTGCATCTATTTTGAAGTACAGCATAACAAAAGGAAGATTTTCTGAGAATAAAGACAGTGACAAAAAGCAGCTGTGACTGATGAAATCCAGAAACTGGTCAAAAGTCAAAATTTCAGATGCTTTCTGACAGATGCTTTCTGCTTTCTTCTCTAGAAAAAGCATGTTAGGACTTGCACCAAAAGGTTCTGTATCCAGATTGAAGTAAAACCTTTTTCTCGACTATCCACCACAGGTAGGAGATTTTACACTTTGGCATAAGAGAATCATTCTTTAAGTTTGCCCTACATGTCACACACAGCAACTGAAAGACTGCTGGGTTTGACACCCACTCAGTTGTCAACTGCATTTTAATTTAGTCTTTTTAAAATATATTTGTCCACCAATTTCTAATAACTATGTTATAACTATGCATCTTGTATTTAACCAGACTTCACTGAAGACTTCTGTAATCTTACCTCTATGGAAGGTTTATCTCTGTCAACCTCAGTTTCTTGGGACTGCATGTCAAAATCCTCCACTTCAACATCTGCATCCAGATTTTCTTCATTTTCAATTTCTGCAGTCACTGAGCTAATTAGCAGGACACCCAAGCACAGCCAGTCCCACTGGAAGCGCATCTTGGTTATCTGAAGAACTGAAAGTTTTAAATTTTAAATGTTTTTGCAAGGATATTACCAATACTATTTTAATTTTACCCCAGACTTTATCTACAAGAGAAAAAACCACATTAAAACAACAGGAAACAACTATCAGAAAGCATTGTCACTATAATATTTTAGCAAAGTGCTATTTCTTAATTTGAATTTTTTTTTTTTACTACAAAGCCCTGACTCAGACTCTCTTTTACTTCTTGTTGTCCCTATGGAAGTGCTTGCAGCCTGTTCCCTTACCTTGCCAAATTTAGCAAGAATTTGACTGCAGTATATATGTTTTTTTAAGAATTATGTGAGATTGCTTTTATTTTCCCATTCTTTAACAATCTGAACAAGTAACCAATTTGAATCAGTCTCTACAATGTAGCAATAAGTAACATCCCTTTCATTAGGGCAAATAAAATCATTAGGTTTAGGATGTATTATTATCTACTGCCAGAATTACACATTTCTATTTGCCTCTTTTTCCAATGACTATGTTTAGATGAGCGCAGAGCTTATATCAACTCCAGCTGTTAAGTGTCCAAAGAAAGTATTGTTTCAGAAGATTGTTTCAGAAAATATTTTCTGTTTCAAAATTTTCCAAGGATTTTAAAGTTTAAGTTAGTTAAAGCAGAAGTTCAAGCTTAAATACAAATACATTTCTAATTTCAGGGAAACCTGAAAACCTTTAATCTGTGTAAGTATGAATGTCAACAGCAGACAACTGCCCCAGCCTTTCCATGTGATCTGCTGCGAAAAAGAACACGTTGTTGCCCTGTATTTTTTGCTTCACATCTGTAAGACATACGAATTCACATTTATGTTGGAGTATCCAGTGGTTTGGAGCAGTGCATTGTCAAGGACATACCTATGCAAGTTTCCTCAAAGGTCTTGCAAAAAACACCTCTTTCCAAAATTGTTTTTGTCTGAATATGGAAACAGAACTAAGACAGATTCTAGATACCTCTGGAAAGGTGTTTATCCTTTGGTTCTTATTAATTCTATTCACAGTAAGCTTAAAAATAAAGACAAATACTGATATTTAACTTGCTATTGTACGACATTTTCAAACAGTACGTTACCTTTAGCCACTACTGGTCATACTAAATACTTTGCTGCTGAGGTGCTTTCTGCCCCTGAGAAAGCAGCCACCCTCTCACTTAAATCATCATCCTTTAGAGATTAAATTGTTTACCACTACAACTCTGAATACACCAGCAATTCTAGATACTATCTTATACTGGAAGTGTGAGTCTCTTTCTTCCTTCCTGGGTTTATCAGATCTGCTAAGCAATTCAAACATTAGAATTGCACCAATTCATCATTCATTTTTTAACACCTGCAAGTTCTATTGAGCCACACATAGAGAGATCAAACAGTATCAGGGCTAAAAAAACTCACATCCCAGCATGATTGTGCTACAAATATCCAAAAAGAAAAAAGGAATAAGGAAAAAAAATAAGATCTATTAAATTAATATTGACTGCACTGATTATATTTAGAGCCAAAATCCAGGAGTATCATACAGAAATATTTTACACACTAGTACTAGGTCAATATTGGGAAATAATCAAAAGCCTTTCTTTTTGGGACTAACACTTATTTTCCACAAAACTACATTAACCACATTACCATTCTTTTTTTGCCCCACACTATTATCCATAATCCCTGCCATTCCTTGTGGCAACTTTATAACCTTGCTTGAGGATGGCAGGTCTGTGGTTCCTTCTTTTCTCAGTTATTACCATAGTGATACATTTCAACAGTTATCTGCAAACTTTACTGTGGTTTTTGTATTTGATTTTTTAGAATTTTAGTTAAAAACTACAGATATTGTTAATTCATAGACCTCCTGGGCCAATTCTAGCACTTAAAATAATCTTGCCCTGAAGACCGAAAGTAATTCAGTTTATCCTGGTGAACATTGAATTTTATGGTATATTTTGAACACCTTTGCCCGGAGGGTGTCACACTTCGTTGTACCACCTTCATTGTTGTGTTTCTTAACGATTATATTAGGATAAAAACAGCCAAAGAATTTCATATCAATACCTTCTGGGACTCCTTAGCTCCTACCTACAGTGTTATATATTAACCAGGCATCAGACTTGCTTTTTTAGTATAAAGCTTGCCTACCTTTAGCTAGTTTGTCATGCAGGTGGTCTCCTCCTCTCTTCCTAAAGCAGGTGAAGAGATACACCTTTCTTTGTCAATACATTACAGGTGTATATTGTGCATAATCCAAAATGTTTTTCACTTACATAGCTGTAATTTTACTGTAATTAGTCCCATCCACTTTTGTTCCATCCATAGAATAACAAGGGCATCCAAGAAATCAGACTAATACTCACCTTTCTACACAGCTCCCTTCCAAAACTCCTGATGCTTTCACTTCGTTCACGCCGAGTCTTATCACTAATTCCTGGTCCTAGCCTAGGACTTTATCCTAATTTCATTCAGTCTTCAATTAGATCTCTTACTTCTTCCTTCAAGAAGAGAAGGCTCATTTTAACCTTTGACCTTTTGATACACTTCTAAAATAATCCCAAAAACACCAAAATGCATTATCAGGACCAACTGCAGTCACCACTCAATTGCCAGGCAAAGATGGTTTTAAACAATCCCATCACATCCTTTATTTTTGTGAACTCTGCCAGCATTACAGTCTTAGAATGTAAAATAAATCAAGAATTTGTGGTCTCAAAATAGAATTTCACACTACACGTTTAATGGTCTTTAAAACCTACTGAACTTTCTTAATTAACACATGAAGATCTATGAAAAACTTTTCTTATTCTTTCTTCAAGGTGACAATAAAACCAAGCCAGAAGGATGCTCACTGTTAAAACTTCCTCAGCAGAACAAAGCAAGTTGTCCCAGATTATTATGGCTCTCACACAAACCCCATACATGTTTACTGGCAGTTTTGCCAAAACACCAACGACCAGTGACTTCCAAACCATCCTTCAGCCAGCTACAGCAAATAGATAATTGAAAAACCATAAAAATCTTGCCAGCATTTTACAGAATCACAGAATGAGTTGGAAGAGACCCACAAGGATCATCAAATCCAACTCTTAAATGAATGGCCCATACAGGGATCAAACCCACACCCTTGGCATTATTAGCACCATGCTCTGACCAGCTGAGCCAACAGTTCTGTATGACCCATGAGAGAACTGGATAGAAAATCTGCATTCATAGAAACTGAGACACAGAAATCTATCCTGGAATAATTGCACCTCCAAATCAGGATTCCCAATCTCTCCTTTTGGGATGGGCAGCTAATATTCATCTTTCTCTAGATAAACACCTTGACAATTCTGCCAGACCTGTAATTTTAAACTTAAATTTTTGCATAGCTTGGTCACTGTTTACCATGGGTAACAACAGCACTGCCACACATCAGAAGGGACATCTGAGCCAGCAGTACTACTGCTCTTGTGATCAGCAACAGTGCTGCAACATCAGCAGAACATTGCACCTCAAGTAACGAGCTGGTGTTTCTGAGACACATACTAATATTTAAGAAAGACAACAGACATAAACTGAAAACATATTCTGACTGGATATTAGAATTTTTTCCCCCATGAGGGCAGGCAAGCAGTAGTACAGGCTGCCCAGGCTCAGTCTTTGGGGTCTTCCACACAGACCACACAAAGCTCAGAGCAAACTGAACTGGCCTCAGGGCTGCCCATGCCACAGCAGACACCTCCTGGGGTCCCTTCCCACCTGAATGATTTGATTTCCACAGACAGTTGGATGGTGCAAGCACATCAACCTTCAGACCTCTGCACTGCGACCTGCTGCACATTCTACACATGCCATTAAGGTAGTGGCACCATTGCTCCATTTTATGCAGAACTAAACAGAGATCAGGATCTTTTAGATTATTAATAATTATTAATAACTTTTCTTTGGACTTTGAAGAGGGTCATGCCTTTTCCACGCAAGTCTCAGAGCTCTGCATTCTCAAGCAGAAAGGGAATAAGCCAGCCATTAGCACTCTCTCTCACTCCAAGGTTTGAAGCTCCTGCATGCAGTATCAACACATGGGATTTCCCCAGGGCCAAACAGCAATTCCATCCAGGGCTACAAAAGCGGAGGGTTTTTTTCCCCCCACCTCTTCTTCCATCCATAACCACGTGCTGCCTTATTACCTCCCCCAAACTGCCGCACTGGCATCGACCTGACCGAAGACAACATCCAGCTGCAACTGCTCCGTGAAAAGCACTCAAGAATTCTTACACAGCTTTTTATTTTTCCCTTTGTTTGCTGTGAAAGCCGTACTTCACTCCCTCGTTTGCCGAAGCGCCAAACACACCGTACTGGATTGGGTGCCCAATGTGTAACTCAGCAGCTACTCCCGCTGCAATGCTGTGCTCCTGGAGGTGCCTGCTCGAGGTGTTTTGCTGCTGAAACCTTCAGGAAGGCGTTACTTTCCAATTTAAAAAAAAAAAAATTTAAAAAATTTTAGAAAAATAAGTTCGGGTCAACCGAGCGGCCGCTCGGTGTTCAGCCATCGCCCAGCACGAACCCGCTTTTCGGGACAGCTGGCAGGGAGAGCGAGGGCCGCAGGCCTGCTCCCCGTGCCCGGCGGGGCCCCCGAGGCCCCAAACCCACCCCCGCGGGGGGATCACCGCGCTCCCCGAACCCACCCTCGGGACCCGCCGCCGGCCGTGAGGGCCGAGGGGAGCGGGGTGGGGCCAGGGAACCACCGCCGCCCCCTCCCCTCGCCACACGGGGCCCACACGCACCTCCCGCCGCCGCCGCCCTCGTTACCAAGCACCGCGACGCCACTCTCCCTCCCCGGGCGCTGCCGGCGCTCCTAGCCCCGCGGCGGGCGGTTACCGGCGCTCCCGGCGTCCTCCGATCCGCGGCGGGCGGTCACCGGCGGCGGGATGAGGATGAGGAGCGGGGAACGGGAGCGGGGCCGGGCCGATGTTCCCGGCGCATCCCCGGCCGCGCACGCGCGCGGCGCCCCCGCCGCTCCCGGGGCTGCGGGAACGCGAGCGGGAGCAGGTGCCGCCGCTCGCGCCGCGCCGCCGCGTCCCGGCCAATCGCGGCACGGCCGAGCCGAGCGCGCGTGGGGGCGCGGGAGACGGGCAGGGAGCCGCGCCAATCGGCGGCGCCCGCCGTGAGGCGAGAGCCAATGGCGGCTCGGTGCGCGACTGGCGGCCCGCCCCTCCCGCGGTGAATCAGCCAATCGGCCGCTGCCCGGGGCCGCCCCCTCCCCTCGGCCATGGGCGCCCGTGAGAGCGGCTGTACCGTCATGGCCGCGGACAGGGGGGTCACACATCGTCCTGCTCCGCACGCCCCTGGCCAGCGGTCAGCCCAGAAAAAGGGCTTCTCCGCCACCACTAACCTCAAATTAATAAAACCCTTCATTACATTCGGAGGCTCACTTTGGCAGTCCAATTATACGTGTTTGATGACCCCAACATACGGGGTCGCTGAGCCGAGCGAAATAAACACATTTTAAAGAAATAACCGAAGCGCAGTTCTCAGCTGCCTTTTCTATACAAGACGTATGTCAGTGTTCTCCCTTTCAAAAGTACTTCAAAAGATTTAAGACAAGAACCGAGGCACGCCATGCAGAGAAATTGTGTGCTCCAGTGAAAATCATGGGTTAAATAAACCATTATTAACATTGAATAAGCTTGTTCAATATTGATGTTATTCAACAGTAATATTATATTAACAGTATATATTAATACATAATTATTCAAATAGTATTAAATATCAATATTAATATTGAATAAGCTTTCTTCCCACACAGGCATTTAACCTGGTTGGGTATATGTACAATGACCTCGAGGTCGTCAATATTTTTGAGACTATATTTTAAACCACGTGAAAGTACTGAATTGCAATTTCCTACTGAAGGAGCCTAGTGATCAATATGGAATCTGAAACTCCTTTCAGAGTTGTTTTTCTCATTTATTGCCTTTGGTTTTATAAGTTGCAATCACAATGCCTAGACTTCAAAACCAGTCACCTGTAAAGTTAGGGGAAGATCCTTAATTCCCTGGATTCATTACCTGAATCAAAGCTTCCTCTTGGCAGCCTTTAATCTGGCTGTGGTTTGACAGACTGTGCAAGAAACCTCTGTGCTCCCCAAAGCACAGGGAAGGATCAGGATTAAGCAAAATTTTACTTTAAAGGTTCACGTGCAAGCATTCATTATGTACGATGTCAACTAAAACCTCATTTACATCAGAGGGATGGGAAGTGTGTTCTGTGATTGCAATGGTTATGTAAAAGATGTAAAACCAGAAACAATGAATGAAGCACAAAGCAGGCAGCACAGGATGAAAAATTACATTTAAACAATATTTTGTAAAAGTCCAATCACTTCCTAACATAATTTCAGGTATTCTGATGATCTTTTTGAAATTATGCCTCATGAGTTAGAGTGGAATCTCATTTCACTGTGAAAATAAGAGGTTTTGGTAGCAAAACCTATTGCCTTAGTATTTTCCGTGTTTTCACTGATTTAATAATCACCCTAAAATTTCATACTGACAGTGACACTGCCTTGTAACAAGTGAGTGTAAGGCACCCTGAATGCAGACACTACTCCCAGCTTGTGAGTCTGTTGCAGGCAAAATAAGATTTTATGTTTTCATTGTAAGGGCTGATGGATAAAGATGTCGCTCAGTGTATTTCTAAGGATGCTGGATTATTGCATTGATTCTTAACTGGCATTAAACTCTTAACATAATGAAGGCTGCAATATTAGGTCCAAGAAATACATGGACATATATATATGTATATACATCTACACACACACATATATAGCACCACAGTACATAAAGAATCCTGTAAATAATAGTCTAAATAAATAATATAAAAAAAAATAAATTATAAACCTGCAAGTAATGTTATCAAGACATTTTTAGAGGTGGTCTTTTAAAAAAAACCAAACCTCTTCTTAACTCTTTTAATGTAAGACAATTGATTTCAACTCATTCTAAATGAAAAACACTCTTGCATTGAGAATACAATATTACATTAATGTAACCCATTCAGTACAAAACGACGCAGAGCTGTACATTGCAATTAATTTCCTGCTGTTAGGATGCAATGCCTGTGCAGGGGAATGAAGGCGCTGTCTTCCTTCACGTGCTCAGGATGTGATACTGGAATTCTGCCTGTTTACAGGTAGATGCCCAAGGTGGTTTGTAATTTCCTAGAAATATGTCAAATGAGATTGCTGTTTTCAAATTTATGTCGAATTTTGACCTGTGACCAGGATTTAAATATGACTACACAGTGATTATCAAACAATAGGATCCAAAATTTTATTTAAATAGATTTTCTTTTTACAAAAATATAGTTACACATAATACCCTTATTTCCTGTAGTTAATTCAATACACAATTCATCGAAAAGTTTTACAATCTTCCAAACAATATCTGTTTAAGTATAAAATTATTCAAATGGTAACTTGGAGGCACTTTTCATTTAAAAAATATTAAACATAACTTATGCTACATTAAGACTGAAACACACTTATGTTAAGTTTGAGATCCATTTTCATAACGTTAAACAGTTCCTGTGGACTTCTTTGAATACTTGCAATGAATATTGACAGCTTTTCCTTCAGTTCTCCTTTCCCTACAAAACTGAGCAGTGTTTTTAGTGGAGTTGAACACTGTGTTCCTAATATTTTCAAAAAATGTCCATATTTTTACTTCTGATGAAATTTGTTATACATTTATGGTTTAGTCCCTGAGACAGCCTGCAATGCCTTATCAATTTTTTATAACTATATATGTTGAATGTTGCCAAGATAAGGTGAGATTTTTATAGATGACACCTTACTCAAAAACGTTTTACAGAAATTACAAACATAACTGGGTTCTTTACACCTTTTTCTATAAAGACATGAGAGTTATCTCAACTCTTTCATAATAGACAATATTAAGAATGACATGGGTTTGGAATTGGTTTTTTTACCCAGTTCTTTTTTTGTTGCTGTCAGCCTTGTTTTCAAACAGTCTGTAACAAGCAACACATCAAAAATTATTTTTTTTTTCAGTTTTCAGATGTCTTGATAAGTACCTGAAAAAAATCAAAATATTATTTTCTAAATTCTGCAGAAACATTTCCCTAAGACATTAGCTTTTCCCTTCTTCCAGCTATGGCTAGATTTTAAGGCTGTAGTAATTCTCTTCAGTGACTTCTGCTGAGTATTTTCTATTTATGGGCTCACTGATATTCAAACACTTGGGAAAAACTTGAAGAATTAAAAAATCACATGCTCATCTGAAAATTACATAATATAATGACATAATATAATTAATATACAAGATGGTGACTGAAAAAAGCTTTTTAAATCAAGACCCAAATCCTAGCAACTACACTTGCAGCACTGCAAAACTGGAGAATCATCCCATTTAAGCATTTCCAGCACTTTCTGTGACGTAAATTTAACTTCTCCCCTGAATAATTAATATAATTCTCCACTTTTGTGAGTTTCCCCACACAAAATTAATTTAAAATTAAACAGAAGTCATGATTATCAATACTATATGACTGGAACAACCAAAACCCATTTAACAATGAATAATAAAAGTGCTTTTATTAACATTCTTACCTCACTAAGTATTGCCCAGACAGGGGAATCAGAACTGATCGATAAACGAATAGCCTTTATTCTTCCTATTGACTGATTGATACTGCCTTCTGCAATTCCATTTTCAAAAGCTCCTAAATAAAAAAATAGAACAAAATCCATGAAAACATATATTAGAATGAAGTATATTTCCAAGCAAACTTACGTGAAAGCCCTAAATTACAATCTATAAATTAAATCCACGTATAATTAAATAAAACATTTAGGAAAAAAATCTTTTGGAAAAGGTCAAACAGTAACAACTGAAAAATAAAGCTATAAGCAAGAAGGATTCATTCCTTCAGTTACAGCAACTAGGAGCTGGAGAAGAATACAAGAAAACAACCTATAGCTACAAATGTTAAATAAATTTGCATATGCTAGTAGTAACCATATACATGTGGCACACATGGTCATTTTAAATCATCTAGAACAGTTTTTTCTGAGAAGTATTACTGTCTGTAAAAAGATGTGCTGGTAATCATGGAGCAAGTGTGACACATTCCTTCAATAGTTCAATGCTTTTTAAATAACCTTGTTAAACTGGCATAAAATCCCTGCAGATAAATGAAAAACACTCATCCCATACATGATATTCATTCCTATAAACTTGCATGTGCAACTGTGAGCTGACAGCATCTTGGTTTGCATCTCTAATTAGAGCAAAGCAGCCATGAGTAGGTGGGAGAGAAGTCAAAGCATACAAAGTGTTGGAGAGATGAAAGTGGTTCAGTGGGAGAAAAGAGTAATTAAGTGTTAGAAGGCACAGAAGTGGCAAGCAAATCAGATCTCCTAACAGACCATTTTTGTTCACACAGTGGTGTTTTAGTTTAGGTAATTGTAGAAACCAGGCATGTGGAGAGTCTGCAGTTTGTTTAAGAGAAGTCGCTCACCACCCTGAGAAAGGAAGAAGGGCAAGCAGGGTGGGGGCAAAAAGGGAGAAGGTGCATTGTATCATGCTTCATTTCAGGTTAGAACACAAGTTAATGCTGTCATAATCATGATTTTTGTCTTCATCTATGGCTGCAAAAGCCAAACCAGAATCCTGTGGGGTGGGTTGATCCTGGCTGGACATGGGCAAAGCAGACTTGACTTGGGAAAAAAATTAATTTATTACCAATCATATCAGAGTAGAGTAATGAGAAATAAAACCAAATTTTGAAAATACCTTCCCCCACCCCTGCCCTTTTGGGCTAAACTTTCCTCTTGATTTTCTCTACCTCCTTGCCCCCTGGAGTGCAGGAGGACAGGGAATGGGGGTTGTGGTCAGTTCGTCCTGTGTTGTCTCTGCTCCTCCTTCCTCCCCAGGGGAGTCAGCATGGCATCCTCCCCAGCCTTCTTCACTGACTTTAGTGTCTTCAGAGTTATTTCTCTCATATATTCAGACTCCTCTCCCCAGCTCCAATTGCTGCCACACAGGGTTTTTTCCCCCCTTCTTAAATATGTTACCCCAGAGGTGCTACTCCCATCGCTGGTGGACTTGGCCTTGGCCAGTGAAGGGTTCATCCTGGAGCCTTCTCCTTCTCACAGAAGCCACCAGTGTAGGCCTCCCACTACCAAAACCTTGCCACACAAACCCAATCCATCCTATTAAGACCTTGCAGGGACTGTAATTAGTTTTTTTCTTCTAATTAGATGGCTTGGCTTTTGCTGCTGCTGCTGGTAGGGTTCTTATTTAAACCAAATTGGATAGTCATTGGTCAAACATCATACACTACACTACACAGCAGTGCAAAGGGTTTCTCTTCCTTACTAATCCACCTTGGAATGTTGAATTTATTAAAGAGGTAATGAAATACTCTCAAGCAGTACCATTTTTTTATGTAAGAACAGAATTTCTGATTTTGCAGTGACAATAAAAAAATTACCTATTTTTAAATATCCATCTTTGGTTGCTGGGTAGTTAAATTTATTTCCAGTATCAACCAGTTCTTTTCTCTGCATTTCCTGTAAAAAAAAAAAAAGGAAACAATAAAACTTTCAGAAATGTTTTCTAGGTTATGACATTTTATGCTGAACATCATTCTTAGAATGAAATACAGTTGGAAATGAGAGACTTACATCAGCTGGCAACACTTCCACAGTAGTGTTAAACAGTTTATCACCAGGGTGCTCCATGTTTCCACTTCTGAAGAAGTACCTGATGATAAAGGTATATTATTTCCAGGTATTTTATATTTTAGAAAAGTTCTAGGGAAGTAATTCTTTCCAGTTTTGAAGGAATGTTTCAGATACTTTTTCTTTAAATAGTTGTGGGCTATAGTGAAATATGCATTGGAACTTTAACATCTGTGACCAAACTATAGTAGAGGCTTTTTATTTTAAACAGAACAGACATTTAAACCATCTGTCTCAGGAACCAGGAATGCAAGTGTCTCCCCTTTCCAGTGCTCAAGTTCCAAATTAATTAACTTCCCAGATTTAAATGGCTAGGGAAGATCTGCCCTCTGATCTGTTCCTATCATTTTAAGACTGAGGTGAGATGGGTTTCTGGAAGGCAAACGGCAGCAAAAACTCCTGTTTTCACTAAACCATACACTGCATGCCAGAAGAATCCCCCTTTTTTAAATCAATACTGATCAATTCAGATGCTTCTAAATAATTTCCTTCCTAGACAATGAGCCAGAGCACTGACAAAATAAAAATCCAAGTGAAAATACCTGTAAGAGTTAAAAATAAAAATCCTTGTTTGGTTTGAAATTTCTGGCACTAGATTTCTTAGGGTTTTAGATCCAAAAAGAACTAAGGAAATTTAAAGCATCAACCTCTCTCCTCTGGTACCAAACATTCAAGGCCTAAGACCACCAAATATTATAGGACTAACAATACATTTTCACAGGTTAGCATTGTGATGGGGCTGGGACGAGCCATTAGACAATACTATATGTGAGTTAGCTTCATGCAGTACAGCTTCCCAGTTAACAGGAAAATGTAAAAATACAGGCTACCCAAGTTTTCTAAAGCATAAACCAGTTAATTAACCACTAATCACAGAACACCAGTATTTATTGTAACAACTGTCATTTAGTGCAGCTCACTAGGTGGAGATACAGACCTGACATCATGCAAACAGCCTTTCTGTTGGCAACTACACAAATAAAGTTTTCATAAACTCTATTGTTGAAATTCATTACTGAAACACAAAATCCTTTGAGAATTATCACGAGAGAGTGTAAAATATTTATATGAAGAAATAAAATAAAAAGAAAAAAATTACGAAGGTCTCCAATTACCAAGGAAGAAATGTATTTCAGGAGGGGAGTTCAAGAAGAAGAGCAGATAAGTAGCAAATAAAGGATTTTTGTCAATAACAAGGTTTATGCAAGCAGTTGAGCACTGATTTTGAACAGACTCAGTAATTTCCAAACTGGATATATGTAGGTTTCTGTATTCCATATCACGTAATACTTACTTTTCAACTTTAAGTGGATTTAAAAAGGTGAACCTGATGTAGTCACCTGCCACTGGAGCTGAAGCCCAAAAACAGTCTTCTCCTTTGTAAATTTTTTCCAAGGTATATTGCTGGTATATTCTTAGGCTTGTATCCACTTTTGCAGGTGGATTCTTATGTGCTTTATGCAGCACATTTTTTCCAAAATCTTTATCCTGTTGGATATAAAGAAATTTAATTTCACTCACGCAATGAAAAAAAGTGCACTGATATCTGGAATAGCTATAGGAAGCTATTCCAGAAAATAATTAACTCAGTGTGAAAAGATATATGTTTTTAATAAATATATAATATTTCAGTGCAATCACTGGGACTCAGTGTTACAGTTTGTAGACAGAGCTGTACTGATTACTCCTTAGTTACCAAGATTTAAAAATAAACTTCTCCACAGTAGGCTATCTCATAGTTGTCTACTGCCAGAACATGTGATACTGGTCTCTGCTAAAGGTTACATGAATCTCTAGTCTGATCAAATAGAGAAATTCAAATGATCTTGTGACCAGTCTAAGTGGCACCATCAGGAGATCCCTGAAGCCTGGTGCACCATTGTTCTTGTCCTTATCAGATATGTGGTTTGCCCTCCAAACTCTCCCTAAAAATCTATGGCCATCACATTAGGCACACTCCTGTCCTACCAGTACACCTTCTTAATAGTCCTTCATATTGGGAATGTGAACTGCTCAGCCAAAACAAACCATTGCAGCTGTCTGTGTTTGTGTGGAGCAGAGCACATGTAACCTTTTGTTGGGAAGAGGGTTCCTACAGACCATGAAACGCTGCTGTGACTGGTGCAATTGTTCACGTTAGAAATTCAAAAATGTTTGTGCAGAAGCAGTGTGCCCCAGCTGCAGCTTAGGTGCCAGATTAATATTTTCCACCACATCTGTAAACCAACATAATTGAATATGGAAATGCCATCCAATGCCAAATATGTGATTCCAGAAACTGATTTGAGAAACAAGTCAGAACACAAGCGCGTAATTTCGAAATACGGCACTAATTTGTTACTCTTACTTTCAAATTCTGTATCTTCCCAGCCAAGGATGAATGAATTCCCATATGCTGAAAGAGCGATGGCTTAGCACGGATACGGAACTTTGACTTTTCCTGTTCACAGTGTGCCTGGAAAGAAAGTAAAAGGGAGCAAAGGATTATTTAAACCAAGGAGAGACAAACTAAGTTCCATAAGGCAATTTCACTATGTACTTGAGAGTATGGGTTCAGGGTTTTTATCCATATTTAAATGAGTAATCCTTAAATTAACCATCACTTTATATCAAATACACTGTTTCTAGACTAAAACTCATAATTCCACTTATGGTGTTATATAGATTTGAAGGCTGAACTACCGGTAATTCAGGGATTTCTGCACTGTATACCATGGATCACATCTCAGAGTGACAAAAATGGACCTCCAATCTGAAATCAATTGATTTTTTTACCTATTTCTGGCAAATTTGATTTCAACTCTTAGCTTTGCCATATCATTCTAATTAAACTATTTTGACCAAAACTGACCTTCTTGAGATATATTCTGGTTATACTTCAATCTTTATAATTTTGGCTCTTTCTGCTATGTTTGAAAGGCTTATAATGTACTATAAGTCATGGATCTTTTACCATATAATTAGATAAATCCCCTAAATGCTGTATTTCAAACACAATTTTCCAGTTTACTACACTTGTGACAATACGTATACCAGGGAGTTAAATAACTGTAACTGGTACTAATTTCTGAGTTTCTTGATTTTTTAATGATTGCAAACTACTCCTTTAAATGCAATTTTTTCTCAGTATCTACAGAGCATCATAGTTCGATGCAATGAAGCAAACATGCCACAATAATTAATGAGACCATGAAGCATAATAGCATGAAACAGAGCAAAGAGCTAAAATGAGACTCCCTGGGTTCTACTCTTGTTTCTGCCATAGAATGGAGTGAGTTTGGAAGATCATTTAATTTCTCTGTATCCCAGGTCTCACACCTTAAAATTTGAGAGGATAATTTGAGAGGATTTGATTTGTGTTTACCTCTTCAATCAAGAGCTTTCAGTTCTATTAAAAAAAAAAAGTTACATAAACTATATCAATGACTTTTAAAGCTAAAACTGATAAAGTCTTCACTCAGCTGGCTTAAACATCAAAACTCATGGGGGATTTATAATTTCCACAGAATTGAAAATTCAAAACCACCCGGAAAGCAAGAACAAAGTATTTTTATGTTTGTCCAGCAGATGTTCAGCAAAACACTGCAAAAAAGCAACACGTGCAAATTGGTTTATTGGCAGCTGTTTCTTTGAAAAACACGCTATACTTTTGCTAGAGAAAAAAAATCATTATAAGAAAATAAATTTGTGATCTTTCTACTGACAGGGTTTGCAGTTCATCCCTTATAATAACGTAGTCCCTAGCACGTCTCCTTTTGTGCTAGGAGCACTACTAGTGCTGGCAGCACTACTAAAAGAGCAACAGCTGAGAATAATCAGTAGCACAGAGATGGTGTGGTCATTTCTGCAGAAGCTGAGATAAGGTTCCTCGTTGAGTCAGGCCTTCCACCCTTGAAAGTTGCTAGTCCCAACTGCACGTGATCACAGGACCACAGAACGGTTTGGGTTGAAAGGGACGGTTAAAAATCATCTCGTTCTGACACCCCTGACATGGGCAGGGACACCTTCCACCACACCAGGTTGCTCAGAGCCCCATCTAGCCTGGCCAGGAACACTGGATCTGGCATCCACTGCTTCTCTGGGCATCCTGTACCAGTGACTCACCACATTCACCATAAAACATGTTTCCCTTGAATCCCATCTAACTACACCCTCTTTCATTTTAAGACCATTGCCCCTTGTCCTGTCACAACAGGTCCTTGTAAAAACACTTCTCTCTTTTAGAGAGATTCTTTTAGAATCCCCCTTTAGGTACTGGAATGTGCTGTAAGGTCTCCTCTGGAGCCTCCTCTTCTTCAGGCAGGACAGCCCTGACTCTCTCAGCCTGTTTCCATAGGAGAGGTGCTTCAGCCTCTGATAATTTTTGTGGCCTCCTCTGCACCTGCTCTGTACTGGGGAGCCCAGAGGTGGATGATGATTCACAGGAGGTAAACATGATGAATTTTCTAAATTGTGCAGAGAGCTGGTGGCCCTGCTTATCACAAACCATCTTTTTCAATTTGGTGAGCGGATGAAGTTGAACCTGGATATGTTAATAGTCAGTCGAGGCTGAAAACGTGGACAAGCTGGACAAGTGGGCCACTGGGAATCTCATGGGGTTTAATAAGACCAAGTGCAAGGTGCTGCATGTGGGTCAGGGCAACCCCTATATCGACACAGGCTGGGAAATGAACCGATCGAGAGCAGCCCTGCTGAGAAGGACTTGGGGGTGCTGGTGGGTGAGAGGCTGGACAGGAGCCGGCAATGTTCCGCTCCCCTTAATCTCCTGCTCTGCACAACTGCTATCTGTCTCTGCTTGCTTCCTTATCAACACCAAAGTAACACGTGTAAATGCCTGCAGTAGGGACTGGCTCCACTAATTAAAACTCCTGAACCTTAAAAACCAAGGAGGAGCAGAAACTCTGGTCAGTCCTCCATGGCACAGCCTGTTATACAAGAAGACTATGAGTAGTGACCAGCACCAAAGACTAGTGAAAGAATGCAAAATGACATAAAGAAATACTTAACATATCATTGGGCTCACCCATAGTGCTAGAAATGGCACAACACAACTGTTCCTTTCATTTTCAGTAAAAAGCATCATTTAGTTCCTTCAACCTACATGTTTTCCTGCTCTTTTTTTTTTTTCCAGGAAAACAGTCAATTTTTTTCCCAGGTAGTAAAAGATTTAAACCAAAACACTTAAATTCTGCTTCCTGAAAGAAAGGAATTGATAGGCAAATTTCAGAACAACTGTGGTGGTAGCATTGTATGTTCTACTGACTTTCATATTAGAAGGTCAGCAGAAGGTTACAAGAAACCCATAGGTTTACATATTAATATTTTTCTTTCATGCTGCAGGGTTGCCTACGTGACCAGCTGCAGGCAGATGTGAGCTTGTGCTGTCTGTGTTCTGAGCTGATAGAGGCAGCAAAACAATTCTGGTGCAAAAATGTGAATTTCTGAGAGTCAGACCTCCCTTTATGGCCCAACGGGCTCAAACATTGTGCCACTCTGTGCAGATCCACAGCACAGTACAGTTTTCCCCACTAATTCCAAAGTATGTCAGGTTTGAGAGATTTATATTCTGCTTACTGAAAATAAATTACTTTGTCACTGAGACTGTTTGAATATTACCTATGTTCAAAAACTCATAGACATACTTACTGCATCCTTTTCTGGATTGCATACTTTAACCCAGAGCAGGTGGTCTATAAGCCAGTCTACGGGCTTATCTTTATAAAACATGAGAAAAAATTCCACTACAAGTGGCAAGTCTTCTGATTTAAACAATTTTCCTGAAAGCAAGACAAAATGTTACATGTTCAGATGTTTTCATTGCTATGCAAAAATCACCAGCTTTATGTTTAAAGGTAATTTATTTAAATAAATATTTAAGTATCACCAGCCTTAAACACATGAACATAATTCTGATATTTAGTGAAAATTTCACATAGACTCCAGCTTTGGAGAGTTTTTGATCCTCCAGTTCTTTGGGATTTTGCAAAGACATCCATCCCATGCCTGGAGATATTCTTACACAGTCAACCAGTTGACTAATAATGTGTGTAATTATATCCTATTTCCAAACACAAACCTGCCAGTCACCTGTAGCAGAGTGTCAGATGAAACAGAGCCTGCATAGTTCGTAAAAATACTAGACATGCCATTTCAATGGCAATATTATACTGAATATCTTCAAATTAAGACACAGATATGAAAAAACATTGCTTGATTCTTGAAGACTACACATTACAGGGGCACACAGTGCCCTGGGATGGAACAATTTCCTTTTTATGGGAACCCAAATTTGGATCCTATGCTGAGGAGATTCTGTATTAAAAAGACAGTTTTAAAGAGCACAAAAAGTAAAAGACTTTCAGTGGGACCTTCCCTGAAGAACCAGGGAGGTTTTGATACATGAGTCCTTCCATGCTTTGAAGTGTAATTCTGAGTGAGACCTTTTTGACCTACACAGCTCCAAATCCTGTTGACCCTGTTAAGATCGATACTTACCAATAAACCCAAGCTGTGAAAACTCAAGAACCATCCAGTCTTGGGACTGTTGAGCAGCAAAGCTTTTTATACTTGCAATATAATCAGGTTTGGCTATAATATCGTCTTCCAGCTGAAGAGAATGGAAAAAAAGAAAAAAAGGCAGTGATTTTGTTGTTTGCAGAGGGGGTGGTGATGTTGCCACATGCAAATGTTGACAGCTGTACTGTGTGTACTGAAACTTTGCCAAACTACAGTGGATTGCTATTTAACTTCTACATATATATCTGTTTTAGTATCATTCATTAAATATTTATCTACAGGAGTGACCGTAACACCATGGGTGCTTGTCCCTTTTTTGAGAAAGGAGGACTTCCTACCTTAAAGAGATTTCACTTAAAAGAAAATATTAAACAAAAAGATAAGAAGTTAGGGAAGACAACAATGAACGGTTTGTACTTAAGTTGTATAAGCACTGATAGGCAACAGGAGCAAACTGTTTGAGAAGAGAGGTGCCAAATGCAGATGATTAAGGGCTCTGGTAGCCTGGGCAGACTTTGTCATTCATAAAAGGTGACTGAGAAGAACTGTAGATGACTACTGAGATGCCTGTGGAAAGCAAATTGTCCCAGGGAATTCTGGTAATGAAAGAAGGCATGTGCTGCGTGAATCACACTGAAGGACAGGAATACACAGAGCTTTTGAAGTGTTATAAAGGCTGAGGGAGAATACAGCAGTGGAGCCAGCTAAAGGGTACTTGGAAAGGAGACTTGGAAAGGAGATGCCTGGCTTTCAGAGAAGAATGTGGCACCTGAAAAAACAGAAGCTGCTCCTGATACTAAAATGCCAAGGATAACAAATCCAAATAAGGAGCTTGGAGGCAATGACACAAAGGAAATAAATGTATTTGAGAAGTAATTAAGGAGCAAGCAATTAACAGTTTGAATTCAGTATGGGTGTGAAAACACAAGAAGAGGAGGCTGAGTCTTCAGGAAAATATTGGTGGAGTGTAGTGTAATCATACAGTAATCTGATCTAATTGCTGTACTTTCACTGGCCCTGATACATGTCTGGTGGTGGTAGAATCTGCTTCAGGAAGATAAATAGCTAGAAAATGAATGCTATGAGGGTAAAAAAAAAAAAAAAAAGGAACAATTTCCTGCCGGTTTTGTGTCTTCAACTGACTCAGCACAGTCATCATCAAGAGCTTGAGAGAGCAGGCCCACAGCTTTTAGTTGAATTTAGCCACCACTACAAGTGTAGGGCTGGCTGGAAAGAAATGTGTTGTCAACAGTGAAGCCAGGAGGATGTAGAATGAGGTTAGAAAAGACAAGATTTGACCCTGTCAGCTTTTGCTGATAGTAAGATACCAAAAAAATAGATAGACGGAGACAAACTGATCAAGATGATCAAGATGAATGCTTCTTAACAGATTCTGAGGTGGGGGGACTGAGTTGAGTTGACAGCTATGCAGAAGAGAACAACAACAAAAAAAACCCAACCAAAATGTCAACTTACAAGAAATCTTGCATAAAATCAAATGAGCTTAGAGGAGCTAGATGTAAAGGGATAAAGAGCAAGGTTAGAGAACCCTTAAAGAGAAATTGAGGGGCACCAAAAAAGGATCAAAACCAGTGAGGAGTATCTCAAAAACCTAGGGAGACCACCATATCAAGAAACACCATGAGAAAGCTTACAAGAGCAGCAAAAATTAAAAATACAGAGGCTGTGAATGTGGTTATGAACTGAAAGTAGTTTTGCAAAGTGATAAGTCTGAAATGGGCTTTCCTGAAGCTGGCAGTGAGTATTAGAGAATGTAGTTTGATATCCTGCATAGCACAGGCCACTAAGTTTTTTATATAACCCTGCACTGAGCCCTGTAATTTGTGTTCAACTAAAGCATATCTTCTTGGAGAACATCTGCCATTGCTTAGGTATTTCAGTGTCAGTTCTTTTTCAGTATGTGATACATGTAATTATCCTGAATGCTTAATACTTTTTATCCAAATCCTAATTTGAATTTTTCCACCTTCAGCTTACAGCCACTTCTTTTTCATACGCTCTTCTCTACCAAAAATGGTTATGTAGTGGCACACAGCTGGATCAGGAGGTTTAGGATATGAACTGTCTAGTTCATTTGCCCCATTGCCATGAGAAGGTCAGCAAAACACATGATGGCAGCTAATTTCCTTTCACTCATCAGTACTTTTGGATGAAAAGAGACACATGCACTATAGGCAGGCTATGAAAATTTTCAAGATGATAGACAATAAATGGGTTTCCATTTGTTTTTCTTATGCTCAGAGAAGTAAAAATGAAGTAGTAACAAAAAAAGTGGAAGCATTCAATGGAAGTGTAGGCATCAGACAGGAAAGTGTCTTCCTTTCTAAGTTACATTAAGGTATTTTTATATTTTTGAAACACTGACAATGACTATGTAGAGATTGTGAAGCTCCTTTTAGGAGCTCTGCCAAATAACAGGCTTGACCTAGAGTCTAGTCAGGGGAAGAAAAAAATCCATGTAAAGACTACTAACGAACTCGTTGAGTTATTCCTCAGGCCTTAAATACATTAGAGAAATACGCTTGAGAAACTGAAGTAATGGTATATAAGTAATATATATGTTATATATATATAACTTATAGACAAACTTATATATATATATATATATATATATATAACACAAAGCTTCCCCAGCCTCCACGTGTGGGGATAAAAAAAAAGCATAGCAGTAGTTCAGTTAATTAGATTAGAACTTTATAACAGATCTTAACTGAAGAAATTAAAAGACTTATTTTATGTTTTATTTTTGCTTCCTCTCAGTGCTAATAGAAAACAATTCCCAAAAACTGCTGTATTTGTGTTTCTTTCTGATTTTAAATGTTTGATTGCTTCAGAATGAGCTAAGTCTACAGGGACAAAAAGAACAAATGCATGTCTTCACTACTAGGCTGGGACTGGAATGCCTGCTTTTATAGCTATGTTATGATCCCATTATTACAAGCGCCTCAAGGGGCTCTGGTGGATGCCAGGAGGCATAGTGAAGGTGGAAACAAGGACTTCAAAGATCTCCCACGTTTTATTGATAAAGAAAATGTCACCAAAAACCCCCAACACCCTCCCCCTGCCAAATAAAAGCCCAAAAAACCCCTAACAGAAAACCACAAACACCACCCCGCTCAAAAAAAAACCCACAAAAACAAACCAGAGCAAAACAAACAAAAAAACCCAACAAAAACCAGCAAAAAAACTCCACCCAACCAAACAAAAAAAAGCCCAAAACAAACAAAAACGAACCAACCAAATAAAAAAAAAAGGAGAAGTAGAAGAGATGCTTCAGATAAAAAGGACGAGATTTATTCTGTTTCTTTCAAATACTATGTTTGATCAGTAGGTAAGGTTCATCTTAGCTTCAATGGACTTCAGATTGCCTAAATCCTGGTTCAGCAATATCCTAGAATGAGTGTTTATTTGGCAAAGATCTTGCCTGACTCATAACATCAACTGTAGACATCAAGACTAACCATGTATGCTTATCTTCTTTCGAAATTTCAGAGTTAATACCGGTCACCCAAACTATACCATTCTTGACAAAACAATAAATAAAATCTTAGCTAGTGAAAGTTTTGCTTAAGACTACTGAAGTAAATCTTTGTAGCAGCCTAAGGAAAAGTATTTTTAAGTTATCTGCTTTCCTTTAATACAAGACTTCCAAATAGAGGGAGATTTTATGGCAGCAAGTGTTCATTCTTTTCAGCTGTACTCTACAAAGTATTTTTTGGGCAGAACAGCATCAGTGCTACAGAAACAACTGCAGGCTGGACATAAAAATGAAGAAGTAGATATAGTAGGAATGGTATAAGGAAAGTACAGTTTCTTTTAAAGAAAATTCTGAATGTAGGCATAACTCCCACACAACCATCAGAACGCAGGCTTTGCTCTGAATAACACAGTTCAATATAACTTATACAGTCGTTATATACTGTCTCAGATAAGAAAATTCATGTTCTCAAATCTCTGTAAAAATACAAATACATAAGTAAGTCATTGCCATGCAAACATGAATGCTTGTAGACCTGTGAAACAGGAAAGGACATCAAATACCTGACAGTATCTTAACATTTCACTTCACTGGGTTTCCTATACCTTAATGCTCTAGTCTACACTTAGTAAACTTGGGTACTGTTCTTAAAAATATACAAAAGCCACAGGAAAATACTTCCTTTTCCGCTAAACCTGAACTGTTCAAAACACAACATTTTTCCTCCTGCCTTCTGAGCACCTATGCCACATTGTAGAACACAGCACGGACCCTTGGGTAGCCCAGCTCAAACGTGTTTGTGTTTAAATCCTGACAAGAACCACACAAGATGCCTGCTCCTGCAGTCTTCTCTTCTTCTGCTTCCAGGAATCCTGTGATCTCCTTATGTGATAGTGTCTGGAGTAGAAGACCCAGGAAAACTAAGAACCAAGCAAAACCCTCTTCTGAGCTTTCTTGACACTAATGAGCTATGTGAAAATTTTATGGAACTCTTCCATTATTGAACAACTCTGATAAATTTTGGAATCTCTGGTGGTGATTATGATCTTTATGGAGTGCAAATTAGGAAAATTTAGAATGATGGCTAAAGCTAAGCCTGAATGCATGCAGATCTTAAAGTCTAAGACTAAGTCTTCTGCAGAAATTAGGATCTGTACCAACATGTAGTTTAACTTTAACTTCAGTATTGCTATATTGGTGTGTTTCCCTATCTGAGAGATTCTGGTTTGTTGGGATCTGGGCTACAACCTGGACCTGCCACCACAATTTTGCCTTGCTGCACTAAGTAAAGAGACATTAAACTCTGACTTTCTTAACCTAATCAAATAAGGCCTTCATGCTTCAGTTACCTTGCTATTCAACCTCACAAACGACAAGAAGGTACAGATGGATTTAATCAAATAGTACCTGGCCACAAGATGAATATAAACACAGAAATACGCAGATGCTTGTAAAGAGCACAGGTAAAACACACAGAAAATTACAACAGACTTCTGGTTTTATTGAGGCTTTTAACAAAAATTAAAATTGCCAAAGCTAATAATCGGTACAGATGCATTGCAGCTATTTAATGATAATATAGACATACCTGTAAATACAATGTTCCCTTAGGTTGGGCATATAGCATTAAAAAGCTATAATCCAAATTCTGTTTAGTTCTCCACCTAAACATAAGCAGCAAATTCTGATAAGTTTTTTGGGGGGGTTGCGAGAGTTATTTCTATAATAAAAGCATTTCTAATGCTCTGCAGTTTTTTTTCCTTTACAGTGAAATTGTAAGGTTGAGTATTCTAACCCATAGTTAAGTGAAAAAAACATTTCTCTACAATCAGTGTAAACATTTATATATAATTTGACTTTCCCATAAATGTTAACATTAACTAAGCAAAAAATTTTGATCTCCATCAATGGAGCCTGAAACAAAATGTCTAACAAGTTTATTCATGTCAGTTGACTTAAATGATTCTACTCCTTATATTATGAACAGTAAACACATATGGATTATTCTAAAATGAAAAACAAAGTGCTTTTACTTATGAACAGCACAAAAGCAGGTTAATAAATTAATTTTCCGTTTTAAATATAAATAGAGACTTTGGACAGTCTGTCATTTTACGAGAGGACAAAGTTGATGTTTGATAATCTATGCTGAAAGACTAGAGAGTAATTTAACAGTATTCAAATAACATAAAAGTGTATCTGATTTTAATCATATCTGAAAGTTAAGTATTTAAACTTGTTTATGCTCTGAAACACATAAGATTTATCTATAAAGCCAAAACACAAGCATACATATACTTGCTGATTTCCTCTAACCTAAACTCTCAGTACTGCAGGTCTCTTGCTGCTTTGTTGCAGTGGCTTCTGACAAATTATTTATTGTTGATTGAAAGAAAATTACTTTCCTCCAACAAATCAATGGGGTTTTTTTAGGTTATAATCTCTGTCTCAGTGAATTTGGGGCACGTGAATGAATGAAATCACCAGTTAGGATGCATTAACAGTAGATAAAATGTCTGTGATCACCAAAAGTTAGGTCACTAATTAAACCCACAGTAGTTGTCAGTAGTTAGCTAAGGGGCCACATGGGGTTTCCTTTGTGTGTTCACAGAGCCTCTCCCATACGCATCACATGAAAGATTTTCCTGTTTTGTTTCCTTTATGCTCAGATAATACCTTTTGGCATTATCCATCTGATTTAAAACCCATGGGATGCCCAGAGTCAAGATCCAAAGGAGAAGCCTTGGCTTTCACCCTGAAGCTGATGTGCAGCATAGCTTTTCTCAAGATCTGCTTGTGTAACAATTTTTTTTTAAAGTTACAGTTGAGATCCATTAGCTCTGAAACAGGAGAGCATTATCAGCTCAACCACACTGACTTTTGCAGAATTTTTCATTTTTTACTCTTAGCAAAAGTTCTTGGGTATTATACAGCCATCTTACCTTACTCTGTCCTCAGAATCCCCAAATGTTTTTTTCAGGTTGGAAAGATCTGGATAATAAGAAGCAGGAGGAGAAATGACCTCTAGGACTCCAGACTGGATTTCTCTGGGAAAGCTGTGAGAAGAATCTTTGTGAGACTCCATTCCTCAAAAAGACTTCTGAGGGCAACCATAGACAGAAGGTCCCCAGAATTAGGTCTGCTCCCACACAAGTGGAATTCACAACTCCAGCAAAGAAACTAAGTCACATAGACTGCAAATTTGGAACCAAGAAGTGGTCTTTGACCACCATCAGAACAGACAGGTCAGTAACTCAAAGTCTCAGAAAACACTGGAGAGAAGTGTCTCAAAAATCCTGCCCTTCCTGCATCTATAGATGCTTACTAACAATCCTGAGATAATTGCCAAAATGCAGCAGTAACTCATGATTAAATCCACTATTCAGAACGACACACGACTGTTCCCCCTTGTGTGAGAGCTCCAAGTTTCCTTACCCTTGCTCCAATTATAATTCCATATCCTAGCCAGAATCATACTGTCCAGAGCAGGGGTTTGGTTGGGGTCTAATCTCTGCTCCAAGGATTAAATTTTCCCTTTAAAAGTCATTGAAAAAACATGTAATCCACTTTGAGAGTCAAGCCTGGAAGTCAAATCTCCCTCTCTTCCCAGAAAAAAAAAACCAAACACCAAAAAACCCACAAAAAAACCCCAAAACCAAACCCAACAAACAAGCTCCAATGCAACAAAGTAAAGGATCACAGAAATAAAGAGCTTTCAGAACTGAGTTTCACATTTCCTATGATTAATGAAAAAAACAACACTAAAAATTAAGCACATCAGATTAAAAGCATTATGGAAAAAAAAAACTCTTACGTGTAACTTTGGCAAAGCATTTACACTGCAATAATTTTTTCTAAAGCCATGAAGAAATAGAAAAAATTATCTAAGTGCTCAAACTGCTGTAAGTATTGTACCTTAGCAGTGCCCAACAGTGCTGAGGAGAAATGCCTCTTACCCTTGTCCTTGCTGCAGTATTCCCAGCTGAGATAAACTCTCTGGAGGCAGGAAGCAATGGCTATTACTTAACCAACAGGCTCAGCACAAGGAGTCTTCTGGGGGAAACCTACACCCTAAATGCAGTGTGGGAAACCCTGGAGTGCAGCAGGATGTCCAGAAAGGCCTCAAAAGTGAAGAAAAAGGGCAACTCCTCCAGGGATCTTGTTCGATTTTTTTTTTTATTATTTGTTGGTTGTTTTGCATGGGTGTCCATCTCTTTTCACAAGCAACAGGACAAGAAGAAATGGCCTCAAGTTGCGCCAGGGCAGGTTTAGATTGGGTCTTAGGAAAAATTTCTTCACCAAAAGGGTTATCAAGCATTGGAACATGCTGCCCAGGGAAGCAGTTGAGTCACCATCCCTGGAGGTATTTAAAAGACGTGTAGATGTGGCACTTGGGGACGTGGTTTAGTGGTGGGTCTGGCAACGCTGGGTTAATGGCTGGACTCAATTTTAAAAGTCTCTTCCAACCTAAATGATTCTATAATTCTAATAAAATATTAATACAAAGATTGAGAACTCTTGTAGGCATTTCAAAGGAGTGAGGGGAAAGGTTGTTTCACTTCGAATATTGGCCAAAGAGGGGTTCTGTCAGAGTAACCAATTCACCAATAAGCTTGTGCATGAAAGAACCAGCAACACCAGTACTGCAGCACAGTGCAGATTTCAACTCTTGCTTCTTTCAGTTCACTGCCCTTCAGGGCCTTTAGCCTTATCTGTTTTGTGACTGCTAGCTACACCATACTATTTCTTAAAAGCAGCACTTTTAAAGACAAAAATCTACCAATGATTGTATTTTTTTTCCCAAACGTTTTTAATTTAGTAGTTCCTCTGAAGTTGCTCTGCAGTTTTTAACACGCACAATACTGTAAACATTTATGGGGAGGGAAGATAAGAGCAAGCAGAACTGCAGTGGGAACCAAGCTTTCATTTCATAGCTCTTACATTAATTTTGGCATGGCAAAGAATACCCATCTCATGTTACCCATCATATAATAGTATTAAAGATTATAGAGGTAATCCATTTGCTGCCCAAAAAAAAAGTAGTCAAACAAGGAAACAAAGACACCTGGAAAACATGTAGATGTGGCACTTGTGGACATAGTTTAGTGGTGGCAGTGCTGGGCTAATGGTTGAACTCAACTGATCTTACAGGTCTTTTCCAACCTAAATGATTCTATGATTCTACAACAGACATCAGAATACATTGCAGGCTTGTGTAGTCAGTGGGGATCTAATATATGTAGCTTCAGGTGTGTGAATTGCATCATTAATTTCATGGGGAAAAGACTTGGGCTCAAGTAAATACTTATCAGAGATTTAAGCTGGTTAGTTAAAGCATATTTATGAAATAAAAAATAGAAAATAAACTGATATACATCCTTCTGTTCTGAAGCTTTTGTTTCACAGTGTGTTATGGCACACATACCAAGAGTGAACCTTTGCCTCATTATTTAGCAGTTCCATTTCAGCTGAAATGCTCTAATTTTTTCAATAATTTTTCTTTCAAAAAAACTCACTTGCTGTTGGATGTTACATTCTTTAGGACTTACCTGGTTTTAACACTTTCTGCAACACTCTTAACATAGTCTGTATTCACCTAAAGAAAAGAAGGGTGCATTTCATTTCAAGTCACCTATTTTTGTATTAAACAACCTTTTGTAGGGAATATTTATACGCAAACACTTCATTTTTATTCTCTATTTCTTTTCCTTCCAAACAAACACGGTACATTACAGTAGAATTTCTACTAAAGGACAGTATGGGCTTTTCAAACCAATAGAACTTTCAATGTACTTGAATGCAAAAGTGAACCATCTCCAGCTGTGGTTTCTGCATTTTGTTTTTCAGTGTTCTTGCAGGAGGCCAGGCCATTTTCTGCATAAATTCTATTCTACAGCTTTCAATTATGCCAGAAAAGCACAGTCATAGAAATGTCAGTAAAAAGAGCTGCTTCAGGTTAATCATCCAAAAATCACAAAAGAGGCCTGATGCTGTTGAGAAAAATCACCTAAACAAAATATTCTAAAGCTAGCAGTACTTAAAATTTTAGTTAGTTTCTTCCTAATATAACAAACTTAGGGTTCTTTAGAAATTTTGAGGACATACTTATTCATTACTGCTGTTTCATAAAGGTAACAGTTTCGGTGTGCAAAACACATCTGCTAACTACATTAAAGAGTGCAAAGTTTTATGGATGTGATTTCCAAAGCAACACAATGTGTGTCTTAGCAGTTCAGATTTTTTTTTTAAATACACAATAAGTAAAACCAAGGTGAAATGGTAAGCAAAGAGCTGCAATAAGAAAAAAATACCCAGAACTTACAACTCACTTTCAGTCAATAAGTTACTATGACTTAACCCATGATATAAACATTTAACTCGATCTTTTGAGACATTTGGAGAAAAAGGAAGGTGTAGATTCACCTGCCCTCCTCTCATAATAGATGTTCTTATCACCTCTCATATCAGCACAATCAAGCTGCTCCAATTTACTGCACGGCTGAAAAATGGAAGCTGCGAGAATGTGACTTTGGGGATGGGATAAAGCGGGGAATAATTCCTACAATGGCAGTTTAATCCTAAATTGGCTGATGTGGACTATGTTACTACAACCAGACCTGCTGTTTGTTTAAAGTGTCACATTAGGACTCTCCACTATTCAGAAGTTAACCCTCAAAAACTCACAGAACCCTCTGAAGCCCTGTAATAAAACATTTATCTGAATGGCAGCTTGGCAAAGCTCATCATTGCCAGAGCTCTTCACTGGGAAATACCAACTGTAAAATAAGTTCAGCTCCTGAAAACTATGCTCAAGGGGAACTACAGCCAGTAAAATTCATCCTATATACTTATCACTGTGATCAAAACAGAACAGTGGAAGTCATGACATAACTTACTAAAGTGAACTATGTTCTGTTTGACAATATTACAGCTGCAAAAGTGGTGACTGAACTAAAAAAAAGCAAACCGTAACTGTTAATGAATACATGTATGAATTTAATGTTGCTCATGGAAGGATAAAGAAACATGAATTAAAAATATGAAGTCTGAATAACTGCACAGTCATTTACCTGCAAGAATCTATGACTAGCTAATTCCCTTCTGTAGCCTTTTTTCTAATATGATCAAGACATGTTGGAATAAGAAAAAAAAGCATTTAGCTCTAATATTTTACCTTGAGCCCCGTTTACTTTCCCAAACATGGAACTGATCAAGTCTTTGAACAGTCTTCTTTGGCACATAAAATGTCAAAATGCATGCAGAAGGCTCTAACATGACCTTTGCAAGATATATGATATCAAACTAGAAGATAAATGATCTGAACATTTTTTAGACTGATTAAGTTTCCTTTCTTCAAGTTCTATGGAACTCTTCTGTGGAGGATTTACATTTCATTCTGAAAGCAGAATACCTTACTTTCAGAGATAAATAATGAGTTCATATGGTTTTATTGAAAAAAACTGTTTCTGTAAATGTAATGTGACTTTTTACCCTTCGATCCTCTGAGTTACAGGGTTTTTTCCACATATGAACATTAAGGCACCAGCTGCTCACCATCTCCTCCAGGCCTGAAGAAATCCCTCCCAAAGGCCCAGGTAACATTATTTTGCAGCCTTTCCTACGTTATTACACTAAGACATAAATCTCCATATTGTCTTTCTATCAGCATACTGCACCTTTCCATGCAAACTTACCTCTGCTACAAAGATGATTATTACACAGTCCTTCTCTTGCTCTTCAGAAAGTCCATGCAGTAGGGAATGCAGTGTACTAATCAGGTAATTTTTCTTTTCCCTTTTCACAGTAGGAATACCCATCACCAGTGAGACTGCGAAGAGAGAAGGCCTCAAGTCACGTAATTTTAAGTCAAGTAAAAGGAAAGGGAAATTACATTTTAATTTTGATGTGACCATGACATTTGGTGACAGTTAGTATTCCCTTAGCACTGTGACAGCATTTGCTTTACTACTTGGAAGGAGAGACCCCTCCAGCTAAGTTTAGGTTAGACACCCACGTGTCTATGTTATAAGCACCAGCCCTACACTGTGTAGAGTGTCAACATTTTGGAACTTGGGGATACTACTACCTCTGGCAAACACATAGGTGCCTGCTACTGAGTTTTAAAAGTGAGTATTGCAAAATAAGTGGTTACTTTTGCTTTGGAGATCTAAGTAGTAAGGGTTAAACCAGAACTGTTCTAGTGAACAGGCTCTCACAGGAAGTGAACGCTGTGTATGTATCTCAGAAGGAATCAAATTCAAACATCTTGCTGAGCAGCTTGATTGATATGCATCAATGGTTTCCATAGAATTAGTAATAAGAAGAAAGAAACTTAGATATTATTGTTATTTAAAACAAAGGTGATGAAACTGTCTCTGGCAAAGGTTCCACTAGTACCAAAGCTGTGCTGTATGACATCACTAGACTGTAAGCAGGATGCATCTGCAGGATACATATGGGCATTACCTAAATCAGTGGCCAAACATAGCTCAGTAAACCGATGGAATCTTAGTCCTTGCAGATGATTTCTATTCCCCTAAATCTGAGGAGGTTGGTAAGAAAGCAGCAGATTTTAGAAGAATGGAGTAGGTGCAACTAGTGACTTGCTGCAGACTTTAATATCCATGCCAGTGTCAGCTCAAAAATGCCTAAGTTCCAGTGTTCCTTCCCAGCATATATCCTGCTAAACCACTGGGGTTTTACACACTGAAGGTCAACCTGTCCTTATTAAACTACTTGCTATTGTGATTTTCATGCACAAATAATAAAAAAAAAATTAAACACGGAGCATTCTTTTATTAGTGACACTGATCTATGGGCACTCCGGTGAGAACTACAACACAGGATCACACTGATACAGCTAATTGTTGTACACCTACTAATGAGAAGTCTGTAGAAAGTTATCCATTGTCATGGGCATGGCCAAGGGTTTGGAGTTTTTTAGTTAAATCAAAAGTGCTGCCAAGTGTTTCTTTATATAAAATCACCCTAGAGAAAAATCAAAATTTAAAGAAAATACAAAACTCAGCAAAATGGTTGACTAGTTCCTTCTTTGCTTACTGCTTTTGAATATTCCTTTTACCTGTCACATGACAGTTAAGAGAAGATGTAACTTTATAACTTGTCTTATAGTTCACTGAAATCCATTATGATTTCTGCAGGTGTCAGCTGATTTCTCATGTGGATGAAAAATTACACTGAAGATATATTAACATCCTTTAAATTATCACATCACCTTTACATTTGCATCTCTCATTGGCAAACTGACTGCATTATAAATTCACCTTGGCTTCCTCATTCATACTAATTTTGAGGGTGAAAAATGTCAGCTAATGCACCTTAGCCATAAGAACACATGATTAAAACAAAAAATAATATTGTTTTTCAGTTATGACTGTTTTTCTTGATATTTGAAAAGCTTTTCAGAATACTATGAGGTAAAGATTTTAAATAGGGATGAGTACTTTTGCAATCTCCATTAAAATTAATTCAGCTTGGGCACATTGTTAAGTTAAAGGAGAAAACCCACTCCAAACTTCTGAGTATGCTTCATTGCTAGAATTTAATATAAAATAAAAACATATAGAAAATATAAGCCAAACCAAATTTCCCACCTCCTGTTCTCTGTTGCCCAAAAATAACATTTGGGAAAATTCCATCTTCATATTCTCGAAGGTGAGGTAGATAGTAGTGCATGTTTGTGAGATGCATGGGGAGTTTTCTTGGGAGGTTTACTACTTTCCACTTCATATCATCTTAAAAAAAAACAACAAATCCACAGATACAGATAAAATAAAAAGCCAGCAGTGAAGCCTTTTTTTTTTTTTCAGCTGTTTTGCTCAACTGAGCACTGGCAGATTACCACAAGCAAGGTTATTAAATCAGAACTATTCCTCAGAAGCAATTATATGTCATATATATTACACTATATTAAACTGAGAATTGCCCAGCACAATTTCCTCCCACCCAGGTGATGCTGCAGAACTCCAAGCTTGAACATCCTGGGAACTGAGTCCACATTTTCCTACGATTAAACACTTGCAGGACTGAGCCACCTTACAACACAACAAGCAGTGATTTTAAAAGCAGCAGTAAAAAAAAACTGGTTTGGGGTTTTTTACATAGTTGTCAAGCAATTTTTTAAATGAAAAGAAACACAGATTCTGATAAATAACTTTCTTAATTACATAATAAACTTAAATGCTTTCCCTAAAATATAACACATGGTGGTTCTCAAGGCTCAAACAGAAGTTCTCAGGTTATAAAAAGTCCTATGGCAAAAAGAAGCCATATCCAGGCCTTTAGAAAGTATTCAAGAAACCAAAGATTGTAGTAGGTAAGAGAAATCTTTTTTCTTTACCTGTTTAAAATAAAGATGAAAGCAATAGAAGGTCTATTGACTTGGATGGAAAGTTACTTTTCCTTAAAAAAATTGCATCTAAGATAATTCCCAAAATTTACCACCTTTCAAAGTGACGTACAAGTCTCACAAACAACCACCATCAGCCTTATTCACTCAGCTTAGATCAACAAAGACAGAGCCTTACTGAATGGGCAATATTTTAAGTTTTTCAACTTCCAAGAAGTATTCCCACTGAAAATAAGAACTCAGAGATTCCTGGCCCTAGAAAAAACAGCTTATAAAAACCCCAAACAACCATATATATATATATATATGTATGTATGTGTGTGTGTGTGGTTATATGTATATATAACGCCCAGACATTTGTGTATGAAAGAGAGACCCACAACTCCTCCCACTCTGTTTTACCATTAAATATACAGGAGTTTTGCTACATAGAAACGTTTCCATTTTTGTTGTACAATAAAAATTGGCTGGAATGAGAAGCAGAAGGGCAAGTAAAAACAAAAGGAAAATTATTCAGTGATTTTAAGAAATTTCTGCTTTAAATCCTGTGAACTGACAGCTTTAATACTTCCTGATATTCAGCTAGCCCCAGTGTGAATTAAGAGGGAAGGGGAACTTGAGGTCTTCTCTACTGCTATTATGTGCTTTAGGCAATAACTGTATGTGGGGCTACTGGTGGCTGCCAACGTGGCTCTATTCTAAAGCTTGTAAGGCCACAATCCTGCCAACACTCAGCTGTTTGTTTATGCACATCTGAACAGTCCCACTGAATTAACATTGAATAAACAGACAAAAACTGGCAGGGAATAACAGGATAAGAAACAAATCTGACCATACAAAGAAGAAATGCACCTTGTTCCTTCTTCCCCTGTAAAAATCCTGGTTAATTCCCTGTTTTAATCTGATTACCAGCCTACTGTACTCAATGAAAATAAGGATTTTTAGATGGCAGTTTTCAGTATCACCCAGACTCTTTCTGAAGTTGGGGTGTACTGTGAAATGCCTCCAGCACAGAGATGCCTATTCTAGTTTCCTTTCTCTCCCCAGGGAAGTAGGTCTTCCAGCAGGTCTTTCAATCTGAATTTGGGAGGAAGGCAGATCACGCACAACTACATCACTTATTTTAGGGGATGGGATCAAACTGTCAATCTATTGTATGCAACTACAGTGTGCATATAGATGGAGATGTACAACAGCCTGTAAGGCAAGGTAACTAAGAAGTTAAACAATGGGAAGAAGCCGCATCACTAAACTTAATTGCATGTTGCTGTCCCTCAAAAAAATTCCCAAAAACCCCAAAAAGCCCCCCCCAAAAAAAAGCCACAAAAAAAAGGGGCAGAGACATGCCCTACCCTCCTCCCCCCAATAAAAGTTTTAATTGGCAATGCTTACAAGCATTCACATTTTCCTTCTGATTATTAACCAACTGCTTGCAAGATGAATTCTAGCAGGGACACTCTTGGTCTGTATCTAGCCAGCAAGTCCTCATGGGGCTTCCCAACTCCTGGGTTCAGCAAACACGGATGTGATCTGCCTGCTGACATGAGACTGCACACCCACACACCACCTCAGTGCCCAGCCCTTCAAAAAGTCACTCCACCTGGAAAGTGTGGAACATCTGAGGAGGTGTACCTGCCTTCCAGGTCAGAACACA
This sequence comes from Pipra filicauda, assembly GCF_003945595.2. Classification (NCBI taxonomy): domain Eukaryota; kingdom Metazoa; phylum Chordata; class Aves; order Passeriformes; family Pipridae; genus Pipra; species Pipra filicauda. Next base: position 158,469 of record NW_024104661.1, on the reverse strand, counting down.
GCCCTCTTTTTATGAGGGTGTACTGGTACAGTAAAAGCTGGTAAAAATAGCTTATTCAGTGCTCTCTGGTTGGCAGCAAGAGAGGGATAAGGACTGTAATAATCTCGTTCAGCAATATAAACAGCTTTGCCACTATGACACCACTGCAGCTCAGTGTGCCCCCTTTTATTTATCTCCTTATTTGATCACTGTTTAAAATGCACAGGTAATACAAATTTGTGAGGATTTGCAGAGGCATTTCAAACAGGAATTACTCCCCCAGCCTTTTCTTCAAAAGTAGAACCCTCTACTTAATGCTAATATAATCAAAGCAGTGATTTTTCTCCCCACACCAGTTATAAACATGAGCACACAAAACTGAACTGTTAACACAGTACATTTTTATACATACAGACCTGTATGATTTGTTGTCAAGTTTCCTCTTGTTGCAACTATACGTCTAATTTCATCGAGGGCACTGCTCAGTTCGTGTGATCTTCTTTTATTTTCCTTTTCAGCATACAATAGTCTTTGCCGAAGTTCTAGAAATTGGCTTTCATACGTGTCTAAGTCATTTCCTGCAGTGAGAACATAATTTCTTTTCAAAGAGGTAATTTATATGATGGATTAAAGCTAAAGAATCGGAGACAGTCCAGAAGATGACAGCACCAGAAGGGTATAAATAATAATAAATTTTATTCATGCGAAGAAGTCTGGAAGAGTGTTAAGAAGGCACAGTTTAGGGAGCACAGCTGGGTTAAGGCTTGCATTGAAGACAAAACCAAGAATAAGAAATCCACAATAAGGAAAAAGTCAGTGCAAGTCTGTGAGTTGCAGGGGAAGTTGCTATCTGGTAAGGCAAACAATGTTTTTCACCAAGCTACAATTCTTGATGACCCTTTTCACATAGGAAAATATAATTATGTAACAGCTTGTGTTCTTTACCAACCACTATTAAGACCAAAATGTAGGTACACAGTCTTCATCTATGACTCAAAAAGTGTCTGGAGTGTCTTAACAGCTATTAGTAAAGATAGTTACTCGAACTCCTGGATATATTTAATCAGATAACAACTGAAACTGTGCTCAGGCACGAAGGACACCACCATAATATAGAGCCCACCTTTGATTAAATACTCTACAATTACATCAACATTAGAAACACTGTACTCGGTCACAGTTATCACACACCTCTGCCGTTCTGCACAGTATTCTAGGATAATATCAGTGTTCTGTTTAAAGAAGATCCACTTTCCTAAGAAGGAGGTGATGTCAGAACTCCTCAGTTATCACAGATGGTATATGAGATTCATATCTGTTGGAGCATTCACTGCCTCATTGTCATATGAACAAAGACTGTAAGACTTATTAATACAAAGCAGCACTCCAATAATGTCACCCACTTTGCAATAGAGAAGGGGAATCCTGATTCATTTAAAAATGTTTTGTAATGTTGCTTCTTTTAATTGTTTGGTTTGATGGGGTTTTTTTTAGTTAAATGGTGTCATTTAGACACTTCTCCCATTCTGTTTGTGGACTGTGCTGAGTCCCATCCTGTGGCAGGCCTCGTTTTCTAGGACCCACCATTGTCTCTCTGGAAAAGTGAATTCCTGGGAATTCTAGCCTGTAAAAGAGACTAAGATCATAATGGACAGGTAATACAAATTTGTGAGGATTTGCAGAGGCATTTCAAACAGAATTAGTTTGCATTTTGGATAAGCAGGGGCTTTTATTTGCAGTAAACACAAGTTCTTAATAATTAAATTTATGGTTTGGAGACACTGAAGTTTAAAACATCTAGGAAGAAAGTAGTTAAAAAAAAAGAAGTAAACGTATGATCTGTATTATCATTATTGGCCTCACTAAAATCTTAAAGTAGGTTTAGTAAAATGCCCATAAAATGAATGCTTCCTAAAATGTTCTGACACTCTTAAAAATGTTTTGACTTGCAAGACAGGCATTCATATCTATGAGTATTCTGTACTAGGCAGCTGTGAACATAAATTTATCATTGCTGAAGGAAGGGGGAAACTGGATTATTTCAGCTGCATGCAACAAGGAAGTTCTACTTTATTGAGGTAGGCTTCCCCAAAAAAATCAGTGAATAAATTAAAAATAAAAAATGGAAGGTCAAAACAGATTCGTCGTCTATCTTTAAACAACTTAAAATAGATTAAAATAGATTTCCAACAGAAATCTCTCACGAGGCATCAGACTACAGAGCTAGAATCCCAGAGAAGCTAAATTATTGGAAGACCTAAGAAAGATCCCATTCATCAACTATCATATAGGAATGCACTTTCTTATTTATGCTTTTCTTTGGTAGCTCTGTTTCCAATGCCATAACCCAAGTCCAACCTTTAGCTTTTTTTCTTTAGAACATTTACGAATAAAATGAAAACAGGAGGTTTAAGCTGATTTAGGTGACTGATAGATATTCATTATACTGTTTTCATAGCAAGATAGTGATTCCAGATAGAACATCAGCACATATAAACATAATGGAGATTTATCTTCCAATTTCAAGACTAATTCAAAGGTGTAAACTAGATATAGTAATGAATGTGCATTTTTCTTTAATTTCCAATTGCCTTTATTAGGAGTTACCTAATAAAAGCAGCAATAAAAAGTGGAGGCTTAACTTGCAGTAAAGTTCCACGTGCTCCTGGGAAGATGCAAACAACAAAGAGCAAGCCCACAATCTTAAGATAAATACATGGTATCACAGGACACAACTTACTGCTTCTGAAAATGGAATCGATCATTTGGTAGTGGAGGTGCTTTATAATTAAATGCTGGAAAGTGTTGTTCCATTGACATTCCCAGTGCTGTAATAGCATCAGATTTTGTCACACCAAGTTAAAATTCCCCTCGGTACAACTGCATTGTAGAAGGAATCAGTAAAGAAATTGCAGATGAATTATAACATCATAGTCAGCCTCTTCACAATTCTTTCAGCTACGCAGTGTCAGTGTGACTCAAAACCACAGGTATCACTGCTATGCTGACATTTTGGCAAGCACCAAGCTATTATAGTTTTATTTGCTTACTTACAGGTGAGCCTACCAAAATATCATAGATGCCCCTGGCAAATAAAAGGTCAATACTCAGCTATCACTCAGTGCACCCAGAGAAGATGGTATTTGTAAATCAGCCTCATCTATTTCTTCAGGTCAGAACATTACACTTTTAAGTCTTCCAGAATTGAAGCCTCTGTTCAGTTAGGAGAACAAGTCTCTTATTAGTCACTTATCTCACTTGATTTTGATAGATGAGGAAGCAAGGGTTTGACAAAAGTAACATAATATTCACTCACCCTTAGCAAAGGATGAATTTATTATAAAAATACATCGTTTGAAATAGAACACTAAATGGTCTAAGTGTTATTAGAGCACATGTAAATGAGCAATACTATTACTAAACCAAAACTATTACTAAACTACAAAAATGTGTGTTTGGAAAGCAGTGTGAAGCTAAATATTCTAAATATTTGAACAGTCATTAGGTTTAAATGAAGTGTGTGTGTGTGTGTGTGTACATGTAAAATGTTGCTCCTTTCTACACAGAACTAAAACAGCTGCTTGCAACAGATTGCTTAGAAAGAAAAAGGGTGTTTTTACAAACATGGTTCTCTGACAGGGAGGGCCAGGGAGAAGCAGTTTTGGACATATCACGAAACACTCTGTGCTCAGCAATAGCCTAATGTGGCAATGCTTTGTCTATCAATAGTTCTATCAGCAACAAGGAATGTCAGAATAAAAGCAGAAAACAGCAAGATGAGGTCCTGTGGCAAAAATACAAAAAGAAAACGAAGGTAAAGACTTCATGAGCTACTAGCCACGGGAGGAAAAAAGGACCCAGCCAACTCAAAGCTTTTGCAATGAATTTTTAGCTCTACTGTAGCATTTCCTCCGACTGTTAACTACACATTTTCATGTATTCTTATGGCTACTGTAATGTTCAGCTAGCAACACTTAAAATGGTTTTCACTGCAATCTTGTGTCATCTCCTAATGCATACATATATATACTTTCTGCACTGGAAATTGAAACTGTTTAGAAATAATACTAATCTCTAAAGCAAATACTCATTCTAAAAGCTGACTGATTATTTCTCTTTGCTCCCCATGCACATACTTCCTCTATTATCATAAGTGCTTAGAGTTTTATTAATTATTTCTGGCAATATCTAAGAGCTGTGGAACAATTCATAACTATTTCTTCTTAGCATTCAAAGAGAAAAGAAAATAAAAAGAAAATTGGGAGTGGCATAAAGGAGGGAAGAAAGCACTCTAAAACCTAGCAGGGAGTCTTGTTCCTATTTTTTGATTACACGCTACACTGTTTATTGTACTTAAAGACTCTTTCTTTTAGTAAATGAATTTTGGTTAATGGCCTCAAAAGAAAATTATATAAGCACACTAACTGCAAAAGTTCTTGTCATACTCCGTGCTTGGAGCCACTGCTCACTGTTCAGGCTAATGAAGCATATTAAACCACTGAGATTTAATTGCACTAATAATAGCAGTTTGTTATCTCCCCGTAACTGATCTAAAATGGATCTTTCTGAGTCTTGTTACATGCTTTGCAAGCTCAGGTTTTCTTCTCTCAGAGTAAGGAAGGAAAAGAAATTGCCCAAACAATGCCTCTGTCTTGGGTCAGAACAGCCAGTTCTTACGCAAACACTTAAATTCAACAATGTGCATTATCTTTAAATATTTTCTTTATAGCCTTACAGCACAGTACTACTTGTGTCTTCCAAGACGTCAGAGACAGCCAAGAAAAACTACCATAAAGTCAGAAGTTGCTTCACCTACACCAGGTACGTTCACCTGTTACATTTAACGTCCAGTGACATCAAAGAAAAGCACCGTGCCAGCAATTTGGGGCTAGGGGTGGGAGTTAAGGTTCCTCTGTGTCCATAAAGGGCATACTAGGAACAGAATCAGAGTGCTTTCCAGTATTAAAACAAACACACACCTTACAAAGTTAAAAGCAGATCAAAGTTCATAACTGAATTTTGAAAAAACGTACAATTATCTAATGAACATGGACTATCTATTGGGTTTGGCATCGAATAATTTTTACTGAACCATTTACATGCTGTATCTAATTTAAAGTAGCTTAGCAGCAAGCAAACTTCTTTCAAAGAAAATACAACTTAAGCTCTAATATTTTCCTAGATGTTGGCAAACAACCCTCATTTGAGGTCCAGGTCTTTTCCTATATTAGAATATAGTGAAAAGTGATCATAAAACATTCAGTCAGAACATCACCATATATGAAAGCAATACTAAAAGTGGAAAAATAGAGAAAATGAATGGATATTGCATGGTGTTTGCCCACAATTGGCACACTTTGGTTTTAAGGTGGTACTCATTCACTTCAAGCAATGGCTATTGCTTTGTTCTGGTTGGTATTTTAAATATTTTTACTTCTCTGCATGATGTAGCAATTACTCAATTATACACGCATTTAATTAAATGCCTAGCCACTTACTAAAGTATTTCTAGATAAAACTGTGTTCCTCAAGACTCAGTGTACAACACTGGGATGTCATATGCTTACACTTGTTTAAGCACAGGCTGTGATGAGACAAAGAGAGGTCTGAAATGTTCCATTATCCCTTTCTCTATGAAAACCAATAGTAACTATCCTCATTTTGTACCACAGGATTTATGACTCAGTTCCTCTACTCTTTAGGCACTGTCCTGCCTGAAGTAACTGCAAGAAGCAGCAGACTCTTCATCCAGTAAATTATACATTTAGAAGCCAGTAAAACTACACAGCTTCTCTAAGTCTTGGATATGAATTTTGATGCAAAATTTTGGAAATACTAAGTTTAAAGTCTCGTTTGAGGCTGCTGTATGTTGGGGTGTTTTTAATGCCTAAATGCAGAACTCTGCAAAGAAACTGAGTAAGCAATTGACGGACTGGGAAAACTCTTCCTTTATCACCCCGTGCATTTCAGCCACATCCTGACTGCACGTTGGGGCAAAACCTGGATGTGCAATAACCTCTGTATGCTCTCAGTGCCACTGGAAGGAAGTGTACACATAAAAGGAAGATGTAGCCTACCAGTTAGCTGGGACAAGTGGAAAAAACAGTGGTTAAACGCAGCCTAGCAGTCCTGGAGAAGGCAGGAAAATTGGCTTCTGCACACAAATCTGGATAAGCTATACTGGCTGAAATGAGAATGGTGTAATTCAAGACTCCTTATCAAATCTGTCAATATGCCCCTATTTAATTGAAGATTTGAGCCAGAGTGTGCCAGTTGGGTCTGGACAGGAAACCTGCAAAGAAGTCCATCACAAATGACCTGCACGTGGCTGCACAGCAGGGGCTGGCCAGGTGAAACAAAGCATCACACCATGGGCAGAGGATTACTGGAAACAAATGTGCAATCAGCTGTTTGGGCTAGCACATGCATTACTGTATTTCAACTGAAAGAAGAACCACTTTTATCAGAAATACCTCTTTAATATTTTGTACACCTTCCCCTAATTAAAGGTTTTGTGAAGCAAAGAAAAAATGTAAACGTTAAACAATTTGATAATCCTTAAATATACTTCTGTGAATGCAATCACGTATGAACAGCTTCTCTCTTGTTCACCCTGCCTCAAAGGAATAACTAAAGAAAGTCAGTGTTTGACTCAACATATATATATTAACATGCCTAGGTTCTTGTGATGTTGTATTTCAGCATCACTTTTTCCTAAATTCCAGTCAAAGCTTACTTTTAATTTACTTGGATAAATTATCCCACAAGTTCAGGTGAAGAGGGCAGCAACATCTTACAAGTCAACTCAAAGAGATCTAATTTTGTAACGTTTGAAAGCAACATGAAGACTCGCTGCCATGAGAGATGATATGATTTACCTCATCGCTGAGACTTACAAAAACTTCACTGTTATTCAGCAAAGACACCAAAGTTTCTTTGTATTCAGGAATACTGTTTTCTCTGAAGAAATTTTATGTAAGTTCACAATGAGTTTATAATGTATTTTTGCCTTCTCCTTTGCTGTTTTTCATGAGGGGGAAAAATTCCCTACCTCCTTACACTTAGACTTTTAATGGATTAATATTTACATGGAAAACACTACTATATTGTGAGTTCTATACTACTTCTCATAACTACAAATCTAGATGAAGAGTGTTTCTATGACAGCAAATAATTTTTGGTCGGGTGAATTAGCAAGTGGATTGTAACTCAGTTTCACAACAAGTAGAAACATCTGCATCATCCTAACAACAGCCTTTTCTGTCCTCAGACAGAAACTGTTTGCCTCAGACAGGTTTTGCCTGGGGCCTGGGGAGGGACCAAAAAGCTCATAGCAAAACCATGCAGGACATGAAACAGGTATTGCTGCAGCAGTCCAGCTGATTACTCTCTAATAGCAGCCTGTGTTGGCAAGCTCTCAAGAGGATGCTGAAGGAATCACCACACAACTTTAGACACAGTATTAGGGTTTGCTGAAGATTTGGTCATTGCCCCCATAATTACTTTTATCTCCTTTTTCTTTTCCCGGCCACAAAAATATGAGCATTTTTAATGTGAAATCTCTGCTTATATTTGTAAAGCAATGGAAAAAGTGACTATAAAAACATCTCTGTAAGGATAAAATAAATACCATAATATCCACAATAGCTGAAGTCTAATGACATTGGTACATTCTGATTTTTCATTTTTAAGTGAATGGGTGAGGCAGGAGCATCTTTCCTACTATGCCAGTTTGAGCTACTCATACTTGAGTTCAGTCTCACAACTCCAAGTCAATGCTCAGGCTGCACATAATAGTCAGAAGCAGCACCAAACAGCCAATTATTTACTGGTGTCATTGACAGCAAACACATTTCAACTCAATTCTCTCAAACTACCTTTAGTATAAGGTGTTTCAAGGTCATTGGCATTAGCTATTGATTTTTTATTTGCACAGAATTCAGGACAGAGCTAATATCTGACTTAACACTTTAAAAGGGCTGAAGGGCTCTGAGACTGCGGACAAACTGAACAACATTTTACAAGGCTTTTATGTACTTTTTATTCTATGGAAGTACCCAAAACCACTAGCCTTGAGCTAGGCTGTCCTGTCCTAGTTGTACAACAAAGATTATTTGCTGTCCCAACGTCACTACAATCCAAGAAACCACTAACTAGATAAAAACCTGAGGGAAAACCTGAGGGAATACTACAGACTACTTAGTGTGATAGACTGTAGTAAAAAATCAAGAGCAGCCAAAACATGTCAATGGGCAAAGCAGAGAAGGAAACTGAAGTAAGAGGAGATTTAACAAATGTGTGGAAGAAAATGAGCCAGAACACAACATTTGACAAATGAGTGAAAGAGCTGGGAGCTGTTGTGCAGTTGTGCAGCACTTGACCTCCCATTAACAGGTGGGCTAAGTGAAAAGGGTATTAGAAAAGAAAACACACATCGCAGTTTGAGATGCACCAAAAGTGGGAACTGCTGTAGTGCTCTAAGCCTGTCAATGGAGAGCAAGTTCAGCAGTGCAGAGGGGAAGAACAGAAGTTTAACAGCGTCTAAGCAGAGGTATCTGCCTGTTTTCAGAGCAAAGATTAATTTCAAACCATCTTCTTAAACAAATACCCTGTGACAACAATAGAACATTAGCTGGTTTGCTCCCAGTGCTTCTCTCTCTGTGGAAAAAGGTGACAACATATGGCTGGCTGTTCTTGGGGTTTTCCAGATAGTTAGAAGGCTTCAATCTTCTAACATCGCTTGGGAACAAAGTGAACGAAGTGTTTATTTCAGTGTAATAAAGATAACACAAAGTCATTCACCACATGCTGTTACCTCCTCCTTTAGTTACTAATATTAACTATTTTATTTACACATCTGTGAGATTTACCAAGCTTGAGAGAACATGTATCTGAACACTACATATTTATATCTGTAATAGTTAAAAGTTTGCTAAGAAAACAGGTGCTGATAATAATAGTAATTAGGAAAATTACAGCATCTGAGAGGAATTAGTTACTCAGTTTACTGTGGAGGAGGAGGCAACTGTAGAAAGAAAAAAGGCACAACACATATACACCACAACACATTATTACTCTTCCCCCAAACAAACAAACAAACAAACCCCTAAACAAACTAACTAACCAAAGCAAGACAACCCAGCACGGAATGCCATCAGAGAAAGGCCAAAAAGAAAGTGAAATGAAAATGTAGTGTCAGTTATGAGGAGTCACAAAACACGAGTCACAAAACAACACGAGAGTAACTGCAGGTTGGACAAATGCTTTCCTTCTGACATCTGGATCTCAGTTTCTTAAGACACACCCTTTTACTCCATTTCTCCTCCACTCCTAGCAAGATTGCCACTGAGAAAAACATGAAGTGTTGTAAGATAAACAATCATATAGTTCACACGAAATGCTAAAAGGCAGGAGGACCAGCACTGCCTCAACTCTATTCAATATGCCATCATGGGGCCGAGTTCTCTACTCCCATTTCTATTTGTTACAGGAACAACTAATATAAACAAATTAACAGCTAGCTGGAGTTCTGTGTTCATCCCAGGAATTACTAATTGGTTTATTCTAGTTCTTCTGCATCTGTAAAACCAGATGTATTGTAAAGGTGTATACAGGAAGCTCTTAAAGACCCATTCTCTCTCTCTCACCCCAAACCAGCCACCCTCTCACCCATAACAATTTATGTCTACAGGTCTTAGAGGTACTTTTTGGAGAGACTTTCTCATTTATTTTTGGAAAGTACTATTGGTTTTATCTTTCCTATGTTAGCTTAGAGAATCTGAGACACGGCTTTTGGTAGATCTATCTGGCATGTGCCACCTACATAACCTATTAAAAAGACATTGTGTCATTTCAAAGTTTATTTTTAAAGTATAAAAATTCGGGTATTTTTCTCTGGAACGTTGCATTCTGGAATGCTGGAAACATACTCGTGGAAAAGCGACTGTACGTGAGGTAAAAAAGCAACTGCAGAGTGGATAATGCTACTTTGCTCTCCATAATTAAAATCAAAAACATTTAAAAAGCAACAGCTACAGCAATCACCTTTGGACTTTTTTTCCCGTCTTAACGCAAGACGCTTGCTAGGAAAAGAGTTAGAAAAAAAGAGGGGAAAAAAAAGTTTAAAACGTTAAAAGGAAACTTATATTGTCTCCTAAATTTAGGGGTTTATTTTTAACAGGACGCGTGTGACTACTCAAGCATCCAACGCCGTAAGCTGTTACGCAGGTTCGCACCTGGGTGCAGGTAAGCCGTGACCCGGGGGAACAGCCGAGACACGCGGCCAAGCCCCGGGGCCACGGCCGCTGCCCGGACAGCCGAGCTGAGCAGGGATGAGGGGATGATGCTCCCCCTCCTTCCCTCCACGGGGTGCCGAGCCCCGGGGGTGGATGGGGCGACCCCACGCCTCGCACGCCGCGACCTCCCGCCCGCAGCATCGGCGCACCGAGGGAGAGGCGCCAGCGCCGCTGCCCCCGAGAGCGGGGCAGCAGCAGGTGCCGCCGCGCCGCCCTCCCTCCGCTCCCCGGCTCTCCCTCTCACCTCGGCTGCCCTGCCACGCCGCGAACCACAGCAGGGGGAAGGTGGCGCCGAGGCACAGCCCCGCCAGGAGCCGCCCGTGCCGCAGCCGCATCTCCCGGCGGGCACTGCCCCGCACGCCCTTCGCCCCGCAGCCGCATCTCCCGGCGGGCGCGGCGCTGCCCCCCGCGCCCTTCGCCCCGCCGCCTCCGCCCGGGCAACGCGGGAACGGGCGTGTTCGCCCCGCCCTGCGCCGGGGTCCCGGCCGTGCCTGCCCCGCTGACCCGCCGGGCGGGGCCGCAGTGCCCTCCTGCTTCGCATCGGTGTCCCCCGGGGAGCGGGGGCCCGTCGGGAGGGACGCGAGGTGCAGCGGGGACGCCCGCTCCTCCCGCCGCCGGGCTTTCCCGCTGGAGACACCGGCCTCGTGAACCCCAATTCCCGCTGCAAAACCCTCCGCTGACATCAGCCCTCCCGCTGCTCGGACCCACACTAGAAAACCTCTTGACTGCGCCCGCATTTCCACCGCAGAAACACCTCGGACCAGCACTTCGGCAGGTGCTGCTTAACCCAAGTCGCAACACCGTAGTGGTTATCAGTATTTCGCTCATTGAAAGCCAATGGGCCATTTGCTTGCATGTTGCTTATAAGATCGTATCAGGGAGCCGAGCTGTAGTGTAGAATTAATACATGCACTTAGCGCAGTCTCAGAATCAGGTAAACAACCAAAGCTTTTCAGTTCACCTTTAAAGAAAAAGCGGGGCAAGCAGCTGCAAAATGTAACCTGATGGTAGTCTAATCTATGCTGGTAAAGATATTTTACTTCAGCCATCGTACCTTGCTTCCCCCATGTTGTGCCTTTCTATTATGGCAGGCACACCTCTTTTCCTTTTTAGGTCTTCAGCAGTCCATAAGTAAAGAAAAAATTAGTCACTGTTTATAATACACCCTCTATAATACAGTTAATGAAGAGAAAGGATAGCTTATTTACCAAGATTCCTGGAACCTCTTACAGGAACACAGTTCTAGTAGAACTACGTATGTTTTATAAGAAAAAGTGCTCCTCCTTCTTATACCTGATTAGCAGGTATTTGGTGGCTCTTGCTTTGACATGTTCTCTCCCTGCTCACAAATCTACCCTCCATTGATGAAATCTACCCACCTGTGATGAAGAAAATACGATTTCTTGTTCTCTGATGCAAACACCTAAAGGACAACTTCAGAAATCAGGCTGGACTTGGCTATCTGACAAAAGCAGGAAGCTGTTTGCTATCTAATCTGCTACCTACTTCCTTAATGTATTATTAACATATATAATTCATTACCCTATTTACCCAAAGGACATATTATTTTATATAATTTGTTTTTGAAAAATACGGTTGTATTATTAATACAGTATCTCTTCCCTCATTTTCTCTAGTTGCTTACTTAACAACTTCATCTCATTTTATACCACACTCCAAAATCATAGTGATGTGTAAAGAAATCCCAAACCCTACAACACTGGTGTCCTGACAGACGTGCTGGAGTCCTAAAGTCAATGCTGCCTTTATGTGCCACTCTTTATACCACCAACGGTAATAACTATGTCTTTTTTGGAAACTTAATTTTAGACCCCCAAAACTGTATATTGCTTCTCTGGCAAAGTTAGTGTGACCTTCCTGTGTTTGAATTAAGATATAGATGGGTTTACTCCTCTGTTTACTAATTACTTTGACTTATAAGTGTTTATTATTCATTAATAATGCAGGAGACTGCTAGTAGCCTGCATCAGTATACAAATGGTGAACTAAAAATCTGAGTATTGCTCCATAAATCACCATGAAGTCTCAAGTTAGACCTCACTATTCCTGGCCTGTACTCATTTGTTCTAAGCTTCTCTCTACATTCTGTTTCTGGCTGTATCTTTTAAACTTTTACTGAGGAATCTTCTTTCAGCTACACTTTGAATATGCATTTATAATTGTTCATATTAACCAATGCAATCATGACTCAAACCTCTTCTCCAATTTCATTTTCATCATCATTTCCCTCTCCCAGATAAAAAACTAAATGCTCAAGGCACTAATTTTGATGGAGGATCAAGGTAGATTTTGAGACATTTGCAGTAAAATAGAGATTTAGAACTAAGAGGAACAAATGAATATTAAATATGTCACAAGTAATGAATAAAATGCCTTTTAATTGACTGGTTGGTGTTCTGTTACAAAGCCAAAGGGAACATGTAAAGGATGTAGTGAAGCAGGAGCACTGCTGAAGATAAGAATAACAGAAATCTAAACCACACTTAACTTTAGCTTATTTTCAGAGCCAGTAAGAAAAAAAGAAAGCAAAAACTATACTTCTAGAAACTAATAAACATACACACTGTACAGGGAATGTCTGTAGAGACTGTCACTGACTGCATTAGAGGTGATTTATTAAGGCTGACTCCAGAGCAGACACAGTTAATCAGCCCTGCTGAGTTGTGGTGATCATTTACTTAATGCTGACTTCATAGACTAGCTCATTAACTTACAATGAGGTAGTGCATTAAGTGTTCCTCAAAAAAAAAAAAAAAAAAAAAAAAATCCCAAAACCTAATGACTGAAAGTGTCATGAGCTTACACTGCATTGGGACCTACTTGCAAACAGGCTCCCTTATTTGCTTCATGCTTTCCTAATATCTCTCTCCCGGTGCTCTCTTCATATGTTATTTCACATGCTCAAGAACTGTGTACAACTGGAATCAGATCCGTTGGGGTTTTGGGGGAGTGTTAAATGATTCAGTGCAGTTTTAGCTCCCATCAGCAGACTTTGTATATTTTTGGCAGACTGATCATCTTCAAAAATACTCTTTAGAAGAACACATTGCTGAGTGACCTCTAATGCTTAACACTAAGCAAGTGATTCAGTAGACTAGTTCCATCGAGGTGCTTTACCTGCAAGAGAGGGTTTCTAGGCTTGTCCTTGTGCTTAGTAACTGAATGTCTTTTCTTGCTCAGATGATTGTTTCACATTTTTGATACCATTCTTACAAATCTATATGTAAGCAAGAGTAGAGATATGAAACATTAAAATCAATATTTGACCACCAAGCAATGGGTTATTTTGAATGTGGGTTGCAGCTGTCCTTCATCTACAAGGGTACATGAACAAAGAATAACTACCAGTAACAATATGTAATAGTTGCTGCCATGGAAAGTTTTCTAACTGCACAGAGATCCAACTGATAGTGCTGGTTTAAGTCTCTTTTTATTTGCCCTGCTGTCATGTAAGAAATGTGATTTTAAAAGGTAAATAGTAGGTCATGATCTTTACTTCAGCCAAAGACTGTGAAGGTAATACTGGAAGGCAATCACTGAACATAAAAAGAGGAAGCTAGAATTTATTTTTTTAAGCTACTGCATTATATTATATTTAGATTATATCGACTGTCTTAATATAATCTATGAATTGACTGAACATGATGGCACAGGAGCATCTTGCATGATTCAAGTACTAACATTTGTGTAAAATCAAACATGCTTGATGTTTTGAAAGTTATAAAAAGCTGTGAAAAAAACTGTCAAAAAAGCATGCTTTAATATTTAAAAAAAATTAATTCAGGTGATTACGGATATTACTTTAAAATACAGATTTAAAGTGAAGAAAGCATCATATGAGCAAAAAACACAGTATAAGCTAAACTAAAAAACTTGCATCTACTAAACTCTCACATTTCAGAAGCACTTAATTTAAAGCAAGACCTTAAAAATTGTCAAGCTTAGCTCAACAAATCTAATTATATCACACAGAAATGTGGTGCGATGTATTGTCAACACCAGATACTCTACACATCAGTCCTGGAGACTGGAAGCAAAGAGAACTGACTGAGAAAACAATAATCCTGTAGTGTGTGTATGTATTGTTACAGTAAATAAAAATAGGAAGTGGAACAAATTCCAAAACCTGTAACAGAAGTTAATTTGGTTCTTAACAATCCACACAAAAAAAGGAATTTCTATTTAAGTGTAAATATAATGAAAAAAATATTCATATTGATATGAAGCTATTTAATCCGTTAAAAGATGCACTGGAAAGTGAAACCCTTGAAGCAGCAGAAAGGTTTTAGTTTGGTACACGTCAGCAAAAATCTCATCAAACTAGAAATTTCCCTGTGTTGTTTGTGCAGACCCACGCTTTTAAGGATGCACCTGCTGGACTTCCTAAAATTCCAGTAGCTCATGCTTCTGGTGAGCTATCTCCACGCAATCCATGCGTGGGCGTAAGGACTGACAGGAAAGACCTGACCACCCCTAACATTTCTTCACGTTGTTACAATTCTTCTGCCTTCCCAACATCAAACTGTAACACCCCGCTGCTGCTGAAGCCAGGATTCCCCTGACAACAAACTTCCATGTTTAAATGCCGCAGCAGCAGTGCTCTGCCAAATTATCAGAGAGGAGGTATATCACAATCTTTTTTTCCAGGATTATTTGCTTAGAGTTGTTTCACATACAAGCTAGGTGGGAGCTGTAGCTTACCCAGGTCCTGCAACATAGACAAATTTCTTTTTTCCAGTTTCTTTTATCAGCTCTTAGGCACCGGATCTTTGATATTTTTTTCAAGATATTTTACTGGTTTTTGGCTATCTTGGACCAACTTATATGCGGGTAATGCAATAGAACCATGTCATCCTGTCACCAAAAGTAAGAATACTTTTCAATGGAGATAAGTACTTTTAAGCTTATTTTCATCCAGTGCTCCAACACTTTGAAAGTCATACTGTTCATATAAGAAGTTATACTGCCTCTTAATGTGCAACATGCACCACGTCTCCTCACAGTTTTTAAGAATAAGATCTGCAAACAATTGAAGTTCACGCAGCAATGATTTCCCCATATGAAACTCTGCACCCCTATGAGTGGAAAAATCCAAAGAGAGGATGCCAAACATGTTGGGCCACCCTCTGAAATCCTCTGTGGGATACAGGCCACTAGACCTGCTCTGTGGCTTTTGATTTTGTGTAAAAGGTGCTCCAATTTCCACACATCAAAAATATATCAGAATGTGGTCAAGCAAGTCTGTCAGCTCACTTTCAACATGCCAAATTTTGCATACAATTCTGCTGTGTTCAACCCATGTTTACTGAAATAATAATTAATACAATGGAAGTAGTGACCGGAACTAAATGGAACACCTAGGCTGAACCTCCGTTCAGCAAAGGCAAGGCAGGGCCCTTGGCAACGCACCTCTCCTTAAAGTCCTCTAGCCCAAATGTTGCAAAATGTTTAATATGTAAAAATTTTCTTAAGAAAGGATGTTCTTTGATGTTCGATTTTTGTATAGTTTCAAGACTAATCAACAAGAGGAAAGATTTAATCTGTGAAACAGCAGCTAACAAGCAAGCTCTAGGTGATATCCATGCGTTAGAAAAACAAATTATTTGTTGGTAGAATCGCCTTGTTAAGGTTTAGGACTGGACGTGCTTCAATGGTCTCAGACCCAGGGGGAGGCTAACAGAACTCGGGAAGGATGTATCACTGACAGCGGACACAAAGAATGCAGATTTACGGCCACGAGGACATTCGGCAGAACTCCCAAGATAAGGAAGAAACTAATAAACCCAAGTCAGCAACTGTGCTGGAAGCAGCTCCGACTGGGTAAAAGGTAATTCCCTCAGGGGGAGATGGGAACCACCGACTCAGGGACCCCCGACCCAAGAAACGCACCCACCCAAGAGAAGAGAAAGACCGAACATGGGGACTAATTAGTGTGAGAAGAGGGGCAATCATTAACCAATAGAAGATAGAATACTAATTAATAAACGAACTGCTATGCAACTTGTAGCCAATGAACACTAATTCCTTTGTTTGCTAAAACGTATAAACAGTAAAAGGTTTTGATAGTTGGGGCGCTCGATTTGTGGAATTCCACCGGGCGCGCAGGGTTGAACGAAGTAATCGATGTCTCTCTGGAGTGTGTAACTACTGGCTTGTTGCACACTGGGTGAGAAAATTTTGCCGACAACAGTGGCAGCCCCGGGAAAGGCAGCGCTCCCCGCCCGGCGGGGCAGGAGGCGGGCGGGCGCCGGGCGAGGGAGAACGAGAGGCAGCCCCGCGGGGCCGAAAGGGAACCATCTTCCCAACCGGCACTTCCGCCCCGCGATCACTTCCAGGTCGGGAGGGCGGGTTCCGGCGGGGAATGCGGGGACCGGCCGGGCGCCGCCGGGTCCCCGCCGCGCCGTGAGGGGCCCGCAGCGCCCCGGCCGCGAGGGGGCGCCGGGCGGGCGGGCTGAGGGGCCCCGGGCAGCGGCTCCCCCGGTCACGGCTCCCCCGGCCCCCGCCAGGCGCGGGGCTGCCGCCCGCGCAAGATGTGGGGGCGCCTCTGGGGGTTCCTGTACAACAAATACTTTCGGTTCTGGCTGAAGTGGGTCCTGCGGGTGCTGACCGGGAAGTGCGAGCTGCAGCGCGTCCTGGGCGGCGCCGCGGCGGGGGCGCGGCGGACGCTGAGCGTAGGTAATGGAGGGGCCGGGGCCGGGACGGAGCTGCGGGAGCGCCGCGAACAGCAGCAGAACCGCGCAGTCGTTTAGGGTGGAAGAGACCTCCGAGCGCAACCACTGAACCCCACCACCGAACCACTAAACCCCACCACTGAGCCGTGTCCCCAAGCGCCACATCTACACGTCTTTCCAATACCTCCCGGGATGGCGACTCAACCACTTGCCTGGTCAGCCTGTCCCGGTGCCTGACAACCCTTTCAGTGAAGGCGTTGTTCCTTATTTCCAACCTAAGCCTCCTCTAGGGTTGGATGTAACGACCTGAGGCCGTTTCCTCTTGTCTTGTCTCTTGTTCCCTGGGAGGAGAGACCGACTCCTCACCTGGCCACAACCTCCTTCCAGGGAATCGCAGAGGTGTCCCCTGCCAGCCCTCTGGTCTCCAATAGCTGGGAACCAGTGCCTGTCCCGAGTGCTCTGTGCATCCCCTGCGTTCTGTGTTCGCTCCTCCCTTCATTTTAAATGAGAATTTTAAATCAGAATGCCACAGCTAGTTTCCTTGCACGCTCGTTAAGGTAATTCCAGTGTCTTGCAAAAAATGAATCAGAAATCGTATCTTTTCCCCCAGTCTTCCCATCGCTCTGTATATTTTTTTACCCACTAAAAACTTCACGCAGATGTAAGTGCATTTTTTGGGGGGTGAGGGAGGAAGAGTGATTTAACTTAGAATTCTGCTTATGCAGAATTTTGATCTGAAATAGCAATGGCAAGTTAAGAAACTACGTAACATTTTTGTGGTTTCACAATAGCTTGCAGAAGTGACCTTTACACTTCCTTATTACTTGGTAATAAACAAAACAATTTCTGAAAATAGAAACACGTTGAGACATATTTTTGTTTTGACACCTTTTCAAATTTGTCTTTGTTTTCTACACTTAATTGATGTTTTAAAAAAATGCGAGTCTATTTTCAGCGTTGTACTCGAGGGTTATAAAAAAAAAATCTATGTAAATTAAGACCTTTAGTTACCTGATAGCTGTTCATTTTAAGATTGAGTAATTTTTTATTATATGTGTTAAAGGGATGCAAAATCTTATAATACTTATATGCTGCAAGAACACCTGTTGTCAATTATTTAAAATACTTCAATTTAACTGCGACGTCTTCTTTTTTTTGTATTGCAGAACGTTCACTGGTATCATCAAAGAATAAGGTAAGAGATTTGAGGGATGAAACCTTAATAAAACCTTATTTCAGAGAGAGATCCCTGGAAAAGAACATGTGCATTTACTTTTTGAGAGTGGAGCACTGTAGAGGAATAAAAGGCAGAGAGGAGAGAACAGCATTTTGGGTTGTATGCTGGGGTTAGTAAAAGTTTCTCCAAAATAACCCCATCTGCCTTCAAATGTTTATTTCCATCGAAACCTCAGCTTGGTTAGCTCTGTGTCTCCTAATTCTGAAGCATTGTTTCCTTGGCTGCATTTGTTTCAATTGCATTAGGAAGAACATGTTTCAATTCAGCAACTGAAAGCGAACAAGAACCTAGACTAAGCAACTCTCCAGCTTTTCATTTATTCTTTATGGAACTCCTGGATAAACACTGTTGTTTACAGTCTGAAAAATTTACAAATTATGCTTCTATGTAATTATTGCAGATCTTTTATATGCAATTTGAGCCAATTTATTGTAAACAATTGCAGTGAAGTGACTCTTGTCCTTTTATAGTAAATAATATATACATGGCAGGTATACAGAGGCTGAGAAATAATACTGAGTTCGATGATTTCTGCATTCCTTGTGAAGTCATTTGCTGTCTTTACTTCCTAGGTTTTAAGAAATGCTGTACATGTTGAAGAAGCTGAAGTGGAGAAGTGTGTCAGAGATGTAATGAAAGAAAAGAGAATCGAACAGAGGGATACAGGGTATGTCTGGAAACAGAACATAAGTTCTTCATGGCCAGTAACTCTCACTTCTTAGCATGTTCTTGCAGTTGCTTAATCTTATGCAATATTTAAGCCACTCAACACAAGTATTTAGAATGAAATTAGAAAATAAGGTGCAGTTGTGTCCTCACCAGTTCTAGAAAATAAATTGCAAAGTTTTAATTGACATGGATTTGGGATTACTGCATCTCTATTTTGCAAGCCCCTTCTGTTACTCCATATTTGTAACTAATATGATTATTGCATAGATTGATTACAAGAGCTATGTAATTGCTTAGATACATTTGAGAGAGCACAGTGATGCCTGATGAATGTTTGCATTTATTTGCATAAGTAATTAGCAAATGAGAGGGGAAAATTGTGAACAGTCGAAATTTTAGAGTTTAATGAAGTGCTTCTTTGAAAGTTTGACTTTAAGACTCGCAAAAAATTTAGGAGTAGGTGAAGATACAGGGGTCAGGATCATATATGGGGTTTTCTTGTGTCATAGCAGATTTTAGCTAATTTTGATTTATTTTTCTTTCATAATTTAAGCTAAGAGAGCCTGACTGCAGCACTGGAATGGGCTAGGGATTTTTAAAGTATGTGAGATCCATGTGGCAGTGTACTTAATGAATATGCTGTAGTTTGAAAGATAAACATAAAGCACTTCCTAATTCTAGTGTTTACATTGCATTAACATAAGAAAGGTCTTCTCTGGTAGTTCAAGCTGGAATTTATGGCTAATTAGGCCTGTTTAATAGCTTCTCTGTGGTGTTTTGTTATTATTTCAGGTTTAAGGCAAATCTGCATATATCCTTACTGCAGATATCAGGTTATAAAAAACTGTATTTGAATGTGGAAAACCTAAGGAAGGTCCCATATGATTCAGAAAATGAGGAACACGAGGAACAGTTAATTGAGGTAAAATAATTTTTTAAATACAAAAGCTGTTTGTTTGGGGTTTTTTTCCCCTCCAAGTCGAACACCTCGAATGAACTTGTTGGTAGTATTCTTAGCAGCTGGCCTATTTAGAGCTCTTTTCTACTTATAAACTGCTAAGCCATTATAGGAGTGACACATTAAAATACAACTTCAAAGCAAAACAGATTAGTAAACTAGAGTTACTTGCACTGGAATTATTTTGTGTGAAATCAGACAACAACAGCAACGTGTAAGTAGCAAAATAGGTTTCTAATGGGTCACTGAATGCTACTAAAAAGATATTCAGCCTTATGCATGTGTGTAACTTTGTAAACCAGTCATTACTGAATTAAAAAAAAGTATTTTCCTATTCCTGCATCCCTGTCAATGTCAAAGACAATGGTTTAATGCTGGAAGATAAAGATTATCAGTAATGTGTTTTAGGCAACTATAAATAATAGCAACCAAATAACGTATTGGTTATTTTAAAAAGCTTGAGGCTTTTTAAAATAACTTCTACTGTGTAAATATATTAGTATGTCATTTTCTTAGCACTTCTTAATTATCTCAGCTTGTTATGCAATAACATTATGTTATGCTATGCATAACATTGACATGTTATGTATTCACTGAGAATATGTATTTCAGTGTATAGCTGTCCTGTCACAAAATGGTGCATAAATTAATTCCTAAGGTGAAACAAGTATTTGTTTCTTTAGTGTTGTTACAGTCTCTTTGTCTGTGAAGGGAAAGTATCACATTTAATGTTAAATGTAGTAATTTTTATCATTTCTGAAGTAAGCCATTGTGGCATGACTCCAGATTGCCCCTAACAGAAAAGAACAGCGTGCAGATTGTATCCTGGTCCCTGGGGAGGGGTTTCTAACATGCAGCAGCAAGTGTTCTGAATTATGTGACTTAGAATGCTGTAGCAGCTGTGTGTAACATGGAAGCATATTTGTGCAGCTCTGGAATTTGCTGATGCCTCACGAGAATCTGAAGGCCAGAATCAGCAAGCAGTGGTGTGACATTGGCTTCCAAGGCGATGATCCCAAAACAGACTTCAGAGGAATGGGTCTGCTGGGCTTAGTGAATCTGGTGTAAGTGAAAAGAAGTATTTAATTTCTTTTGTAACTAGTTTTTGGTATCTATGTATTTTCTCTAGTTACTGCTATCTCTAATAAAAACTGAATAGAAGCAAATAGAAACCGTTACGTTCTAAATAAGCCAACATTTCTAGCAACTGCACATCTGTAAACGTGGGTAAAATCAACAATGTTGGGTAAAATCAACAAGTGAAGGAAGGGGCAGAAATTTGCCCAAGACACCTTATCTTTTGTTGTCATATGATAGATTTGGTAGGTTGTAACTAACTTGTCAAAAGCTTTAAAAATTCACGAATTAATTATTGCAAAGAAAACCAGATAAGTTTACGTATCTTTGCTAAGCTAATTTGTGGACCAGGGTGAACTTCATATTTGATGTTCAGATCACAATGGCTTATTTTTTTTTACAGTATTAGTTCATGCTGAGTATAACTTAATTTGCTACCTTTTCCTTGGCTTTCATTATGTGCCATTTTTCAGTACAGAGTAGTATTCAGCTTTAGTTTAGAGCTACATATTTTAATGTTGAACACAATGGTTTTTTATATGAACTGAAACCAATGGAAGATCCTGTTTGACACTGACAGGTATTTCAGTAAGCATTACACCAACGAAGCTCGGCAGATCCTTTCTCGTTCAAATCACCCAAAGCTGGGGTAAGTCACTGTATGATTTTTTTTCTGGCTTGTTCTGTGTAAGAGCTCATGTGATGACTGCCAAGTACGTGTCCAGAAAATGAGGAGGAAAATATTTTTGGGTTTTTTCCATTAAAGAATAAAAAAAGGGCCAAAATAGAAAGGTGTGAGAAACTGAACACTGAAATCAATTTTGGGGCGGGGAACTATGTGCAGCTTTTTTTTTTTTTTTTAATGGATTTGCTGGGACAAAAATGTTGCAAAATACTGTCTTTGGTTAACACAGTGAACGCCTTTAACATCATAGTTAGCTTTATTTCTAATAGGCTTAGATTAGGTTTAGAAATTAATACTTATTTTTTGCCTTTTACTGATCATGTGTTGGGATGGTAGAGATTATCTCTTAAAGTCCTCTTTTTTGCTAGGTTTCTGTACTGTAATAAGTATATTCAAGCAGATGTTTTGTTCAAATTTAACTTAGTTTTTGAAAGCTTTGTATATTTAAACATTTTACAGGGAAAATATACTCTAAGACCAGTCAGATAAATCTATCAGGGGACTGATCTATCTAGTCCCCTGTTAACTCAGTGACCTACCAAGAGCAGGAGGCCTTCATGACTTTGATCCTAAATAATATTACCCTGTGTAACTAGGTCCTGAATGGGATGTCTGAGACTTTTTGCTCAATTAAATCACCATACAATTTGCACAAATGAACGCATATTTATTTTTCATTCCTCCAAAACCACTTTAACTGTTTTTCAAGAATTTCTATTGTGCTTTCTATACGATGCAACAAAAAAACCCAGATTTTTTTCAGCTTGAAGAGCGGGTTGCAACAGCCATTCCATTTATACTGTAACTCTATTTTTGACATGCAATTTTTAATATTCCAGCAGATCTAAGGATTTCAAATGAGCAAGTTGAGGTCAACATTGATGGCCTTACCATCTCAATACTGCCCAAAAATTGACTCTTACAGGTATCCTAAAGCAGACTGTTTCAGGGGAGCTTTTAAGACTTCCAATCCATAAGGTAAAACGAGCCCCACGATTTGTGTTGCAGATATTCCTATGCAATAGTTGGGATCAATCTGACAGAAATGGCATACAGCTTGCTCAAGAACGGTGCTTTAAAGTCTCATCTGTACAACATGGTGGCTGGATTGCCACAGATGGAGCACTTCCATCAGTTTTACTGTAAGTATCCTCAGCTCCTTTAGTACAGACTACCAAGGGGAGGCCTACAACGTGGAGTTTAGGTTTTGGAGTGCACTTCCACTCTTCTCTCATTAGCCAGAGCAAGCTGTGTGTCTTCTTCTTCTTGGATTGGTATTGGAAATGCACTTGATGCTTAAACATTGTACTACAGAAATGTACATTTAAGGGATAATTTGTGTGGCTTTCTATATATTAGAGACTGCTGTTAGAAAACTCAATGTTTGCAGATTTAATTTTTTTTATTAATTATTACAGCATCCAGAAGCTTGCTGTAGCCCAGGATGGGACAGTCCTTGTTTTAAGGGATGTCTAAGGGATCATTCTAGGACTAGCTAGATCAAGGCAGGAAATTGTGGAGGTAATTTTTGCAGATCTGTATTTTATTTTCTTCACAGGTTATCTAGTTTATGAGTTTGACAAATTCTGGTTTGAAGAAGAACCAGAAAGCATTATGCACTTCAACCAGTACAGAGAGAAATTCCATGAAAAAGTTAAGGGACTTCTACTGGATTGCAACGTGATACTCACCTTACAAAATACAAAGAAACCATAACTCGTCTGCAAAATTTGAGGTTCTGCATCAAAAATCAAATGATGCATTTGGATTGAAGTCTTGTGTGTTTCACCAAAAACTGTTTAACAATAGAACTTTTTTTACATTAAAAAAAAAATTAGCAAAATTCAGTTAAGAAAGCTTGTACAATCAACCTCTGTTTACAGGTATTTATATGCTATTCTCCAAAGGGCAGCTTTTTAAGAAGGAAGTTAAACATAAACCAGCCAACAAACCAACACAAAAAACAACCCACAAATCTCAAGAGCCTCTGGATCACTTGCTTTCACTTTTTTATTTCTTGATGCAGGAACATGAAGCAGGTATTTATGCTGCATCATGTTTTCTATGAATAGGTTTCACAGGTAATTATCTTTTAAAAGACAGTTTAAGTTCAACTTTTCAACTTTGAACTTAAATTCCAACTTTTTAATGTAATAGTTCAAGTTAAGTTTGATTTGTAGATGAAATTCCCCTGGTTTTAGACTTCTTGTGTTCTTGTTCCATTACATGTCATTATCATTCACTAATCAATGTTAAATTTCTCTGTAATTAAGAGGTCCATGGAGGGGACATATTAGTCATTTATAATTTTGGAGAAGAGGCTTAATCCATCACCATACTGATGTACTTACTAGAAGTTACTTCTGGCTAAGGAAGTTTTTTATCTGTGGATTTGTACCAGCCACTTCCTATGCTTGGAAGAAGTTTAGTTTGCAAAACAAACAAAAAGAACCACCAGTCATCAGCATGAGGATAAGATTCTCAGGCTAAAGCTACTCTTTCTAAAAGTATTCCTACTGTAAAAATTTTTGATTCTTCATAATCTGACTTCAGATGCTCAGGATGAATGACTTTGTATCTGTTGTCAGCCCTTTCTTCTAGCAGGTAATGGGGCATTCTTAGTGGGAAGTACAAGAGATCCAGTTTAGCCCCTTTATAAATTTTAAAGAAAAACCTTTATTGCAGCTGCAATCCTTATTTTGTGAAATTAAATTCACATCTGAGTACTAGCCTCTAACAAAGATGTGTTTTCCATGGAAGGGTGCAACTTTGATGTGTACCTTAACCTTACCATCCTCTGACAATCTAGTCATTAGGACTTCCTGTCTATATTGTGACTAATTATTGCTTAGAGCAACTTTAAATGGATTTGGCATGACCATCATTTCGTTTTCTAAGAACTACTATTAAATAAGTGCCTTCTGCTTTTTTCAATGTCTTTTATTTTGATTCTGTAACCAGATCACAGCCTTAGAGACTTGATTTATTTGAGAAAAATTCTTTCACGAGGTACCTAAATAGCTCACAGTGGCACAAAATTTGTATGCTAATACAAGCTTTCATGACTTTATTATTTTTTTTAATCATCTCAGGTAAACTAGTTGTAGTCAATGACTAGTCATGAAGAGATTCCTGAAGAATACAAGCATTGAACATGAGAAGGAAAAAAAAAAAGAGACAAATCCCTTTTTCTAATGAGTATTGTTACACTACATAAGTATGAAATATATTATAATATGTGGTACTGCATCTCTTAGAGATCATCAAAACCCAGCTGGACTTGGCCTTAAGCAGCCTGTTCTGAGGGACTCTGCTTTGGGCAGGAGATTGGACTTCATGATCTCCAGAGGTGCCTTCCCACCTCAGCAATTCTGTATTGTGTAACTAATGACTTGTTGCACTGCATCCACCCACATGCTCTTGATCCCTTTAAGTGTTGGTCATCTCTTGCTTGTGGGAAAGCTCCTGGATCAGGGTAGACAGTACACGTGTAGGAGGAGGTAACACAGTTCTGTTTCTTTTTATGGTACTTTAGGTGTAGATGAGAGTGTAACAAGTCTGACGTGTGCAGGGTGGAGAAGGGCTCATCTCACCTGTCTTGGGTTGGATGCTGTTCCACTTGGGAAAAAAAAAAAAAGGAAAAGCACTGTGAAGATGCTCAGAGGGAGAGTGTTTACGGTTATGCCCTGGCTTGTAAACCAAACAGTTAAACTGACCACATTAGATACAAAACTGACCATGGGAAGCCCAGTTCTTTTGCTACTTCCAGGTACTTGGATCCTGCAATTCTCACCACTGAAAAGCTGAGATCCTCTGGAGAGCATTCTGCGATTCAGGTCCTGCAGTGAAGCCCTGTTTCTCTGACCCTTGCAGACATCGGACATGCCTAAAATCTGAGGAAGGAAGTGGAAAGTGGACTCCTTCCAATTATGCTTTCTAGCCTCAGCTTCTGTCGAGTTTGTCTCCATTAATAACTTTTGCTACTGCTTGTAGATCTCCTTTGCAAGCAACACGAGTGACTGAATTTCAGAGGTGACCCCAGTATGTTTAGCAGCAGCAGGAGAGGAGATCCTATTCTTTATTTTCATCTACTGCTTTCTAGCTAGCAACAAAGCTGCTTGAGACACCTCTCTAAACACTACCCCGAGCTAGGTTTGCAAGCTCTATTTTTTTTGGCAACAGTTGCAAAAATAATCTACACCCTTGTCTTTCCAGCACTGAAACTTTAACTGGGCTCCTTGTTCACTGACATTTGACTATTGCCGGGGCTTCTGAAGCCCAACCATCAAGTTTCAGATTTCCTCTCACACAGCGGAGGTGTTTTAGTGTAGAATGTAGATAGAGCTTAGTGTGAGATGTATTTCTGTTTAGCTTTTTTTCTTTTTAAATCAATGAGTGACCTGGGACTAAACTGTGGCAGTATACAAGGGGAAAAAGTAAACCCAGCCGTCATCAGCGAGCGAGACGTACGGGAATACATTAGTTTGCATGTTGTAATTAAGGTGAATGTTTATGTTAGGCTCCAGTACACCTTCCCAGTAAAGACTTAGAATTTGCATGCCCAGTAATTCTGTCTAGGAGTCACTCACTATATGTAGACTAGTACTGGGTGTCCCTGTTTGCACCAGTGGTAGGCTAATTGTATTATGGTGGTAGGTAGAAGACATATGGAAAAAGGTAAAATTGTGTTTAGGGAAGGGAAGAATGATGCTTTACTAGTCAGCGCCAATTTATGCCAACTCTGTAGCAGAGTGACAATCCTGAGGTTATGGAAGATTGGAAATAGAGGTAGGCCACCTTTCTGCAAGGTTTATATATCAATTTGTTCAGCATCAGAATTTGTTGCTCACAGGTTATTCTGAGAGTATTAAAAACTTGCTAAATTCTCTTATTATTTTTTAACCATCATGCTTCAAAGTACATACTGCCTTTTTAGAATTTGCAAGTGCTGTTAGTTTTCTAACTTGCTGCCTCTTTAAAGCATTCACTCTGTGAAAGCTTGTATGCAATAGTAATTTAAGAAAAAAATTCTAAAACTTAAGACAAGGTGGTTCTCTAAATTTTTGTTGTTCCTGTAGCAACTGTTTAACAAACTACCTCCACTTTTGTTGTTTAATGTATGCTTGAAACGTGGTACCACTCTATGAACAAAATAATCTGAAGATAAGTAGTTTACCACAAGCAAAAGTAAAATCTAGTCTTTCACTAAGTAAACACTTTGCTTCATAAGTAACCAACTTGACTGGAAAGTGATCTGAAGACAGTGCTACTTAGGAGGAAAGAAAATGAGAATGTTTTTAAACTGGTTGTGCTTCTGTCATCTGATACAGCCATGTAAAGGATAGGGCGTTTTGTCCTAAAGGACAATTGGAAAAGGGGCCAATTTAAACACCTCAGATAAACAGTTTTGGATTTTCACTCTTTGAAAAACAAAACCAAAAGAGCAATTAGACACACACAAAGCCCCAAGCAGTGGTTTTCCAGACTTTCCATCCCAGTTTAAAATAAAACTTTATGAAAAAATTACTTAGCCTTGTTTTAGGAATTATCATAATGAAAAAGTTTGTATTGAGTTAGGTGGGCAGTCAGTATTCTTGAAAATACTGCTAGTGAATGCGTGGTGAAAGATGTAACCTGTGATTTCTTTCTGTCATACTTGTTTGTGTTGCAGTAGTACAATGTTGACTAATTTTTGGACTGATGTTTCTTGTGCCAGTCTAGATACTCTCTTTCTTTCTCTAGGGAATTAAAAACAACCCAGCCCAAGACAGCTTGTGGGCAGTTTCTTCTTATCACACTGTGCTTAGATAGCTGCATACTAATAGGAATCCCTGTTTACCATGATATAAAAGCAATAATGTAAACTGTGATGTCTGTGTAATAGAGATGTTTACAATGGTAGCAAATAAAGAACGGGTTATTCCAAAATATTGTCAGCATTAGTGTGTTTGGCCTGCTAGAAAATGTAAGAGCTTTCACTTAGCTGTGCTCTCTGTTCATGCACCTGCACTGGGATGTGAGAGAAAGCTTTTTCTAGCTTTTTTTTTCTTTCCCTCCCCTCTCCACTCCACTCCCCTCCAGCTCCAAGAACTTGTTTAGAGGTCTCTGGTTCTTGTACTGGGCTTGCATTTGTGCCTAGGAAAATAGGCATTGTTAGGAAATAATACTACAGCACCAACTGTTGAAATGGTGGGCAGCAGAACATCTGTATGCATGGAAGCTGAACTGGCAAATCCAACAACAGCTGGAACAAAGGCCAGCTGGCTCACATACACCTCCTAGTTTTTAGATCAGCATCCAAGATATGTACTTTAAATCAAACACAAGAAGAAAGGAGTAAGATTTAAATCTGACTGTGAGATCCACACAGAAAGTATTTGTTTGTACCTCTCAAGATAAGTCCAATACCACAGACAAACATGCTTACACCCAAGTCCACTTGGTATCTTACATCTAACAGGAAATGCTGCAGTGGGAAAGTCCGAGTTCGACACATCCTACAGATTTGGGAGTACTACAGCCTGGAACACTCCCTCACTCCCTGTTACCCTGAATGAAGTCTCAGCCACAGTGCATTGCTGCACAGACCAACAACATTCCTGGGAGGCCAGAGGAGATGCTTCCTGCTTGGCTTAGCAGAGGGGCTTCCCAGCCCTCAGCTCACTTTGTTCTACGCCCCACTAGAAAGGTGGCAGCATCCCTTTTGTCACATTCTTTTGGTCCAGGCCACAGAAAACAGACCTCACTTCCTTGAAAAGAGCACATACAAATGGCATAGTGGGGTGGAAGGAGACAGAGAGGGGCTTTGCTGCGTTTCTTTAGCTGGAGTGCCACATTACTCTCCAGGGATGGAGCTGAGTTTTGATTTTTGAATGTAAGAAAAAATTACACAGATGGGCTGCTGCAAGTGGTAGAGGTTTATTACTGCTTTTTTTTTCAGTTCCTTTTTAAATCCTTACTTCAAAAGCTCTGTTTTAGGCTTTAAAAGAAAACCGAAAACCAAACCCACCCCCACAAAAAAACCCAAAAAACCTCACAAGAGCAATTTTGTTTGAAGGACCTGAAAGTTAACTCTCAGAGGCAACTCAAAATGTGGTTTTGTTCAGGGGAGCAAAACTCCGAGAACAAAATTTGCAAGCTGGAGAACAACTCTAGAGAACATTTCTGGAGAAAGAAGGAGAAACCCTCAAAACCCTCAGAGGTTGGTGTTCTTTTTTTTTTTTTTTTAAACCTCTGTGGGTGCTGGCACGCCTTCATCTCCATACAAGCTAAGTTAAATAATTTGCTTGGGTTTTTTTTCAGTTCATTTGTATCTCTCAGGCAGCCTTTTTTTCTGCTTCTGAGGCAGAGTTAATTTTCTTCACAGAGGCTGGTATGGGGCAGTGTTTCGGATTTGTGCTGAGCACAGGGTTGATAATACAGAGATGTTTTTGTTGTTGCTGAGCAGGGCTCACACAGAGCCAAGGCCTTTTCTTTTTCTGCTTTTCACACTGACATGCTGGTGAGGAAGTTGGGGGTGCAGGGATGGTTGGGAGGAGACACAGCTGGGACAGGTGACCCCAACTGACCAAAGGGATATGCCAGATCTTATGGCATCATGCTCAGTATATACAGTAGAGGGAAGAAGAAGGAAGGGAGGGACCTTTGGAGTTAAGGTGCTTATCTTCCCAAGTAACCACTAGGGTTGATGGGGCCCTGCTCTCCTGGAGATGGCTGAACACCTGCCTGCCCATGGGAAGCAGTGAATTAATTCCTTGTGTTGCTTTGCTTGTGTGTAGGGCTTTTGCTTTCCCTATTAAACTGTCTTTATCTCCACCTATGAGCTTTCTGGCTTTTACCCTTCTAATTCTCTCCCCCATCCCCCTGGTGGGGGACTGAGCAAGTGGCTGCGTGGGGCTTGGTGGCTGGGGTTAAACCCACGACATTAGAAGTCTCAATTGCCACTTGAACCACATAACACTTGACTAAAGACTATCTTCTAGTGGAAAGAAACAGAAATAGCAAAATAGAAGGAAAGTTTTATTCCAAGCAGAGGATAAGGCTCAATAATAGACAATACTGCTTCACTTTCATTCTCACTATAATATGTCTGCGCGTACCTAAACTGGTGAGCTCTAGTCACAGACCAGGCTTCTCCCACAGCACCAGGTGTTGACATCAGGATTCAAAGGAAGGCCCCAGACGCTGGAACCTCATACTCTAGCTAAGCAAAAGGCCAGGATACTACAGCGTGCTCTGCCATAGGCTGAGCTAACCCACCAACTCATACACAATTCCTCAGTATTGTCTCATTTTTTCAGATGTTTTACTCTAAGCCCAACTAGTCCACGTTTCTTACAAAAGTGGATACAACAGCATTAACCAGCTTTTACTGTTAATACTTAATTTCTGATAAAAGGCATCTTCTACCAGCATACCTTGTTATTACTGAATTACCAGTAACTGGAACAGACTAGGCATCATGGTTGTCACTCACAGGGATGCCACAAGTTTGCAGAGTAACAGCACTGGAACTCACCAAGGCACGTACAACCCAAACTGGCAGGGACTTGGTGAGCTGTGCTCTCTACCTGTAATACACTGGGACAGCCACAGGTGCCTCCTCTAACCTACTGCTCTCCCATTTAGGCAGGTTGTAGATTTACAGTGCTCATGCACCGGCTTCATTTTGTTGCTCTGTGCATTCTAACGGAATTGAAACTCTTCCCAACAGTTTCTTGTTGGTTACTATATTGCACCTACTGTTGACACACAATTACCACAGTTTCAGTATGATGCTACAAGATTACACATTAGTAAGTAGCAAAGGCCCTATGACAGGAGGCATCCAGAGGCTTGCAGAGTACCCAGCAGAAGAACCAGACCTGGCTGCAAAACGTTCCATGCAAAAGCACTGTCTCTTTGCTTGTCCAACTGCTTTAAGGCTATTCCCTTCTCTGTCACAGTTCCTTACATGTCACACCATATATACCACACCAGCCTCTGCCATCTAAATTTATGACACAACACCCAACATCTATTATAAAAGAAGCTCCAGCATCACTGTATAAGAACTCATGAAGTGTTTTTCTCTTTACAACAGATTTGATGTTAATTTTTTGCTAAGTTTAATACATCACATAATGAGCTTCCTGTCTGCGTAACACAAACTGTATAAAAACAAACCTTTACAAGTCTCAAAAACAACCCTCAGCTCTAATACCTGGAATTCAAGAGCTGTAAGATGTTACAATGAAGGAAATAAGTGCCACAGAACTTCCATGTGTTATCAGCATCTGACTAAGCTGAAAGACAGGCTGGAAAATTCGAGAATATTTCCTTATGGTTTTGTTTGTTTGCCTGGCTGGTTTCATTTGGGTTTGGAGTTTTTTTAAATACAGAAAGCTCTATAAAATAGCAGCCCCAACTGAACTCTACAGTTCACAGGTTAAAGAGACTCTATCTCCAAGCACAGAAAGCACAAGGCACAGGTACTTGTAAAAAACCATACTCACTTTCTGTGTAGGACACCTGCACATACAGATTAGACTTTCAAAATACTCACATTTTCTCACAGCTTTCACATCACTGTATGCTGGTCAGTTGAACTCTTCTGTAGCTTTCCATTCACCAGCTCCCAGGCAGCTACTAAAGAACAGGTCACAGCAGATGATGTCATCAAGTAGGCATCTGCCAGGTGGCTGTTTGCTGTGGTTCTGATCAGGTGAGAAGCCTCATCCAAAAAAACCTGGAGAAAATCAGCTCACCTGGCTGCTCCCTACAGCAAAGACAGTCTTAAAGATGACCTGGCTCACACTCAGGAGCTTTGCTGACACGATCACGAAGGTAAGGAAGGCTACTAGAGCAAAACAAAAAGAAGTTGCCTTGTAAAATGGCTCTTGTTACACCAGGCATCCACTTGTGGATGCCTCTTCTTGTTAACAGGAGTCGTAACAGCAAAATAATTCTCATGGTACGTTGCATCCCCTGCCCTGCGGGCGGGGTGTGGAACAAAGCTGACAAGGCCTTCTGAGATAAAGAAAGGTTTTTGAGCTGTAGTCTGTGTGTCTCTAGGCGTGTGTGGAAGCTTGCTGGTAGGCTTAAATTCACTTTAGCATAACAGACACCTAAAAGAGAAATACTTCAGGGATCTGCAAATCTAAAAAGGTCAGCAGTCCACTTAAGGATGTTAACTCTTAGTGCTGAAGACTTCCACTATAGCTTATTCAGCTGCCAGGCATTACAATAAAGCACCCCACTCTGGCCTCGGCATCTTAAGTTAAAACAAAGCCATAGTCTTCAAAATGGTAACTATGGCTTCAAATTAATGTCATTATTTGAATGAATATCATTATTTGATACACATGTAAACTAATCCACATAGTCTCATACACAGACCATAGTGCTTTTTCATACTGTTACATGCATACATACTTGAATTTGTCTGTGTAATAAACTACAACCACCTGCTTTTCCCTCTAGCATGACTTTTAATAGTTAAAAATCAAATCTGTGCAGAGTGTACTTTATTTGTTCACATTACCTATTTGTGGTTAAAAACCACTTCATCTGACAGTTTAAAAGCATTCTTTTAAAACAAAGGAATTAAACATAGCTTGTGCTAAAAAAATCTGCAAGTTACATGGATGCAATATTATACAGGAGTATAAAAAAAATCAACAGTATTCTACAGAAAATATTCTCAAAACAGCAAATAAAGATTAGGCATGTAGGCATGATCCTGAACCGAACAAATATCAATTAAAAAACAGCTAACAAAATTTAAAAAAAAATCCTGAATTTCTGTATAAAAAAAGCAAGGATTCAAAGTGCAGGTGCTCCAGTTTTCATTTGAACATATTATTCAGTAAGTCAATACAGGATACTATTCATTTTATATAAAGTGACAGTGTTCTCAGTAAGACTTAAACATTCAGTTACATTATCTTGCAGATTTTTTTTCATTACTGCTACTTTACACTGTAGTAAATAAAGACTTATGCAATACAGGCTTTCATTTTCTTAATCTAACAAGAATATAATAGGTTGGTGGTAATGGTTAGTTTTAAGAGCTAAGCTATATTTGCTGCAGATCAGCCTTAGAAGTAGATATATATATATATATATATATTTTTAAACTTTTAAAAACAGATTTCAAATTTTAAAAAGAGACTCTACCAATCTGTTCTGGGACCTGCATATACTGTCTTTGGAGCACACCAGCAAAGCTTCCAAGTCCACTGGTTAGGAACACAGCTCTGGGCAGGGTCATGCTGGAAATCTTTCTTTGGTGGCTGCAGTTGGGAAAGGGCTCTCTCTGCCAAGCTGAACCCAGGGAAAGGCAAAAGGGCTTTGCTTTCCATCAGAGCAGAAACCATCACATTTACCCACATTTGCCTGATGTGCCAGCTAGGTTTGGGATGGACTTCTCACTTTTACTTGAGCATTCTAGTCTCAGGCAGAGGAAGTTAGGAGCCAGGCAGGTGTCACTGAAGTGGTCTTTCATACATTCAAAAAAATAAAATTGAAGCATACATTAGAAACCTCTTTGAAAAAAATTATATGAAATAAAATTATCCTTCAGGGATGTTGCCTGGAACTTAATTTCACCTGAGGTCCTTTTCAGGTCGACAGCATCCCTTTAAATTTTAGGTTTTTCCCATTTTGTTGATTTTTTTTTCCCAAGAACCAGATCTCTATATATGTCTATTTAAAAAATGCACATAAATATTGGCATTAAGGTTACATTTAGAAATTCAGAACTTATCTTTACCATTATATATTGACAGCAAGATTAATAATACACACACTTCACTGACAACCGTTATTTTTTTTCTGTATTTTGAATAAAATTTGCATTTGTGTAACATTTCCCACAGAAAGAGTGATTATACTTCAAGATAGTTAAGTTTGCACCCCAACATTTTCACATTAGTGAAAACAATCATGTTCTGAAAATACCAGGGCCTGTGCCGGGTACTAATAAATACAGAATAAGAAAAAAAAAAAGAAAATAAAAACCCCGACTGCCTTTTATCCCGACATAGTAGAGATTTCATAGTCACTGGCCGAGGTTATGGGTCTACCCCTCATCCTTACGTTTTTAGCATTGGTAATCCTAGCCATCATGGACACAGGCTTGTCAAAGTACCTCACCAGCGCTGGCTCAGTCAAAAGGGAGGCTAAAAATTGCTCAAAGGTGATGGCCCAGTCCCTGTCGATGCTCGTGCTCCTGCGGAGAGCGGCGCTGTGGTTGCTCCGCACCAGCACGGTGTCCTCGCCGATGTCCTCGCAGTGCAGCTTCTCCTCCTCGTGCGAGCCCGCGCTCAGTACCGAGTAGGAGGACATGGAACTGTCGTCTTTCGTGTCATCATCGGAAATGAGCATGGAGGAACAGGCCCCGTTGTCCCTGGGGGAAGAGTCGTCGAGCTTAATGTCTTCCATCTGCATGCCCAGGGCGCTGTCGGGGCAAACGGCCTCCTCCTCGCTGCTTTGGAGCGGCTTGTGCTGCTCCAGGGGGTACTGCTGAAGCTCTTTCTTCTGAAACAGCTCGCTCTGGAGAGCTTTGCTGCAGCTGTTGCTGCTGCTGTCTGCCTCGTTGGCGGGCTGCACGCTGAAGAGCTTGCCCACTTCACCGATCTCCAAAAGCAAGCTGGTCACAGCAGCGGTGGCGTGGTACAGGTCCTGCTCGTTGGGGTCCTCGCTGAACATGTTGTACATCGTCTTGCACAGCTCAATGAACTGCCCCTGAACACGGAGGGAGGAAACATTAATGAGAGCAGGAAACAAATCAGGCTGATGTCTACTAAATCAGTTTTAAAAGTCTGGAATTGAGGCATGACAATAGTCTGTGTGATTAAACTAAATTTGGGAATAATTTGAGTGCAGTCTAGAAAGCATTTTCTGTGACTGGGCAGTTAGATGTGTTGCCTGTCTCAAAGCTATTTAGAATAAACCAGTGGATGTTTCGTCCACCATATGACAAATATAATTCTCTGCGGCCACTGGGGGGCAACAGAGGGTGAGCAGTGAGACACAGCATTCATTTTGGTGGATTTTCTTGTAGGAATGATGCTAAGTATAACTAGGGGTCTGCTAAAACCAATGAGAAGTAATGAAAAATTAAATAAGACCTGCAGCACTCTTTAACTGACAGGGGTAACTTAGTTGGATGCAAGTCTTTAGAAATTCAAAACTCATGAATTAAACAGGAAGGAGGTTTGCTCAGGGCTACCTTAAGTAAGAATCATTGTTCTGCAGGGAATAAACCTTCCCTACATGCTCTGGAGGGAAGAGCTATCCCAATGGGTCTCCTCCTCCTTAGCAGCTGTGGATCTGAGGGGAATGAAACTGGCAGTATAAATCACAAAACATTAAATACTTCTTTCAGTTTATGCGTATCAGACATTATGAGCTAGCTGGTGATATTCAATGTCACATCACCCTTTGTCTAGAGATCAAATTAATGTTATCATTCCTATATGTGTGTGTCTCATTTTTGGGATGTTTTGGGAGCTGAATGCCAGTTACAATACTTTGAAAACAACTAACTTCTGTAATCAGCTGACTGCTGCTCTGTGGTAAAAATGTATCTGCCTCAAAATAAAACCTTTGTTCAGTGTTAATTGAATATTTATACATATGTGAAGAAAGTTTAACACTAATGAAAAATAAGTAACTGTCAACAGAAGTACCTGATTCAGCTTGGGCAAATCCTTTGCGTTTTTGGCTTTGGATTTATTCTCCTGGCTCCACATTCTCAGGTAATTTCGATTCTCTTGTGAGCTCTTCTTGCCTATTGGCAACAAATTACCCATATATGCAGGAAAAAGTCCATGAAGAAACCTTAAATTAATACTTTTTTTTCCATGTTCAAATGGAGCATCTTTACAAGAAACGAAAGATGTAACTCACATGGAGACACCATGCATACCTTTGTCTGTTTTCAGACTCACTGTAACAAACCCATCATCTACTCCTTGTTTGTTCCTGCTGTCTAGGCCAACAACTAGGAAGTGGAGGGGCAGGGGGAGAGAGAGATCAGCGTGGTTTTAGATACATACATAGTTTTCATGTGTACAGTGCAAAATAAGAAAATGTTTACACTGCAGAAAATGGAGAGCAAAAATGATAGGAATAAATGGTGATTTTTGCTTATTCTTAAACCTGCTGACATATTTCATTTAATTTATAATATCACTAATAAGCCTTGAACCATCTTAAATTTTGTTTGTGTAGTACAATGATTAGCCTGTGTTACCACAACACAGACAACTTCTAGCATGATGTATGTTTGGTGATTATATTAATGCACTTTCTCTTGTCTCTCAGGACTTAAAATTGCCATTTCCAATCTATTAAACTCCTACCTGTATTTTCAAACAACCTTCCTCCCCCTTGTAACCTGAAGAATATTTTCCTTGAATCAGAGAGAAACTTCACATCAAATATCTCAAGAAAGATAATGCTATTTAAGGCAACAGCAACAAGACACTGCCTCTCATGAGGGCACAAAAAGATTTCAAACTGCTGAACTACATTTTGATGTTTTAGTCTCAGTTTCACAGAATATTTTAAGTTCTGATCCAAATATATCGTGAAAGTCAATATATCTATTCTTATTCTCCATCAACACATATATGCTGGACTTATCACAAAACAACATCTATTACAACACACTTGATGACATTATTCTGCAAGTACTTCTGCAAAGCACAATCCAGGGTGGCTTGTGGTGTAAACATGCCTGCACCTCTAAGAATATAAAATATAAACAAATACTTCATACTTCCTTTTACAGGGAATACTTCACTTGCAAAGTTTAACCCAATTAAAAAGTAGCATATGTTGTTTGAAATGCATTACCTCATCTTCTCATGCCCAAGACAAAAGATGCCTACCGTGTGTACACTCTGGTGTGATGTCTTCAAAAAAGTACTGAGTGGCTTCAAAAGCAGAGTCTGGCTCTTCTTGCTCAGGGGACGGATCTAAGGAATACAGTAAATATATTTCATTAACAATTCCGCCCTTAATTAAAAACAAAAAGATATTTCCATTCATACATCAAGAATGTCGGTTTCTAGAATTAAAAGTGTGAGGATGTGATGGACTAGGAATCATCTCTTTTCAGGTCACAAGAAATGAACAGCTGGACCTGAACTGTCTTCTCCCCAATATCTAGTACTGTCTAAAAAGGAGCTGCCTGCCTTCAGAGGTTGGCTTACCCATCTTCCCATATCTACTTCCATTACTTTCTTCTGTGTAGCTCAGCGTGTCCTAAGCAGGGTATCAAGTCCTTCCCAGCTGGAAACAGTCTGTCATGATTTGTTATGAGCTTACCAGTCCCCAAATACCAGAAACTGCATTTTTAAAAAGAGATCTGTTATAGTTCAATTTTTTTTTAAAGTATTTAAAGCTTTTTTCCCCCTGTTTAATTAATCAGTCAAGCCTACCTCCAAGCAAAGCCAGCTGGGAGCAATCAGGGACTCATGCTCAAAGCACATGAAGGTGAATGTCCTCCTAAAGCCTTTAGACATCTCTACCAGAGCATGTAAATGGACACTAGACTTAAACCACCCAAGCAGTTGCAACGTACTTAAAATTGCAGGTTCAGTGAGGACAGCAATAGGTTCTTTACGGCACTTGCGTGACAAGACAGAGAGGATACAGTTCCAGGATATCATTTTCTTCAGAGGCAAAATTGTTTTGAGATGTTTTCGTCCCCTCTCCACCCTAATCTGCCTCTCTCACTTAGCTGAGTCCAAGTTTGTACAGCTCCCTGGAAAACACATCTATGAAACCATCTGGAGCTTCCCTCTGCAAACAGCTGTGTCAGCCCAGAGGGGAAACCAAGAACAAAGCCTGGGGACAGAAACGAGGAACCAGGGCATGCAGGAACATTTCAAACTAGCTTTGATATTAAATAAAGTGCATTATTACGGTAACAAAGGTTGAAGAACACTGTATTTATGCATGGGGGATATCACCAACCCCAGATCAACAGGCAGAAGACACATATAAATGGCCTGTCTGTGGCTTGAGCAATTGAGGGCTGTGTGGGTGCTTTCAGACTTTTCAAATCTCTGTCTGGTTATGGTAGAAGCTCTTTATTTTACTGCTGCATAAACAGCTACAATAGTTCCAACAAATTAATTTTTAATTGGGAAAGCTAGTCATAAACAACTCTGCTCCAAATTCCTGTTCTCAACAAGACAACAGCTATTTTAACATCATTTACTTACCAGGCAAAACATGCATTTTATACAGTAGCTTCAGCTTCTCTGTAAGATCTCCATGGCATGCTGCACCTAAACAGCATTACATACAGTACATTAATACTCAGCATTCAATGCCATTTTATTTATTATTGCTGCAATATTTTGGTTTAGAAGCTGCTACATTTACTCTGGAAAGCACTGTAGTCCCTTTATGGACCAAAATCATAAGGCAGTCACTTGATATGTAAGATTATACAGTCTGCAGTAGAAATAGCAAGAGAACACAGACCAATTTACCCTGAATTTTATATTTCAACCTTGGGTCCTTCATTAAATGCCTATTTTGTAGTGCTCAAAAATAAGCTACAGTCATGGCATTACCACCCCAGAAAGGCCTCCGGCTGAAAGTTAACAAGACCTTTTTGTGCGGACTTCAAACTTTCTAATCTGAGGATCCAATAAAAACATCACAAGACTCAGAGCAATAAGATATTTACTGAAAAAAGAGAGAAATTCAAGTAAACAGCATTTATCATAGCTTAGCCATGGGCTAAACTGATGTTCAGGCAACACTTTCTAGTGATTTATCCCTATTCCTTTCTGGTTAACACCATAATTAGCTGTATGAAATCCAAGCCGTCTACTGTAGCCCCTCCTTCCAATTAATTAAATGGATAGTAGTTAATTTTAAAGTAATGAAATAACTGATAATCAGACTTCTTAATAAATCTCACTTGTTGTGACATGCTATTCATAAACAAATGAATTAACCTTCAATAATTAGGTTATGCAGAGATTTATTTCACTTTATAGATGACCGTGTCGACTTGCCTCTGCTATGTGCAAACTACAATATGTGGTTTGGCAAATCCTAGCAATCAACAGTCTCTTGTAAAGCTGAATGCTACAATAAATACTGATATTAGGCCAAAGGACTGAGCACATCTACATTAGCCATTTTGCTTTCAGCTTGGTGTTTTAAGCACAAAACCTTGTTATGTTCCTCTCTGGTGCACCACGCCGTGCAGGTAATGCTTTCCCTTGTATTGAAACCATGCCTTAGCTTATGCCCCCAGACACCAGGTGAAGTGCCCCACTGCTAAAGGCAACCTGAAATAACCAAAGCATGGAATTGCCTGCAGTTCTGCATCCTCCAGCAACAGCTAGGGAAGCAGTCACCAGGCTGCTTGTTCCTCTCTCTGTCCCCAGATGAGAACTGAAAAAGCTCAGTTGCTACTGCTTTTCCCCTGAGATGAATCTGTGCGTGCTTCCTAATGTTAGGCCCTTTCTTTCCCCCTCAAAATTACGGAGAGCATTGCCAGCAGATTGAAGGCAGTGATCCTGCCCCTCCACTCAGTCCTACTGAGGCCACACCTGGAGTCCTCTGTCCAGTTGTGGGCTCCTCTGTACATGAAAGACATGGAGCTCCTGGAGCAGGTCCAGCAGAGGACAACACAGCAACACAAAAGTGGTGGCTGCAGTTGCCCCTCCCTTGGCCACAGGTGGAGGGGTACAGAGTGTTTGTACAGCATTCAGCTCCCTGAAAGCATTGGAGAAGTGGTGAGGTTAACACTGCTTTCTGAACGTGCTTCCACAATCTGTGGTTGAAGAAAAAGTGTTTTCAAAAAGGAAAAAAAAAATACACTCAGGTACTCCTTGCAAGACACAGTTTTCATGGTGCTGACTTTTGCAGGAGGCTGTGATGAGTGCTGCAGTCAGCAGCAGCCACTGGAGAAGTGGGAGGGCTGCACGTTCTGCAAAGAGAGTATTGCAAAAACATGATGGGAGGCAGGAGACCACTTTGAGTCTGGGTAGAAATCTCTCCAGCTTACTAGGAAGCAGAGTCAACAACTGTCATGCTCTAATTCAGTGTGGTACAGGGGTGCAGGTGAATAACAGCTCATAACCAAGGCTGATAACCCCTTTTGAGCAGCACAACTCCTTAGGCAAATTAATCAAGATCACTCCTTTAGTTGAACTTGCAGTAACGTAACACAGAGTAAATGTACAGAAGAATATGCCAGGTTGTTCCATCTTTGCTCAGCTGAGGCCTTAGAGGCACCTGAAGCAGGAAGTCTTTGAGCTGTTTGCTGCAGGGACAGTGAAAAGGAAATAGAGATTCCCAGTTGCAGCTACAGCACTCTCATATCCCAAGGATTTCAGACTGACACAGAAGAAAGGGCCATGAGATCACAGCACCACCCTTTGATACCTCCTCTTCACGCAGCTCCTAGAAGAAGTCAGTGGCATCAATGAGAGGTTTTGAAGGAACAAATCCTTATGGTTACATGGAATAACACTATTGAAAGAGAGAGGTGTGAAACAGAAATGCTTCTGGTGCCATGGCTGCTTCAGACGACAACAAGCAGCCTCCAAAACGGGCCATACCTAGAAAGTACTTGGATAAGGACACTTCCTTTAGGAAAGACAGACTTGAGTAATCAGGGCCAGAGTTCAATTCTGCTGTTTGGACTCAGTAA
This sequence comes from Pipra filicauda, assembly GCF_003945595.2. Taxonomy (NCBI): domain Eukaryota; kingdom Metazoa; phylum Chordata; class Aves; order Passeriformes; family Pipridae; genus Pipra; species Pipra filicauda. The sequence continues at coordinate 118,201 of NW_024104661.1, read as the reverse complement.
GAAGCGAGAGGGCAGTGCCAACAGGTCACCTCCAGAATGCCCATCCTCTGCCCACGCTTGCCAGGACAGCCACAAGGAAAAGGTGACACAGGCATCTTCTGAGCAGATGCATCTTGCTCCAACAAAACATACTTGTCATATAAGATACTTTCCTAGCCAAAGCATATTGGGTTGGTGAGGCAGACTGAAGCAGCTGATGTTTGTGGAATTATTAAAAGTCCTGGGGCATGGTGAAATATGCTCAAACAGATCCAGTGTTGTTTCTGTTGACTGTGTTGCCCTTTCTACCATTCATGTGCTTCTTTAACAAAAGGGGTCAGCAGGGTTGACTTTTTTTAGAAAAAAAAGTTTTCAAGCTACACCACACTGGACTTAGTTTCTGAAAAAATGGGGGTTTGCAGAACGAGCAGTTTTGATTATGTCACTCATTCAAGATTTTAATTCAGTCATGTTGGCTTATAGCCACATTTGTGCATTTTATAATTATTTCTGTTCACAGTGGTCAACACTGGCCGCTGTTCTTATTACTCACTATTGGTTCCAAAAAATGCTGTCTCAGTCAAAAACTGGTTTATTGATATTAACAGCACTCTGTTAACAGCAGGAATAGTTAATTCATGGGTCATCAAAAGGCCATTGAGTGTTACCTGGCAGACAGTCCCTCAAATACAAATTGCTGCATTACTGGGGTTTTTGGGTGGTGTGAAGGGGAGGTGTGCAACCAGCTTTACTGTCACATAGCTATTTTGTACCTGCAAGAGAGCAGGTGTTACCATCATTGCACAGAGGTTTTAATGCAAGGCTGTATTTGGAACCCTAACACTTAAGCATAGTCTTACAAAGAGTTGCTAAAAGCCAGATTGGGAAACCTTTTCTCTCTCAAAAAAGGATCAAAATGTAAAGCTGAAGGAAATGCCAGGTTGCCATGAAATACATGACAGATGGTGAGATGTTGATCACTTACAGGGAACAATTCCTGCTATATTTAAAAAAAGACTGGCCAGCTCCTGCCTCATCTTTGCTTCCTCATGTTATTCCTAAGGCTTGCACATTCCCTGTGTGGTGATACTGACTTTCATGTCCTGAAATCTGGTTTCCTCAAGACCTGCATGGGCCATAACCTTCACAACCAACACTCAGCCTCCTTCTCTGACCTGCACCTCCACTTTCTCCTTTTCAGGTGACTTCCATCCCGCTCTCAGTCTGCAGCCTTGCTTGCTGATTTCAGAAGGAATACAGGTAGTACCTCCCACTGCAAATACCGTGGGGTGCGTTATCTTCCCCTCACGCAGGAACACACCTATGTGCCACCTCAGCAGACTTCTAAAGAGAAGGACTTTTATTCAGGGGCAAAACTAGCATCCTCACTCTAGCCTTTCCCTGCCCCTTACATATGCACACAAATTTCTCAAGAATCTTCTCCATGAACAACTAAGGGAACAAATGCTGCCTCTCTCCTCTTTCCAGAAGCACTAACAAATGGTAAAAATTCCCATCTTTCAGGGAAAGCTTAAGGAACATACAACGAAATGCAGTGTCACTGAGAAAGGAACACTACACAAGAACATACAAAAGGCTTTTCCAAAGGAAATACTCTGACTAGGAGTAATAACACCATTAAGCACACAAATTGGGGTCCATTTCTGCACTGAGAGTTAGTAGTGAGGGAAATCTTCAGATCCTAATGGATGTGCAGTTCAGGTGCTGTCCTTCACCCAGTGTGATACACCACCGGCTAATGTAGATGCAGCTACAGAGACCAGCCTAAACCCCAGTAGGAACCACTGTCACAGGCATGATGACATGAACTCAACAGAAAAGTAACTTATGCAAATTAGCATATGTTAAACTCATTATCTGATAGCTAATATAAGATCTGTGTTTCTGAAGGACGGGATACCCTTCAGAACAAACCATTTTGGTCCCATGATTTTGGAGGTGCCGTGAACCCTCCTTACTTAGCCCAGAGACGAATTCCCGGAAGTTGATGAGCAAGTCTCCGTTTTCATCAAGCAGCCTGAACAAGCGGGCAGCCAGGATATCCGAGTGAGTTCCACACGCCCAGGGAAAGAGGAGAGCGAACATGCCCTTGAACTGCTCGAAGTCAATGCGGTACTGCTCCAGGTAAGGCAGGCTGGGATCGTGCCGCTCAGTGGCATTGCTGTTTCCTCCCCAGTAGCAGCTGGTCAGATGTTCTGCCTGAACAGAAGGTAAATACCATGAGACTGTCAGCACCTCTGTGAACAATTCATCATTATCAGTGATAGAAAAACCTCCCGAACTTGTACACACACACATTCTTAAAACAGTGTAAGATAACAGATGTATTTGAATTATCCTAGCCCTTCCACTTCTGGAACAGGTTTCTCCTCTAACCAGAATAAAAAGACATCCCTCTATTAAAAAAAAAAAGAAGGTAAATCAAAACTTGTTCTGCCTCCTAAGCAGATGAAACATGAAATTCCCATTTTGAGCAGAGCAGTAAGCAGCTGTGACTTCCATATATACACAGGCTTGTTGTGCTTAGTCACCCTGTTCACTCTCATTACACAGTCAAGTCAGAAAGGGGAGTCCTATGAAATCTTTATTTAATCTCTAATCATATGAAAATAGCTGTTTATTTGAAATATTTTTTGTTGAACTCTAGATTCTCAAAAATACTTAATAATGTACTATTCTACTGAACTCATTGAAGGTTCTGATTTTGGCAGCACCTATTTAAAAACAATTCAGAAGCTTAGAGAAAAAGATACAAGCACTGCCCAGTGATCAAGCAGGACTGTCTGACTCAGTCTCACTGATTTCATGGAAGACTGAAAGAAGGTACTGAGGGATTTGGACAGTCGCCAGACTTGTCATTTACAGATGGGAAATTAAAAGTAAATAAATTCTTCATGGTATATATATATATAAAAAAAAAATCTCTGTTATAACAAAACAGAGGACGAAGGCATCTTAATACAGTGTGCATGAAGGTGAAGTTAAAGCATTTAACTTCTCACCTTTAAATATTTGGATCTAACAGCATTGCTGTTCAATCAACTTACAAGGACACATCACTTTGTAACACTAAATTCCCACGTAACATATTAAAGCATTAACCATGGCAAAAATCAGCTATTGTGACTACGAAAGTATTAGCTGTCTCAGACAATAAAACAAAGGTATTTCTCTGCTAAATTCCAAAACTTAGGTCAGGCAGAGAGAGACATAGGTTAGGTTTCTAAAGACTGATCAAAAGCCTCTATCTATTCACTTTTTGTTTTCATCAGTGCAGGCATTTTTTTCCATGGACAAATTATTCATTCATATTACTTTTCCATAGTGAATTATTCACCTCCTGATGTTTTAAAAACGGCTTTTGTTGTTCTTGTTTTTTTTGTTGCATGTTTTTGCTTGGTTGGTTTTTTAAAATCAGTAATATAGCAGTTAATTCACGTTTGTATCAAGATACCCCAATAGTAACTCACAGACTTGACCTGGTCTTTAGAAAAGACACTGTCCCACAACAAAAATAAATGTTTACATTTCCTGAAGGTATATGATCTTATCTTCACTTAGCTTTACCTTGAAAAGAGCATATAGTTCCTCCAGTTCATCGATAGTAAAAGAAGTCTCCGTCACAATAGTTCGTACCTTTTGAAACATAACATTAACAGTTATGGACTTGAAATCCATGTTTCATTGAAAAAACTAATTTGAATTTCAGAAACTGACTGGCCTTAATATTTGCAAAGAAGATTATTTCAGTACTTACCACGTTGCGCTTTGTAGTATCTTCAAGGGTTTGGATGACTTTTAGTCTTTGTTTGAATCTCATCTGTTCAATTAAATCTGCTCGGATACTTCCAAATTTCTTAAAAGAGAAAGAGTAGTACAGGATAGTCTGTGTATTAATACTCAGAATATTTAGCTTGCCTTTAATGTATTTCAGAAATTAATTAAATTATGTGATATACCACAACTGGAACTGCTGTTAAGGCATTTTTTTAACACATTACAAAGTTATGAAGACTTTATGAAGACTTTATTTTTCCTGATAACTGATTTTCATTTGAAAAGGCCTTTATTAAATTTCAAATTCTCACATTTCAAACTGTAATCTCAGTAATTAGAAACTTGTTGCCTGGCAAAACTCTATGAATAGATTGTTTCATTACTCCACCTGCAGGGTTTTATTTCAGCATGTCCTGGAATGTCTCATAATCATGACAGAAGAGAAGATATTTCAACTAACTTGATCTCTATTGGCTGAGACAGTATAGCAGTCCTTACATTCTCAGGATCTGAAACCAAGTATCAAGAATGCAACTTCCATCAGGAAAAGATTATTTTAAGTACCCAAGTCTTATTTTCAGAAGTTTCTTTTACAATGCACATAACAGTGTCAGGGAGCTCCTGAATACAGTACAGAAGCATCCTAGGGGAAAACCTATTAGGAATAATATTCCATATTTTCATAAGCAGAGAATCTCCAAGATTCATTTTTGTAGAAGTATTATAAGCAGAAGTCTCTTGCCACTCAAAAAACACTTGTAACATACTTAAAAAGGCACAGATGATCAGCAGGAACAATAATGCCAGACATCAAGTACACCACATGTAAAACTATAAAGGGGTGGCAAGATGGATTTATATTTCCAGTGCAAGTGCATCTACACAAGCAGGTCATAATTTGCTGTCACCTTCTTGTATGATCAAATTAATGCCAAAGCTGCATCTTTATCATGTACCTCGGGAATAAAAAGACGCTTAATTTACCTTGAGTATTTTGCAAATAAAGAACTCTTTTGACAAAAATGGAATCTAGATAAACATTTATGAATATCAAGCATCACAGACATCACAAAACCTTAAAAAGACAGGTATTTTGGCTCTGAGACCAGATCTATTCCAGCAATCAGAGTTTATTCGCTGTTCTGTAGGCCAAATGAGAAGGTCTGTCCACATCCATAAAACTAAGACTCATGCAGCCTACATACAGAAAAGGAAGGTTGCATGCAATTACCTTTTGGGAATGGTGCCTGGCCCATTTTAACTTTCGAATTGTATAAGGAATTGTTGGAAGTGTGTCACCTGTTTTAAGTCAAAACTGTATCAAACCTTTCAACAGCACAGATCTTTGAGTGTCAGCTGTTTGGTTAAAATGGCCAAGATCCAGAGACTACTATAGACACAGCTTAAGTGTTTAAGGTCTATTTTCTTTTCCAAACTAACACACAAATCCAATGAGTTAAGCACATCACAGCTCTGAACAGGAGTCTACGCTCCATTGGCAGCTAGTGAACTGTGCACAGGCTTTTAAAACTGCAGGGATTATACCTTATTTCAGCCACTTCTATTATGAACATTATGACACTAGGGTCTATGGCTTCTGAATTAAATGCAATATTGAATGAAAAGATAAAGAGATTTCTTAGTAGAATGTATTCTCGGTAAATAAAAAAAAAGTACTGGCAGTGTAAAATGCACTTGTTATGTATATTCTCTTATTTCAAGAATGTTTTTCCTTTGAAAGTAGAGAGTCTCCTCAATACCATCGGTTAATTATCAAAGAATTCATCTAGACCACTTTAGCTTTCACTGGAGACTTCTAATATGTGCATCTGACATGATTACCTAAGAGCTGGACAGAGTCAGAGCACGATGGAAAGCAGCTCATCATAAAACAATCCAAACATTGTGCTTTTGCCAGTGCTATCAAGCTGTCAGGCTCATCAGGTTCCCATGACATATATCATAGGACAGTCTGCAAGGTTTTCCCCTTTCCTTGGGGGTGGGGGGTGTGTGTTTGAGGGAGGGCAAATGTCTCCAAGAGAAAACATTTTCTTCAGCTGTAGGTCTTCCTACTTTTTGTAAACAATAAATGTCTAAAAGATGAAGATGGATTAAGATGGTTACCCAGCAAGCACCTTTAACAGTTTAAATTCTAAAAAAATAACCAAAATATGCTCACTTACTTGGTATTTCCCTCTTTGTGGCTGTAAGAAAGCTAACAGTGAATTCCCAGCCCTGACTGCACATAACTAATGGAGAAACATTACAGATGTAACAGATGCCTTCAAGTTTTTTTATCTTAATAATATACTAATGAATTGTTCGGGTCTTTTTAATAATCAAATCAACTAACAACAGTGACTCTCCTGAAACTAATTCCCTCTTTGCAACCAACTCCTGCTTTCCTCACAGTTCTTCACTCCCCATGCTATTTGTTTTGCCTATTTATACTGGAGCACAGAGGGTTATCTGGAAGGAGCTACAAGGTTCTGTGCTGCAGAAGCCCCAGAAAGCCAGACTGGCTCTGCACAGAGTCAGGTTATTAATCTAAAAGCAGTTAAGCCAATGCAAGCAGTCTTCACGGCAAGGAAAACAGAAAAATACAGCGGAAACAGAATTTCACATAAATGCCCTTCTCCCCATTCTAACATTGGGTGAACAACTTTGGGTGATACACTTTGCCCTCCAGAACAGAATACTCTAAGGACCACCTACTTCCTTATTAAACAGCTATCAAAGCAAGGGGGTTTTAGGAATATAGGAAGTGCCTTTGAAAAGGTTGTCCTATTTCTGAGTATGAACCGACTTCTTGAATGCTTGTTCAAATGTCTGTTTATGCTGCATGTCAATGGAAAGAAAAAAGGAAATTAAGGAGAATAAATCTTTAAAGTTACTCCTTAATTTTTATAAAAAATGGCTATGTCAGTGTATATGAGAGGCTTTTAACTGATGGCTTATTTTCAAAATTTAAGGACAATAAAACCAGTTTTCAGATTATAATTGGTTTTGAAGGCTTTGTCCTATGCTTTATAGATATTAGTTATTACCAAATCCTTTCATTTGAAACTTTTTTAGCTTTGGTGATAGTAGAGAATATAGTGGCCCATGGTCATAATCAGCACTTGCTGAGGGGAAATAAAAACAAAAAAGGTAAAAGAAACAAGACTCCACTGGTAATACAAAGATCTTTTGAAATTATACAGATTTCACTAATATTTCAGTTTGGAAAGGCATGAAAAAACTGAGATGAGAATTAACCTTTTTCAAATTACAAGTTCAGCCTTTTGTTTGTAAATCACTTTTTGCTTGTGGGATGTTCTCCTTTGAGTCCTCAGGCTTCTATATAAAACATCTCCAATTAAAAATTTTGGTTAAAAGAAAAAGAAAGTCTAACCCCTCTCCCTTGGCCCACTTCAGCCTTCTGAGTCTGTATTTCTTTTATGTTCTTTCGGTTTCCAGCAAAGTCAAACTATAGAGCATCAAATTCCTCTGTGAAGCAGAAGTTGTGTGCGTTGGCAAGTTCCTGTTAGGGAATCTTATCCTACCTCATAGGAAGACCTGATCAGTCTGAAGATATCCACCTCAGGATAAGGCTCTACATCATCACTGAGCAGTGAGTGAAGATGAGGAATGGGTGGAAGAGTGCTGTCCTTATTAGTTACACTGTCCAAGTATCTGGTGGGAAGAAAAAAGAAGAAATGAGAAGCCCAAGATACATTTTTATCTTCCTTTCTGAGGGTTAACAGAAAAAGGGTTACATATAGATTATTACTTGTAAAAGTTACCAAGCTGCTCTCTAATAAGAGTAAGGCTAATGAAACTTATCATGAATATAAATTGCAAAGTTTCAGCAGCATCTTGGAAACTAAGCACCACTGCCAAACATAGGAAATCAGAGGTTGCACTCAGCGTTATCAGTTTGTATTAAATGACTCAAGCCCCTCTATTAACCAGCTTCCTGTTTCACTGAAATCTATTGATTCAAGATCCTACTTAATTCTTCTGAGTTGTATTTAGTCCATTCCCAAAACAATTTCCCTTGACATCAAGGCTTTATCTTAGTAACATTTAAAAGGCAGCAGGCAAAAGATGAAGTAACAAAACCCATGCAATTAACTAAAATAATCAAACAAATTAGGTTTTTATAACCAGGTTTGGGAAGTTCATTTGATTCTCTTGAAGAATTTATCTCTTGTTGGTCACTTAACATTGTTCTAAGATAACATAAATACCACCTTACGGGGATGAGAGAGGACTATAGGAACAAAGGTTTACATACATGGTACTGGTTTAAATTCAGTATTTCAACATAGAAGACAAACCAGAAAAGTAAGCAAAAAGAAAAATAAAATTAAGATACTTTATTTTCTGTAATAAATACCTTCCCAAGACTGTCATGGCTTCTCCATCATCTTTACAGTTAAGCAGCTTGTCTACATTAGCTTCGAGGACAGCGAGTGCTAATTGAAATATCACCTTTATTCCTTCACAGAAGAAACAATCCACAACCACCACTGCACTTTCAAATGGCATTACACTGAGGAAAAGAGTGAGGAACCAGGACAGGGAAATGGTGGAGATTACACCCAGGTCCTGCATGCAGTCATAAAGCTGTGGAATGTAGTCACGAGCCAGCTCTTCAAAGACACCCTGATCCACCAATGCTCCTGTTGAAAATAAATAAAGTTGAACATCCATTAATTTGGGAGCAACTGACACATTGCCATTTAGGGGAGAAAAAAATATATACATATGTTATATATATATATATATATATATATATATATATATATATATAAAAGTACAAAACCTAAAAATATTCTACACGATGCTTACACACATTCTCTCACTTTCAGACAAATAACAGATTCCATTACACTACTGAGCTGTACAGACAAATTGAACTGTAATATGGTTTATTCTGCTTTAATTATATACTTCACAATAGCTAACAAAGGGTCAATTTGGTCTAGCACCTAGGCATAAGGTCTCAGCATCACCCGTTGAACGAGGCCAGGGTGACTGGGAAGGTTTGGAATTATTTCAAGAGAACCCCATGTTATACATTTTTATGCCATAACATCAGTGTCTTATGCAGGCCAGGAAAAATCATTTCTAGGGCTGAATGAGTATCTCATGTGAGCTACAGTAAAAAGAGTTTCCATGATAAATTGAAGAGCCCCTTCCACCTACACAAGGAAACTCATCTGACTACAGGAGGTAAACAGGCACAAAGACTTCTATTGCAAACTGCTAAAGCTCCTGTTTCTACCTTACCTTAATCAGATAACTGGATCATCTAAAATTCAAATTTTAGCCTCCCATCTCTTTTCAATTTACTTTGTTTAAGCCCATTTCAGAATGTTGTTCAATCCTAAGTGAAAAAACTATTAACTACCACAGTATGTGTTTAAGGAATTGCTTCTATGCTCCTGAGCAAGCTGGCTTGTCACTGGCATTCACGTTTGTATCTATGCCACACATACATCTACACATATATTTGTTTCAGTACAAATACCACCAATTATTTTGGTTATTTTTTGTACTGTCTTTTTAGAAAACATCCCCATGACATACCAACAACCCTTGTGTTGTAGTAGTCAGGTAGCATCCGTTCACACAGAGCCACCAGCAGCCAGAAAGCTTCCTCCTCTTTTGCATAAAGGAGGAGCACTGAAGTGACAATATTCATAGCCTAAAAGAAAGAAATATAATTATTCAATACCTAGCACAGTACCTGGGAAGATAAGTGGTTAGGAAATAAGCTACATCTCCCCCTGCAGACCCCAAACTGTTCAAGTATTTCCCTGTAAAAACAGCAAGACAGTGTTTTCCCAGTGCTCAAAGGAAGACTTAAGAAAGCCTCAAAAAAATCACAAAAAATTGTTAGTTTTCTTTTCTTTTTTTTTTCCTTTAGAAAAAGAATAAATCAAGATTTCTTTTCCTAATCAAGGGCCAACTCAGATCTGCAAACATCCCATTATACTGATACTCTCCCATAGGTGCTCTCGTGGAATCTGGGTCTGGTGCAGCCAAAATACCTCTTACAGCACTAATGATGCTCCAGCACTCCTTGCAGAGGCTGCCTGTGCTTTCTGCTCCCACGGAAAGGTCAAGACAGAGCACCTGTGAGCTCAGACAAATGCCTGTAAGGGTGTCATTCACAAACAACCAGAGCACAGTGAAACACAAGTGCCTTGCTGTTGTTCACTCTTCACATTTGAATGTGGACATGACAGTTTTCTACGGCCTGTTTGACTCTATTTCAAATATCACAGCACTGTACAATGACCTCGAATTGTTTGCTTACAGCCTTTGACTAGACTGCTGTTAGTCTGAAGAAATGAAGTATTTCGGTACTATTTTCTTCTCAGTTTGTCTCCTAAGGAATTCAATTTCAAATCCTGTAGCGTTTTAAGACTCCAGTTTGATCATTACCTGTCTGAAACCACAACTAAGGTCTCAGCTGAAGCTCCAAACTATGTTACAGCTCTGTCAAAGTCTGTGTTATTCCTTTTATCTTGCCTACCATGTATGAAATACTTCAGTGCTTGAATTCTCACTGTAGCGTTCTGAATGTCATGGACCAAATCTCAAGGCTATTAATTACTGTGACAGCTTTAGGAACCAGAATTGAAGTGTCTTTCTACCATTCCCCTGTTAAAGGACCTTTGCAAATGTTGTTGAAGCTATTACTTAGTATTACATTTGTTATTAAATAATTTATGATGGCATTTGTTAGAACTGCTTGCACTTACTCGTCAGTCTTAACAGTCAAACATTAATTAGGCTTCCTAATACTCATGAATTTAAGTTTCCTTTTTGCAAAAATATGTAGGAAGGAAAAAAAAAAGGCCCAGGTGATAAGCCAGATTTATATAGCAAGAAAGAAAGATTTAGGACCAGAAGCTAAAGTGACCTGAATCACAGGCATAGGAACACCAAACCCAGCATTAACCAGCATTAACTCTATGGATACATGGTTGTGGCTCACAGTGATGAGGTATCTTCTAGGGTGCTTTATTTTTTGACAAGTGGAGAGTTATTACAACTAATACATTGAATAATTAGATAAATATTTAATGCTTGAAGGTTTTTTTTGTTAAAAAGCATCTTTCTTCATGGTCCATTTGTCATTTTCTGTAGATGCACTTCAGGATGGCTCTGTCCAGTTTCTAGATTTATGGGCAAAACATACAGAAAACTTCACATCTCTCAACATGTGCTGCTAATACTGCTGTCAGAGTAGCTCCTCGTGTCAAATCCCTCTGAGCTCAGCATTGCTGCCATTCTGCAGTGCTGAGGTGTCAGCTCACAAGCATTATCCACACGCCAGTGCACTTCACACAGCTGAACACCCATGTGCACAGCTGAAGGAACAGGAGTATAAGGATAGAAGTGGAATTCCAGAAACTGAAGGAGTGCAGGGCGTTTCAATTACCTGACAATATCCTATGTTTGGGTTTCTAAAAGCATAAGCTGTCAGGACTCTCCTTAGAGCAGCAATACCCATCTCATTCTGGAATGCAGGGTGTTCCGGGAGGGAGCGGTGCAGATCCCTCTCTATCTCTTCTGTAGCGAGGTTATATTTTCCCATCGATTTCTCCACTAGGTCCTCATAATAGCCAGGATGAGTGGCCATTTCATTAATGGCTCCTGAGAGTGGGAGAACAGTATTAAAACCAGAAGAAAAAAGGAAGAGTTGGCAGGTACAGTATTCCAACTTGATGATCTGCTGCCCTTTCCTGTCATCTTGAATATCACCAAGCATCTCAAAAGCAAATATGAAATGTTATTTTGGTAAAGGTGATTAAAAAAAATAAAAAGGGTGTGCTTATGTGATTATCAGCCCGTCCTGTCTTCTCCTCTAGTGGCACTTTTATAATGAGGTTAAAAAAAAGGAAGATAAAGCCTGTCTCTCAGCCAGAACAAAAAATGAGGCATGAAGAACAAACCATCTATGCAGTCACATGGTATCATGAGCTCCCTCCGCAGATGGCTGCGGGTTTGGCTATCCTAAATAACCCAAAACATGCCTCTCTGAGAAAGTTACTTGCCCTGAGGAGGGCAAGTAGATTAATGTTTGGTTGCAGAAAGTATGATACATCAGCCAAAAGCAAGAGACTCGTGAGTTCTATTCCTGCTTCTGAAAATGACTCTGTCATCTTGGGCAGGACACAGCCTGTCTTAGGGATACCACCACAGGCTCACAGAGTTGCTATGAGATTTCATTACTGACTTTGAAACTTCTCTGGAAATGAAAATCAAGCATCAGTAGCACAAATGGAAAATATTAGTTATACATACACCATGAAAATTGGTCCAAACTAGCTGCTAATCAGACACAAAACGGAGCTGTGCATTCCTGTGTATATTTTCTAAAATCATTTGATAATGCCCAGCAGCACAGAGATGTACATGATTAAGCATTATTAGGGAAGAAACAGAAAACAAATCAGAAAGCATCATATAAAGTCTCTGGTGAGCTCATATCCTAAATGGTGTGGGTAGCTGTGGTAACTATTTTGGGGTGGGCTAGAGCTAGAGAAGGTATACAGTAAGTGAAGGGTTATGAAGAAAGCCTGAGGTTGGGTTGATTTCCACATAACTAATTAATAAAATTTTAAAAATTAATAAAATTCTTCAACTTTGAAAAAAAGGCCTAAGGGGATACAGATCTAGAGAATCCTTCATGGCACAGAAGATGGACAGAAGTATTTTCTTACCATTTTTCACATAATGGGAACATCTAATAAAATGATAAAGTAACTTTTTTTTGTATTAATAACAAAAAAAGATAGTGGTTTCATGCAACATGTGTGAACTTTGGAATTCCTTGCAACAACTTGCTGTGAAGGCCAAAAGCTTAACTGGATTCAGAAACTACTAAGTAAATGGGAATGAGGCTTGCTGGTAGATGTTGAACATCCAGGAGGCCCCTAGACTGCTGGCTTCTGGTAACAGAGTGTGCATTCTGCTTTTTTATACTCTTCCCTAAATTTGTGAGCCTGTTTGAAGAAAAGGTAATTACTAGTCTAAACAGAACTCTTGTCTAAACCTGTCTGGTGCCTGTTAACAATCACAACCTTACTTACTCCATATATTTTCAGACACTTATTATCTGCACCTTTAATCATCTTTGAAATCTTTTTTTCCCCTTCATGCTTCTGCTTATACCCCACAGTCACATTCAAATGAATACCTACCTGAAAAGAGTAGCCAAAGTTCCCCTCTCATGCTTTCTGGAATGCCCTTCAGCACAAGGTCTCTGGTTTTCTCTGTACGATACATACAGACTCCTTGGCCATATTCAGCAAAGTGAATCTTCCAGGCCTGTTCCTTCAGGAACTCTTTAGCCTAAAAGTAAAGGAAGGCAGGCATAAAGATGCAGCTTCTCTTCCCAACACTCTGCCCCACTGAAATCTTAAGTGCTAAAAAGCCTACAATGTCCTAACTTTCCAAGTGAGCAAGAAGTAACTTGGCTGCAGTCCAATTTTCTTCTTAGTGGGCTTCCTAGTTTCTATCCCAGTAGACCTTGCTGTTAAGAGAATGATATTGAAGCAGTCTGTACTGGGTTTCTGTCGCTGGATTTTGGTAGCAGGGAGGGCTACAGGGATGGCTTCTGTTAGAAGCTGCTAGAAGCTTCCCCTGTCCCGTGGAGCCAATGCCAGACGGCTCCAGGAGGGACTTCCTGCTGCTGGCTGAGGCCAAGTCAATCAGGAGTGACAGTAATGTCTCTGTGATAACATATTTAAGAAAAGAAGGTTGTTGCTCAGAAAGAATTCCAGCCAGGGAAGAGCAGAGTGAGAACATGGGAACAACGTGGACACCAAGGTCAGTGCAGAAGGAGGGGCAGGAGGTGCTCCAGGTGCCAGAGCTGAGGTCCTGCAGCCCGTGGTGCAGCCCATGGTGGGGCAGCTGTGCCCCTGCAGCCCATGGGGGACCATCGGGGTGCAGAGACCCCCCTGCAGCCCTTGGAGGAGCCCAGGTTGGAGCAGGTGGATGCATGGAGACTGTGACCTTGTGGGAGGCCCAGGATGGAGCAGGGTCCTGCCAGAGACCTGCAGCCCATGGAGAAGGAAGCCCATGTTGGAGCAGGTTTTTCCCAGACTTGTGGCCCCTGTGGGGGACCCATGTCAGTACAGCTCATTCGTGAAGGACTGCACCCCATGGAGGAGTGACCCATTGGACAGCAGTTTGGGAAGAGCTGCTGCCTGAGGGATGGACTCACACTGGAGAGGTCCATCAAGGACTGCCTCTTGTGGGAAGCACCCCACAGGGGCAGGGGAAGGGCTCCTCTCTCTGAGCAGCGGCAGAAACAACTGACTGCAACCCCCATTCTCCATCCCCCTGCACCACTGGAGTGGAGGAGGGAGAATATGGAACAAAAGGTGAGGGGAAGGTGTTTTTTAATACTGTTTTATTTCTCGCTCTTTGGCTCTTATCCTGTTAGTAATAAATTTAAGTACTATCCCCACTTTGAGTCTGTTTTGCCCATGAAGGTAATCAGTCACTGACCTCTCCCAGCTGTTATCTCTACTCATGAATTGTTAATTTTTTTTCTCTCCTCTGTCCAGTTGCAGAGGGGAGAGTGAGAGAGTGGCTTTAGTGGGTACCTGCCATCCAGCCATGGTCAACCCACTACACGGTTGTACTAAAGAACAGGAACACAACCTCTCCTTTGCTTTTTTTTCCCTGTAGTGAAGCTATTTCTGTTGGTAAAACAATGTCATGTTCAACGCTTTATTTCTGTGAAAAGTACTGCCTATTAGCTCTGGATGAGACTCTTCTGGGTCAGAAACATGGTTTTTAAAGAAAACATGCTTTAACAGCTTTTTCAGTTAGGTACAGCACTCAGGGGTGCATTTTACCAGCTTAGGGTTGAACTCCTCAGGTGACCTCCGCCGATACATGGTCATTAAAGCTTGAGTTGCTGTTGGAATGCCGTTGTCATTGAGGTTGAACTGTCGCTCTCCCTCCGACTCAGAGCTCAGGCTTTTGTGAGGGCTGGCAGAAACTGAACTACTGGATCTTGTGAACACCTGTGGAAAGCAGCCACAAGCAATACAGACATGGGGATGACCCACAGTCCAGACTTTTTACTTCATTTTACTCTAAAAAGTCGTACATGCTGACAGTTAACAAACGCTCGCCCATGTACAGGCTGACCAGATGACAGCAGAAATTAAACCAGTTTCCAAATAGCTTCCCTGGAACACTATAAAATTCTATAATGAGAATTACTAAGGTCATGTTAACTTGAAGTAGCCCTGGGCAACTGAACCAGCTCCTTTGGTCTGCTGTCAGCATTGTAGGACTGTTAACTCCATGGGTGGCTCCATGACCGTCCAGAATGTAAAATTCATATATAACAGGTATTTTTATATGTAGTGTACACATATAAAACCACATATTTATATCTGTATATATGTTTATACAGGCATATACAAAATAAATTATTTTTCCACTTGATTAAAAATATGTTCTACAGAAAATTCAACATTGTCATACGGTGATGTGGAAGAAAAATATTTTAAAGAAAAACGATTTTCTAACTTCTCAAACATTTTTGAAATTGTATCACAGTAAAATCTCATAGAGAAGTTCATAGCAAATGCCTGAAATTGCAAACAGTAGCCATGCATGTCTACATATGTAGTCATGTTACTAAATGTAGTAATAATGCTTGCAATTACTAATTTGTGTTTATAAATCAGTAGGTAGAATACTTAGATCCATTTAGGGTAAAAGGCAAGACGAAGTTTCAGCACTACACATGCCTTTGTGCTCTGGCATACAACTATAACAACAGAGTAATTATACCTCACCATCAACAAAGCAAATAAAAAAAATTCTATTAAGATATACATAGCAAACAGGGTAGGGCTATTCAGTGCAATACTAAGGTATGGCCTAGTACAGACTTGGAATGTGAGATCTACCCACATAAAACCAAAATGATACACCCACAACAGCCTTTTCTGCTTTGAGATCTGAACTAGTAAACTTTTCTGGGTTTAACAGATCTGATGAGGTCGTTATATGAAGCACCTGAATTTCATACACAAAATCTGGAATTCAGCAGAAGGCTTGACATTCTGAGTGGCTAAGAAAAGTGTACCTTATCATATCTTTTAAGAACCATTTACTTTGCACACATAAATAAGGAGGGGGTTCAGAATAGGGGCATTTCATGTCCAGGACAGGGCAGGGGTTTTTGTTAGTTCAAATGTTCCAAAGTTCACTAGCCGTGCACATGCAAACTTGCTCAGCTCAGATGTTGTTTGCAGAAGAATCAAAGGACGGGATTTAGCAGCTAAAGTCTTGAATAAAAAGAGTTTCATATCCAATGATAACTTCTTCAAATTATTAAAATTTCATGATTACATTTGACTTGGACCAGTTAATAGATATTAAAAGTATCATTCAATGAACCAGTTAATTAGCTACGACACTTTCCAACAAGATATACTGTAATTTCAGAATGTGGCAGCAGGAGTTTGGGTAGCTTTTCCTCAGCAGTTATGATTTCTCTTAGGTCTAACACAAAAAGATAGATATCTTCATTGTAAAATTTTAACACTTCAGTTTAAGGAAACTAAAATGCACTAACACAAAAGAGGTAACATTTCTGTGTACAAAGGTTTAGCTTTCTTCCTGGTTCCCCTTTTCCCACACCAGTTAAAATCCCCCTCTAGTAAATTATTCATGTTCCTCCACATACCTCATCATCTGAGCTGATATAGCTTCCAGAAATATTTTTTTCCAAGTATATTTTTGAAGTGGTTTGTTGCAGGAAGTCCGAGATCCTCTGCACAAGAAAGTCTCTGTCTTTCAAGTTGGCAAAGAGGAATGTCATTCTGTTTTTTGTGCTGATTGACAGCGGGCTGGGCAGCACACTGGAACTGTCTGCCTTTTCCACTATTGTCACCTAGGGAGAAACAGGGGCTACAGCTTAAGATCTTTAATTAAGCAAGTTGCTTGGTCTAAGAAACCATCTTAATACAATAAACCCACGCTCCTTTTGCCCTTGTATCAAGTCACTATGGACATCCCTCCGCATGGAAAACATGATTTGCATACAAGTCTGAAAGATGAAGGCTGTCATCCCTCAAACACAGAAACTCAGAACAAAGGGAAACTAACCTAGCATGTCTTCTCTTACAAAGGAAAACATCTAACTCTGTGAGGTGCAGGCTTCTGTTTGGCCTTCAATTGTTAGTGGAGCGGTCACTAATCTAACTGAACTCCATCCAACCTGTAAACAGTACTCATACAACAACCTATTGAGTACAAGGAACTGGTTCCCTAAGCTTTCAGTAAATCATGTTAACACAAAGAAATCTCAGGGACAAGTCACACACCGTTGATGAATTATATAACAGCTGTGTGTTCTAAACATTACCAATTATTAGCCTTAAAAATAAATAAATCAATCAAGTTTGTGCAGTTCATACATTGAACAAAACACAAATCACAACGGTAAATATGGTTTTTACAATTTTAAATGATTTCTTAGGTAATGAAAACTGACTTACTGCCTTCAGAATAGAAAGGGGCATGTTTCAGTTTGCTAGGACCTTTACTTTTGCTCCTTTTTTAAACCCTTTTTAAAATGGAAATCAATGGTAAGACATTAGTGTTATAATATTAATATCTCTTTAGCTAAATGGATAATCATTTTTCCCACATTTTCTTTGAAGATGTATTTAAAGACTGCAGTGCACAGTTTCTCTGTTCTTCCCACTTCCTTTTATTTTTCTGTTAACTATAAACATATTAGTTTTTTGTTATCTTACAGGATCTTCACTAACAGCATATTGAAATTAGCTAAAAAGTGTTCCCATGTTATTTTTCTGTTCCACTTAAAAACTGTTTGAGCGCAATCAGCACAAAAGACAGACAAGTTCTAAAGGCACAGAGTAGACATTACAGCAAGCATGCCCTGCTCCACTTATTTCCTATTCAATAGAGACACACACACATCTGAAGTGCTGATCTTGGAGAGTGCACCTATTGTAGGTGCAGTGAGCAGTGTAGTCAGCCACCAAAAATCATCTTTTTTGACCATAATTTGTCTCAACTGCCAAAACACCCCCAGGATACCACAGAATACAGGAATAGGGTCTAACCCAAAGCTTTAATTAAATAGGAAGCTTTCCCTTAATTATTAAGGGTACTGATCAGTTGTTCTGAGGAATGACATTACCCCGTGGGTTACTGTTCTCCTTGCTGGTGCTGAGACTTAAACCTGTTCACACAAAAGCACTTATTCCTTCAGCTACTTCTTAAAGCTTTAGAGCTGCTTTCAATCCTGTGCTGCTGTGCCTGTGGTTATCAAAAGCTGTTGCTGAATCTGCATGCAGGAAAAGAGGCCCTGCTAAATGGAGACTGCTCTCCTCCTCCACTGCTTTACCTGGAGGACCATTGTTCCCATTGATTCCCAGACAAACAATGCAACCATAATTGAATGTCTCATCTCAAATAACCAAAGCCATTGCAACATGCTGTCAAGAAGCTGTACTTCAACATTACCTAACAAATACTGCTTTACTCTTAGTGATTTGTGGGGGGAAACAGTGCCTTGAAATATTCCATGGTTCTTCAGTTAAGCCAAACTGTCCTTGGTTACATCAGCCTTGCTACTACTTCCAAAACTTTACACAATTTTCCATCAACCCACAAATCAAGTCAACCATAAAAAACCTCCCCAACATAATTATTTTTTTATTGCATCAAACAAGCTTTTTTGCTGAACATCATCTTTAAGTAATCAGCTTTAAGAAGATAAACACACCAATCTGAAAAATGCTGACAAATATTTCCCATATACAGGAATAAACAGTTGCAAACCTGCACGAAGAGACAATTCAAAACTTCAGGATCTTTTTAATCTTTTTACATCTTTTGACAACAGTAAATCTTGTCTGACAGATCTTTTAACAGAATTTTCACTCATTGATCTAGGAAATTTCACAGTCCATCCCTCCCTATGAGGCACAAAAAATGTACAGTGGGGCTGTAAATCTGAATACAAATTATGGGACAGGAAGGACTCACAGGGATTGTGAAAACTGAAAGAATTGCCTGTGAATTTTAGTAGTAGGAATCACAAACTAAGATACACAGTCATTAAATATTACTTAGAACTCATCGGAATGGTACGCTCACAAGAGATTAAAAGGATCAAAAGAGGTTTTCCTCAAAAAAAAAAAAAATCAAAGCTAGGATGCAATATCCAAGAGGACATTGCTTTATTATTTGCCCTATAAATTTACAAATACAAATATTTACCTCTCGAAGAGGGATAATAAGGCTGCACAAGTTTTCTTCTTTACTAGTAAAGCAAATGTAGTTTGTAGAAACAAACATCTGACCCAAAATATGCATTTTGTTGAATGGAGTCCAAAGAGTACAGTCTGTGTGCCCATCTAATTTCTCATCCTTGGGAAGCCGGAACAATGCACGGTATCTCTCACTCTTTGCTCTGGCATCAAGATCCCTGAAAAACCCACAGAGAGATTTTCTTGTTGTAAGAAATACATAATACATTTTAAGATACATTTTATGCAAATCATGGCCAACATACAACTCAGCTAAGCACAGAGTGAACAGCAAAACAGAGGAAATAGTTTGCATGTAGGGTATGTATAGTCTTCACTGTTGGAAGGCTCTAAAACTACATGAAAAAAAAAATCTGCCATGAATGACTTAAACATTTATCCTGACTTCTCAGAGGGGAAGGACAGGATGAGCTTTCCACATTCATCCCTGCTTTCTGAGAATATATACAGGCCCAAGTGATATACTGCATGTTAGATGTCACTAAATAATGAGAAATATAAACAAGCACTGATTACAATTCTGAATGGTTCACTAAAATGACCAACATATAATGAAAAAAATTTAAAGAAACTAATTGCACTATGATACAAAAGAAGCAGAAATATTTTCCAGATAGTTCTTCATCCCCTATAATTTTATGTCAATTTTTGCATCTCTGTTACCTAAAGTTTTATATAGAATTTATATAGAATTATCTAGAATCATTTTTCAATCCCAGTTTTAGGAGCAAATATGAATGTTACACACATTTCTTAATAACACTTTATTACCTTCTCCTAGTGACATAAAACAGCCTTACAACAGATAACTAATGAAGCCAGTGTTGAGAGAGAGTCTAAAGAGCTTCTGAACAAACTAGAATTTGTCTCAAGTTTCTTTTATTTTTTACAATATGTTCATATTCAAATGTTGTCCCTTTCCCGTTTCTACAGGACACCAAGTAATCATATTCAAATAATTACTCACATTTTGCCACTGCTGGAATCAATCATTCCTTTTGGAGTAACAGTAAATGGCAGCAACATTAGAAAACTTTGGGACAAAATCCTGAAAGTAAAAGGGTTGAGGAGGACAAAAGATTAAGAGACAGTGCTACCTACCGTTTTAGTGCAGATACTTTTTTGGGGGATTTCTTTTTCAGTTTGGGTAATGACCTGTCTTGCTCAAATCCTTCATTGTCCAAAAGCTGTCGCATCGCTATATTGGCAAGCTGTTCCATTAGTTTAAATGTCTCACTGATATTAAGGAATACTGAGAAAAAATGTTCACTTGACCTTGTGCTCACTTTGATCATATCAGGGAAGAGCAGTGTAGCATTCTTTTCAAGTTGAGTGATATCAACCCAGCGGATAACTAACTTTGCTGAACAGGAGCAAACAAAGAAAAAAGATTCAGTACCAAAATGAGCATATTCAAGAGCATTTATCTTCCTCTTCCTATAAAATGCATTCAGATGAATTTTCATTGCATCTTGAAAAGTTGGGAGCTCAGCACAAATAGACCCAGCTTGTACAAACAAACTACTATCACCTGACAAGCAGCAGATAAAAGAGTTTAAATATCATTTACAGAACACCACACAAGCATTACAATGCTGGGTAGTCTAACACAACTTATCATTGCCACAGCGCTTGCTCAGACTCTGATATCCTCTTTTCCTGTGGAACCAAAGAAACAGTCCAAACACATCAGACAGGCTTGTGTTATTTTTATACAATTAAAAGTTTCAAATATTACAGTAATGACAGATCCTTTGCTTTTTTCCAAGCACCAATATAGGTGGTGTCCTTAAAAGAGAGGCTAAATCTACATTTATTAAAAAAACAAAAAAACCCCACCAACAAACCAAACCAACTAACCAATCAAACAAAACAACCAAGGAAAAAAAAGAAACTCCAGCCATTCGTGACTGGGGATTGATCCATTGCCCATAACCAAGTACTGCAGATTCATTCACCTCCACATTGTTTTGAATTAACTCCCTCTAGAGCAGACTGGTTGCATCCACACTATGTAGCTCATTCTGGGTCTCCTCTGAGACCTTTATGTTCTGGAGTTGTACAAGAGTACATGTGGCATTCGAGGTTGCAAAGTCTGCCAGAGAAGTACTGCAGGATTGTATAAGAGCAGAAGGAGCCAAAACTGGTGTGATCTCGTCCCTATTCCCTTTTGGGCACAGTCCCTGAGGTGAACCATGTCTCTAAACAATGCACAGGTATTGTTTTAGAGAGAACTACTTTGAGAAATACAAAACAAACAAGGGAACAAAAGCATGCAGTGAAGCAGGGTGACAATCAAGGAATTGCTCCCTACTCCTCTTTTCCTCAGCAGTGTCTTTTTACCCCCAGTGTTGAGCAGGTGAACAGTAACAAACTACAGAAGATTTCCTAACAATTCTTAGATGCACAGATTACCATTCCACCAAAAACATACCTTCCCTGCCCATAAGGAAAGAGTAAAAGCAAAGGTGATTAATGCTGAGATACACCCAGCCCTGACGGGGCACCTTCCCCTTCCAGTAACTGCAGGAGTAGTAGTTCACCAATTTCTCTTCTTCTGGCATCCCAAAAAGCTTGTGAAATTTCACTATGGCTTCCTTGAATTTTTCTGTATCGTCATCCTCTTTGATGCCATTGATTTTGTTGTACTCAGCGATGATGCCCTAGAGCAGGGAGTGAAAGAAGTACAGATCATGTTAGTTGCCACGGGGCATCAGATATCCTAATTACCACTGAGATTTGTAATATTTTCCTCCTAGGCGTAAATATGCTCCCTGGGATAGGATTTCACCAGAAAAATTTTTTTCAAAAGGGAAGGAAAAATAAAAGTTAAAAAAGGATCTGTTATTCATCAGGGAAAATATCAAATGACTTCTATGACCCCTTTCACTGGACCTCGAGCAAAAGAAAAAGAAAATCTTCTATTAGATTAACTATCACAATGGAAAATATTATTCCCACTTTCAGGTGCTGATGACCTTCATGAAATTTGAAGTGGCAACTGTCTGGTGAAAAGCTGCTCTTGATATCTCAAAGACTACAGTTCGTTCTGTTCTATGCTGAAGCTCTGGTCTACTCATTTATTTTCCCAATTTCTTTTATAATAATCTCTATTGCCTTTTATACTAAAGTTATAAAAAGGAAACTGACTTTTTGCCTTCAACTCGCTCTGTATTTACATGGAATGCAGAGTATAAGACAGAGAATTCACATTTAGTAATAGAAGTAGTACAATACTACTTATAAGTAATATTTAGTAGCATAAGACTAAATTCACATTTAGCATTTGTCCAATTCTAAGAAGTAACAATTTCCTTAAAGGATTATATTTCACAAGACAGAGGTCTTCTCATATGTTTCCATGACCATCTGTAGCCCTCAAATCTGAGTCACTAGTAAAACACAAGCAACTGGGGGATTCTTAAGACAGCTGACTTATTACATGAAATGTTAAAAAAGGAATGAAGCAAAGCATATGCTTAGAACACACACCCAGTAAACATAGTTATGTTGCTTATAATCAATCTTTTACCAAGTATTTATTTTTAGATAATTCTTAGTGCAGATAAAGTACTTTTTACCAGTATACCTACTCTCTCTCCTATAAAGAGAAAAAGAAATTCTGAGAAAACCAACACCTCCATACCCCCCACAACCAACCAAATAAATCAATGAACCAGCAATTCCTAATACATGAAATGTAAATGCCAGAACTACAGGATTTAACTATACAGAAGAGGGGAAGGAGACATTATGAGTATATGAAAAAAAAAATAAAGCTTTGCACTGGAAAAACAGTTACATAGAAAACTGTCAAAGTTTAAGACAGGCAACAGCACAATTAATTTTCGAACTTATAATGTCTGAAGCCCTGCCTATATATTTATATGGGGATTTTTTTAGATCACAGTGCTATAGGTATGTGCACTAATCCCAGTTTCCCTGATTTTTACACACATGTTGCTACTTAGCATCTGGTTTTCCTTCAAAAATGCAGAGCAGCCTAGGGACTACCAGGTCAAATTTGTTCAGAATTCACATCAGTTTTCCTTCCACAGTCACATTTATCACTAACAACATTTATAGCAGCATATACACTACCTGTATTTTTCCTCTGACAAATGTGTTTATGTCGTTCTCATTTTCGAAGATTGAAAGCGTTTGCAACAAATGCTGTTCAAGCCATTCCCAGTGTTCAGTGATTTCCTTCCTTGAGCAACCTGCACGTAAAAAAAAAACCAACCAAAAGTCACAAAAGAAGTATTTCACCGGCGTCAATGGCCTCTTAATCATAAACAGAAGACTTTAAGAAAATTTGTCAGCAACTGGAGATGCAGGATTCCACTAGATGTCTGGAAATTCCAAAATTTTCTCCCATTGTATTTAATTTCATAATAAATAGGCAGCAACATTCAAGACTATTCTGTGAGAAGCACAAGCTACTTATGTCAGTATCATAAGCAAAAGCCCCCTACATGTAGAATTCTAACTATGACGACACTGAGATGCCTAATGTGACATTAAAGAATTAGAAAGGTATTACCTGCATCTTTTAGGAGCTGACAATACAACCCCTACAGTTGTATATTCTACCATTGGTTCATAAAATCTCCACCATTAGATGCATCTCCAAATTATGAAACAATGACAAAATTTCAAAAATAATAGCTAAAAGGGATCATTTTCCTGACAATTCTACTACAACGTCCCTTCCTCAAAAGAAGTGCTGAAAGACCTATAAGAAAGCTGTACCTTTTAGGGGAAGATGGTTGTTAGAGGTGGTTTATTTTTAGTGATGAAATAATAAACTAAACTTTGATGACCCTTGTTTCCTTAGGAGATCAAAAGGGGTCAAGTGAGATAACGGATACTGAGGAATCAGCATACATGTAGCCTGTAAAGTCTTATAGAAAGGGATGAAAAAGCTTCATGTATGAACTAGAGTTTATAAATTCAAAGTTTTTTTCTATCTTACTTCAGATGGATTGTAATAAATATAACTTCTATTTTGATCCCATTCTCAGCATCTCGCAGAATAAAGTCATCGGTGCTCTTCAGGATCTCCCTGTGCCACCTCCCCCCAGAAGGAAGAATAAACTCAAGCGATCAAAAAAACCTGTTCCCCCAAAAAAGTATTTTGAGGGAATTCAGTCAAAATTTAAGTAGCTTCAGAAAACAAACATTACATATTCACAGAGGACCTACCAGCTAAATAATGCCTACAGAACCCAACAAAATAAGGGCTCATGTGAAACAACCACTGGAAAGAGGTTAAATTGCAACAAGCTGCTGCTAATAACTTCTTCAGCTTACTTCAATAGCAAATGATGGGGAACAATATTCTTTGTACAGTATATAATCAGAGCTTTAACACAACTCCAAGAAGGCAACAGAATGCAACATTCTGTGCAACTTCCAGGGGAATTTCACAATTCTAGTTGTAGTACAGATACACAAATGATGTTGCAGAATAGCCTGCATATGTAATCAATATTTCAGAACCACTGCTGCTTCCTCTTAAAACTGCTGGATGCAACCAGACTATTCTGGAACTCAGGAGGTGGTCTGAAGACTATTTTATTTCTTCTTGGCTTTTAAACTGCTGTAAAAATCAATGATAAAATGCATGAGCTATGTATATAAAACCAGACTGTCATCAGAAAAATTGCTTATCTCTTGAAGAGCAGTGACAAGCAGTGCAGACACACTATCATGATGAACTATTTATTAAGGCTGTCTATTTCTGGTTTGTGGTTCATCAATTATTTTTCATCACTTCTTATGGACCTGCTTTGGTTGACTATTCTCAACTTGCAACAATCCATCTCATTTTCACCATCACTCCACTATATTACTATTTACTCTCCCAAGTCTCAGCAGATCATGAAATCAACTCAAAACCTACACCCCAGTTATCAATTCATCATCACAGGCTAGATCTTTCTCTTTGCTTTGTTCATTCAGGATGAAAAAACACTTTTGCTGCAATGTTTTAAACTACAAGTTACTTTCTTTCCACTACTAGCAAGTTTTTGCCTATCTTAGTGTATTAAACTCTGCAGACACCAAGGTCAGTGGAGAAGGAAGGGGAGGAGGTGCTCCAGGTGCCGGAGCTGAAGCTCCCCAGCAGCCCGTGGTGCAGCCCATGGTGAGGCAGCTGTGCCCATGGAGCCCACGGAAGACCACGGGGATGCAGAGATCCACCTGCAGCCCAGGGAGGAGCCCACGCTGGAGCACGTGGATGTCTGGGCTGTGATCCCATGGGAGGCTCATGATGGAGCGGGCTGTTGGCAGGGACCTGCTGACCCATGGACAGAGGAGCCCACACTGGAGCAGGTTTCCTGGTGGGACTTGTGGCCCTGTGGGGGACCCATGCTGGAGCAGGCTGTTCTTGAGGGACTGCATCCCATAGAAGAGTGAGCCACGTTGCACCAGTTTGCAGAGAACTGTTGCCTGTGGGACAGACTCATGCTGGAGAAGTTCATGGAGCACTCTCTCCCGTGGAAGGGACCCCACACTGGAGCAGGGGAAGGACTCCTCTCCCCGAGCAGCAGCAGAAGCAACTTGACCGTAACCCACCCGCTCCCGTCTCCCTGTGCCACTGAGGGGGAGGAGGTAGAGTTGGGAAGGAAGGAGGGGTGGAGGGAAAGTGTTTTTAAGATTTATTTTACTTCTCATTTTCCTGCTCTGATTTTGTTAATAATAAACTTAATTAATATCCCCAATTGGAGAGAGGATGAGAAGGGGCAGTTGCCCAGCAGGTGGGGCGCAGTAACAGCATGAGCAACATGGGAGCATCTCTCAGTGTCAGGGTTAGGTTTCTAACATCTAGGCTGGTTTGTCTAAGGTAGGAGGTGAAGGTACAGAGGAAAAGTGATCAAGTTAAGTCCTGAGAAGAAAACTTAAAAGTCATATAAACATGCTTTCAAACACACTCAGAAGTATGATCTCAGTTTTGTTTCAGCTGGTGACTAAGAAATAGGAATGGCTTGAGACAGCTGATGAGGCTGTCATGTCCAGTTTTGTCTTCCAAGCAGATATACTTACTTGAGATGCTTGTTAGTCAACCTGAACACATTTCTTTGAGTCAGTCTGTACATCTACTTACTGGAGATGGAGATTATTTCTTTACTGAAGATAGAATCACAGAATATGCTGAGCTGGAAGGGACCCACAAGGATCACTGAGTCCAGTTTCTGGCCCTGCACAGGACCATCCCCAAGATTCACACCATGTGCCTGAGAGCATTGTCCAAATGCTTCTTGAACTCTGTCAGGCTTGGTGCTGTGACCACTGCCCTGGGGACCCTGTTCCAGTGCCCAGCCACCCGCTGGGTGAAGAACCTTTATCTAATAACCAACCTAAACCTCCCCTGACACAACTTCATGCTATTCCCTTGGGTCCTGTCACTGGTCACCACAGAGAAGAGATCAGTGCCTGCCCCTCCTCTACCCCTCCCAAGGAAGTTGTAACTCCAGTGAGGTCTCCTCTCAGTCTCCTCCAGCTGAACAGACCAAGTGCCCTCAGCTGCTCCTCATACAGCTTCCCCTCAAGGCCCTTCACCATCTTCACTGCCCTCCTTTGGACTCTCTATGAGCTTAATATCTTTCTTATATTGCAGTGCCCAAAACTGCCACAATATTCAAGGTGAGGCCACCCCAGTGCAGAGCAAAGCAGGACAATCCCCTCCCTGACTGGCTGGTGATGAAGAATATGACAAATTTCTGTATAAGTAAGAGATTATAAGTACTAAACAACCAGCACTACCCTTAGGGAACAGGGAAGGACAACGCAGGACAAATCCGAGTTGCACAGCTAAATGCAGCTAAACTCCTTAGTAACCCATATAATTTTAACAACCCTTGATCAGTTCAGACGGAATTGCTTTAGTTGCAGATTCATAAAATAACCACAGTGCAGAGCCTTAGGGAACCCTGGGCTGCTCAGCTTCAAGGTTATGTAGATAAATTATTTGCTTTCTGTAAAATTTTACCTCCCTGTTAAACCCACACTATTCCCCTCAGGTGACAAGACTAAGCTAGTGCAGTCTTATAATTTAAAAAAATAACTAAGCCATCAACCAGATATTACAAGACTAAAAATTCAAGAAACACTCCACAAAACAAAACCATGGATATATACATTAACTACATTACCAATTTCAACTAGGGCTAAGATTCATAATTGAAGAGCATGTTTATTAATACTAGCTTAAATGTAAACACAGTACCATATTTTTACATAAAATCCACAATATCGGTCACAGAAGAGAAAAAAAACTCTCACAGTTCATCAACACCATAAATTTCTACATGAATGGTACATTCATTTATTCTGGGGCCATAACTCATCTGCCTTCCATTGTATGCCCCTGGTTATCTGAGGACACACACTGTAGGTATAAAATTATAGTCATTGTCTGTAGGCACCATGCAAAACAACCTGCAAATACACTTAAAGGAAAGTCATATGGCCTATTTCCAAAATTGTTTTCTTTGGAAGGCAGTCTGCAAACAGCAAAAAACCTTGTGTCCTCAGTTGCCCCTTTTCAAGTTTATGGGATGGAGGTGGTTACTAATTGCTGCACTAATTGACATCTGGATGAAAGAAAAAAGGGATTTTATGTGCAACTACCTCTACTTGTGCACCAATAGTGTAAATAAACACAGGGGCAAGTACTTTTAAACTTCTTTCTCATGACTGAGATCCATGGAAAGCTGACATGCATTTTTTATGGTCACAGCAGAGTAGATGACAGTACGAAGCAAGAAGTTAAATGAAGATTTGGAAAAACCCTTCATAATATTGACAATTTCATTAATATCTGGTTTTACTATTACCTGTCCCAAAAGATAAATTATGTTATTTGAATTTTAAAATCCTCAGGGAGTTGGTACTCATAGATCTAGAGGGGGAAAAGGCTCTTTAAATTGATGCCTTCTTTTAGGTCTGATACTATCAAAAATAATAAGAAATACTTGTGCTAATTAAAAAATTAAAACATTTTCTGTTGGATTCAGAATGTGACACAGGTTTGATATCACCTTTGTTAGACACACAAATCATATGCTCCTAAGAACAGAGCCTGCTCTGAACTGCTAACATTGTTACATCCATAGCAAACCTTCATTCATTCCTCTTCCTCTTCCCTTCCCAAGAGGGGATTTTTCCGGAGGAAAAGTCATCCAAATTATCTAAATGGCAAAATTTTTGTTGAGAGAATGTGCACTGATGAGACAGCACTGTTAGGCCAGAAGAGTCCTAGAGCTTCATTAACTAGTGTTTCTGAAAGTCAGGCAGCAGTGAGGGTGCTGGGGGTTACAAGGCCATTAGAGAGACGACAGGCACGTATGCACTTCTCATCTGCCCTCTTTTCTCAGTTTTCTTTCAAATGAACAGAGTTTTAGATGTTGCCTAAAACAGCTGCTGAAACTATTGAGCTAGAGGTGTTGCATGGAAAAGTTTCCATTTGCTAAGACTGAAAAGCAACACTACCAAACGCAGGACCTGACCTTACACGCTTGGCAAATCAAAGCCAAGAGACCTTGATCTTCTGCATTCAACTCCGGACACAAAACCAGCGAACAAAATGTGAGACCAACTACATTCTCTTTGATGCTACTTGCAATCAGCACCTGACCACAGAAAAAAGCATTTAGTACAGGATCTGATGCAATCAAAACTCCTATTTAATGTACGAAAATTGTTTTCATAATTCAACTGTTTTTCAAAACTCAGTTGTTTTCACTAACTACCATAAAGACAGAAGGACTGGTCTTACTGTTAGATCTGTCCAAGTTGGAGCATTAATGACCAAAACAGACACTTCTGTATTTAACCTAGCTACCATCTTGCTGAATTTTCAAGTACATCATATTTAGAAGGACCACACACTGGCTGAAATAAACACCCAAGAGGTAGGCATCTCTGGGATCTAGATGGTATTTATCCTGGAGGAGACTGAGCTCACTATCCAGGAAATGCTATCAGCTTGTATGTATTCTCATGAGCGCTGGGGCTGCATATTTTTCCTGTTTACCACTGCAAGGGAAGCCAGGTGCCCTGCCCTGTCTGGGTAATTTGGGGCCTATAACCCAGGTATTCCTCTGACCATCCTCTCTAGAGATACCCCATCACCCAGGAATGCTGCACTTTAGAAGTGCTGCAGGAGTGAGCCATGGGCATGGAGAAGAGCACGCAAGAAGGAGGAATGGATACTATACTGCTTGGCTGGGAACACTTCTGGGAGATGAAGAGTGGGAAATAACAGAGGCTTCTGTCCCTACTGCACGGCCATTCCTAGTTTTACTCGGTCACTGTGCATAACACACACACACTCTGGCATTCAAGTCTGACTATCAGCTTCTCAGTTTTACCACTAGAGCAGGTTTTTGTCCTGACCCATTTATTTGTCCTGAAACGACTGTGCTCAGCAGGAAGGATGCTCTCTAAAGTATGTGACACAGTATCCAGGAAGAATAAAAATCCATGTCAGTGTATTTGTCCTTACCACAGGCAATAGTCCAATAGACCAGGGAGTCTGGAGCTTGGTAGAGGATTCGATATGGTGCCACTCTGGCACTGGAGTCCAACACGACATCAAGAGTACCCACAAGGAGACCTATAGAACAGGAAATTATGATGAAAACAGTGATAGACCATTCAAGATCCCCCCAGAAGGGGCCTCTGCAGCCCCTCCCCATTCCATTTCACCCTCCATGGCAAAATACAGACCTATATATTCATCCCCATGCTTATGTTGCAAAGAGGAAAAGTGACCCAACAGGGAAAAATCTTCCATTCCAACAGGACTTTGGCTTTTAAATGTAACTCAATTCTAACATAAAGACAAACAAATTGGAGCAAAGTAGAAGGCAGTTGTATTATCAAATCATGCTCAAAAGTTATTTAGTTCTTTCCTACGTTTCATATACTGTTGGAGCCCTGGGGAAAAAAAAGCCCACCAACTACAACCCCATCCTCCAACATCAACCAAAAACCCCCAGACAATACACCCTAAAAGCGTTCAAAACTGGAATGTCAGCTAGGAAAAACTAAGACTTCCAGCAAAAATAATTTTGCTACTTAATGGTCTGATTCTTCAGGGTAGAAAGGATCAAAATGCCTTAGAGTCAAGCTGTTTTTCAGATGAAAGGATACTAGGGAAAGACAAAGCCATACTGTTTTCCAGAAGTAGCTTTGAAAATTCTTTGCTACTGAGGGGGCCATCAACAGTTGCATACCAAAAGCTACCAATAATTCCTAACTATATTTCCAGAAATTCCTGATCCTATTTTTATAGTAAACTACACACAAAACAAAACTCTAACGCCTCAAAACTCTCTTCCACAAGAAAGACCGATTTATTTTTAAAAGAAATAAAAGGTTTTCCCCTTTTCACCTCCAAAAAAATTTTTCATCTCCCCTGCAGAGATGTCAGATTTAAATTCTCATGTTGAAGTTCCCAGCAAATTGTTTCAATTGTTTGAAAAAAAATTTCAAACACATTGAAAACAAATGGATGAAGTTCTGATGATTACTTATTAGGGCTTTTTTTTTTTGTAAATAGCTGAAATGAATGTTTTAAAACACTCCTGGTAAAGTTTTCTTCTCCTTTCAAGTGGCTGTTTTCATCTTTTACTGTCATAGTTTTTTTTTTATTAGTTCCTCATTCTCCTCTGTCACAACTGGTACAGAAGACTGTTTCCCTCGCTGTTCTTCTTTCAGATTTACATTATGCATCACAAAGATAAAAAAGCACTACCCGTTTTCCACCTCAGTAAATCCCTTAAATCTGAACTGAAACTGATACTTAGAAATAACCTGCTTATCAGTGATTTTGTATTTCCCCATTTTATGTTTTCTATTTGTATTTTGTTTTATACAGATCTTCACAGGCCAGATCAATTGTAACCTCTTTCTGCCTAATGCCTTAATATCCACCAATTTTTAATACAAGAATTCTAAAGTACATGAGAAACAAGTCTGGACACAACATGAGGTCATTAGCAATGTGTGTTACAAAGCTATCGGCCACTTATAGGATACGAACAAAAATGTTAATGTAAAACATCCCAATGTTCATTAGTCTAACTAGCTTTAGTTGCTCCTATTGCCATCTTAAACCCTCATCTCTCACACATTTTGATTACTGGTGTATACTGAGAAGCTGCCTCTGAACAATCCTCTCCCAGCCCTGCTAGATACACCCTGACTCCCTCCAAACTCAGGAGAATTAAGTAGGTTATAATGTTAATGCTACTTCAATTATTTTTTTTTCAGTTAAATATACTCTCCTTCTGAGCTTCACAAACCCAGTATGGTCCTGGTCCAGAAAGCACATGACTACTTCAACCAAGTGCAAAGATCCTCAGACACTTAAAGCTGCCAATGAGCTCAGCTGGAGTGCAGACCAAGCCAGACACTACACTGCCTTCATCATCTGGGTTTGCTGCAAACACAGCAGAATTAAGCCAAAGATTCTTTATGCTTTTCAGCTTCACATGACTACTGACAGCACTAAATATGCACTAGGCATGATGTAATATCTAAATAAAGTTGTATGCTGGCCAAATGCAATCTTCTCTGAGCTACAGAAACACTGTTAATTCCCTGCATTCTTTAAAAATGTGCTTGTTTTTCTCCTCCTGCTGTATTTCCAAATTTGTTGGCGTGTGGGTGGTCCTGCCAACAAATTCTGCCCCTAGTTCTAGGAGGGCACTGCAGCTGTGAAAAAATGGGATATGCAGGTAAGGTCAGGGAATCAGAACAAACCTACTGACTTGGTGCAGCAGCATTAAGTTCAGAAGAGTTTCCCATCCTACCTGGATATGGGAGACAGGAGAGGAACAGCCCCCTGTGCCACCGAACATTGTAAGATAAACCATGTTTCTTGAAAGAAACGTGGAAATCACTATTAAAAAAAAACAAACCACCAACAAAAGAGACAAGCCAGCACTGAAACAACAGATGGGAGGTAGGAAAGGAAAAGAAAACAAATAATACTTTCCAGTGGTGCAGTAAGTAGGTGTTGCCCTGGGGCTTTTCAGCAGTGGAAACAGGACATGGAAATAACTGTGTAGTGAGGTTAAAGGAAGAAAATTCACAGAACTCCAGAAGATCCCATGGAAATTCAAAATCTAGCTTACCAAGATAATTGCAACAGACAGTTTATCAGGAAAATCTTACTTCTATCATCACATAACTATTTTGATAGATGATACATGTGATATTTTAAAAAATAAATTATGTGTTTTTATAACAGTAAAACCAGTTAATATTTCCTTTTGCAGTCATGCAGCTACACCTGTCTG
Source organism: Pipra filicauda (assembly GCF_003945595.2). Lineage (NCBI taxonomy): Eukaryota > Metazoa > Chordata > Aves > Passeriformes > Pipridae > Pipra > Pipra filicauda. The sequence goes on along the minus strand of NW_024104661.1, from coordinate 85,767 downwards.
CCCTCCTTCAGGAACTGTTCTGTTTTGCATTGTTAGGTCAGCACTGGCTTTTTGGGTTTGGGTATTCGTTTTTTGGCTGGGGGTTTTTTGCAATGCAGACGTGATGCAACCAGAATGGAGTCACAGCATTTCATGCTGATGATCTCTTTGGGGAATTTCTACATGAAGTAGAAACGAAAATTAAAAAACACAAGACTATTAACAGCATTTTAATAGTGTTCATTAATTCTTCATAGAGCAAGTACCTTTTCAGATGCGATTAAGTAAACTGAAAGTTTCTATAGAAACAGAGCAGAAACAAGGAATCATATTCCTTAGATTAGACAGGCCTTTGGGCAAGAGCCAGTAAATTACCCAGGCATCAAATCACATGACTATACTGATTGCAATTTTTTTTCCCATTATTTCATCAGGTTTCTGACTAGATACTGAAATAAGGGAAGAAATTCTCAATGTAAGAATACTAGATCTGCAAGCCCTTGTTGAAGTGTGATGTTGTCATGAGCAAAGGTTAAATAAAGCACATGGTATAATTTGTAAGATTAACATTTGTCTAACTTATGGCAGCCCCAATCCTGAGGGCACTAAAGCACAAGCAACCATATATCAAGGAATAGTCCCATGAGACACACTTGCCAAATTTCTAGAGCAACCATACCAATACAGGGAAAAGGGAGGGATAAAGCCATTTTGTTTGACACAACTTTTTTTGTATAGTCTGGTTCCTCTTTTGCAAACTTGAATTCTAAAGCAAAGGTCCTGAAAATGTCTCAATATTCTCTTTGTTTTCTGTAAAACATAGACATTAGCAGAGGAAAACCAGTGATATGTAATACCTGGAACCAGGGAATACAAAGCCACAACTGGCTGGGGGCCTGGGAAATTGCTCTTGCATCATGTTACTGGAAGGACAACCAATGCACTAGAGGGAATTACTGGAAAGGGGTTCAGTTACCTGATGCAATTTGTGCTGAAGGAAGATATCACACTACGTTTTACTTATCTGACCACACTCAGTGGTGGCTCACATTTAGTCATAAGCTGGAGGGGCAGCCTGTAACCACTGCAGAAAGTGTACAGACTAGTAGTCTGCATTCACACATTAAATTATGATGTACTCTACTTGTATCCTTACACTAGCAACCGATTTTCAACCTGGTTTTTTGCTAGAAGGGATTACGATCACATGAAGCCTGACGTCCTGCATAACACAGACTCCTTTTAAGTCAAATTACTTCTATCTCACCAAAGAATATTTTCCAGAAAGGTAGGTCATTCTGGTGTGAAAACTAAGCCAACTGCTTCAGTCAGTTCAGATTTTTCCAAGCACCACTGCACTCCCTGCTCTTGGGAGACCAGCGTTCCACATGACTTACAGTCCAGACTGATTACAAACTGCCCACAAACAGTAATGAAATCAAGGGATGATCTGCTGTAGAATCAACCTGGTACATTGCAAGTTACCACTGAAAGCACACATACTGGACTCAAATACCTGAAGTAAGTCACAATATCTGTGATTGTTTGGATATCCACAGCACAGATCTTTGCTGCAGGAATACTTCTCCCTCTTTATTTTCTTTCTTTTAAAGTATAACTAGTGATAATTCTTCTATCTTTCACAAAAAAAGTTGCTTTATAAAGCATCGATTGCTGGTGTTTTTAAAGGAAAAGGGAGTTTATGCACTGTACACATGAACAATCTTTTTTAGTACCAAAGGATTTTCTTATAAGAACAGTAACCCTCTTTCATAGAAAGTCACACTTTAATTTAAATAAAATTAAGACAAAGACTAAAGAATCTTTATCACTTTTCTACAGTCCCCCTGACAGCAATGTTACAAGTATATCTGTGAGCCTTTGGCGTTTTTCCTGCTAAAATACACCGGGCTCTCAGAGTAAATTGGATTACATATCCAACCAACAGTGAGGATCTGGGTTATGTATTACCTCTAGCACACCTTATTAAAACACTGAAGCCAATGAATTGTAATAAATAATGACACTTCAAAGCTTAAGAGTTACCAGCAGCCATGGCTTTGTTGCACAGCAAACACCATGAAAAAGCTTGGGATGGTATCAGACAGCGATGCTTCCAATTCAGCTTTAACCTCAGAGCAGAGGTGCTTTCAGCACATCCCAGAGACCTGTGATACATCCATTCCTCAGTGACACGGGGCCACCTTGTATCACACCTTGCCCAGAGCTGGAAGGAGGTCACTCTGCAGTTGGTATCACTGTTTTTGTGCAATGTTGCCACGCAGGGACACCCTCCCTTCCCCCAGTTTGCCAGATTACAAATGTGTTATTCACCCGACTCCCAGCAGCAGAGCCCTGCCCTGCTGTATCCTTCTCCCAGATCTACATGAATACAATCTACAGCCTGACAGTCTCTCACAACACCTTCTGCTAGGAGCTTTTTATCTAAAAAAATGCCTAAACAAAGAGCATACATGTTTTTAGCACGCAAACACAAAAGCATATCCTGCAAAAGAGCTGAGATATGTAGTACAGGTCAGACTGACTCTTGGAGCCACGCTCATGAGCTATCATCAAATAGTCCCATGGATGCCAGCAGCCTATTTGTGTAGGAGCTCAACACCGCAATTAGGAAAACTTGCAACGTCACATGTGCCAGCAGTAAGAACTTTTCAAAACAGGCATTGTGACATTCCAACACTGAATCAGAAACACACTGCTTAAAAGGTTCTCAGTATTTAAAGTATGTTGATGATGACTCCTTCTCCTTCCACTGAAGTGATGGACACATAATGAGCTCTGGTCATAAACCTGGAACACCCAAGGGACCTATTTAGACTGTAGATGTCAGCTGATTTCCAAGAAAGCCTTAATCAATAAGGTTGATTTAAGTCATATTTGCACCACGAGCATTCAGTTTTATATTGATTTCATGGACAACGAATAAACTCTTCCTAAAGTTTAAGTATTACTTCCTGGACCATAAAAACAATAACTCATAAGAATACATAGTATAAGCTATTGTTTTTCCTAGTAATTATAATGAATCATTACTCTTCCATTCTTTCTCAAGGTAGCTCATGTGATTAGCCCTCATTTGTTATTACAGGATGAGATCATCCAATTACTTGTCTGTCAAAACTCAACCTAGAGCAACCATCTGAACTCCATGGATAATACTATGGACAAATCCTTTTAACAGGGAGGGTCAGTTCTGTTTGATTTAATTTCATGGGAAAGCCTATATGAATAGTAAATATTATAAACCACTCAAAAATAATTACAGTGCTAAACTTTCAATACTAGTAATGATACCCACAAAAGTAGGAATATAACCTCTTCATTGTGAACATTGCCCTTGAAACTTTATGAAGGGTTAGGGTTTTTTTACAGGTGTTCATTCACATAAACAAAGGTAAAATAAACTCTAAAGACTTATTTCATAACTGTCTTCCCATGTGGGTTATAGAGCATTTGCTTACATGGGCATCTAATGTGGAATCAAGAAAAAGAAATTTTTCCTCTCAACATAAGTGTCTGCCTCTGTTGCTCTCTCTTTCTACTAATGCAGTTCTATAGAGCACTGATTTGTCCAGCCACCATTTCCTTTACACACAACTTTTCGAACATGTTCAGTGCAACGGACTTTGGGGATGAACTGTCCCTCTGCTGACATTTAGCCAGAAAAGCAGCAAAGACAGTACTTGCTTTTTCTGTCTTCAGACTGATGGACACAAATGAGGGAAGACAGAAAACCTAACCACTAATCTTTAAAAAAAAAAAAAAAAAGCTCAGGAAAGGCCAATGTGATGTTCTGGCTTGACTACTGAGAGATAAAGCAGTAACAAACATTAAAGCTTTCATCCAGCCTACAAGTTTAACAACTGTAAAAGTGATCAGCAATTGAACTACTACCACAATACTTGTCAAGGTGTCCTAACAACTTGTGACCACCCCTGTAAAAAATCTGTATCTTAACTCAAACCTAAATCTCATTGGGCTCAGACTTCCATCTTTTAGAATTTTTTGTAACTTATTCTGTTAAGCTGAAGGGCCCTAAGCAGTGTAAGGGTAACCACATTTGCCAGTGTTATCTACTAAACAATACTTAAAGAATTTCAGGCTCATAAACCTTTGCTGGCTTTCTCTGTAACAGAGAAGAAACCAGAATGTGCATTACATTCTGTATCTACCATTACATACAGATAAATACACACAAAGCAAAAGAATTTCCAAAAAAAAACAAAATAAATTTCCACCGAGGCTCAGTTTTGCAGATGATGAAAAGTCCAGGCAAAGAACTCCCACAAGAACACATCCAAATAATAAGTTCCCAGAAATGAACCCACCAGAATTTAACTGAAACAAAACCCATTAGAAGTAGGAAAACACAGAGAGATGAGCACTGACAAGATATGTTGGACAGTTACAGGTATGTGAAAGCTTACAACACAGAGTAAAACTGATATTTGGACAAAACCTCAAACAAATAATTTCACAGTCCTGAAGAAAATAAATTTTATACTACTTTTGGTTTGATATAAACAATTATTCCTAAATTTGTAAAAAAAACCCCAAAACATTCAGGAAAAGCAGTGTCAAGTATCCCTGACCAAAGCAGCAGTGAAGTCACTGAATTTCACTCAAAACTACTTATTTTAAGTATCCCATTCTCTCAGAGTAGCATAAGTAAATTAAACACATTTCATCCAAGAGCAAAATTTAAATCAAGTACATGTGCACCAATACACCATTCAGAGAAACTATGCAAGACTAATGAACAAATCAAGTGAGGAGGAGCCATTTAACGAAAAAGAAACAAAAACAAAACACCACCAAATAAAAATAAAAAAAACCCCACCAAACATAAAAACTCCCAAGAAGAACCACCTAACAAAAAACCCCCAATGAAATAGAAAAAAAATGCAAACAAACATCACCACTGCTAACCCGAGAAAAATTACTGTAAACTGAACCTAGTCAACGAAATCAATGGTATAAATTGAGAACTGAAGTGTGTACAGTAAACTCAGCTTTAACTGAGAAAGTTCTGAAGCACAGTATGGTCAAATACAAGCTAAACCTGAAGAGAAGCAATAGTTTCAGAAAAAGCTAATTTTAAATTCTAACTGTTCTTACTGAATACCTGCAGATAGGTGAGGTTTCAATAAGCTACCAGAGGAGGCACTTTACCAGGGAAATCAATGATGCTGAACAAAAAATCTCTGTAACTCTGGCTAACAAAGGGAAAGCATAAGATGGGACTGTGAGGAAAGAACAACAATAAAATAAATTTAAAAATTACTAGGTGACACTAAAGCTACTGCTGTAGAACAAATTCATATACCCCTACTTGGAAACTTCAGAAAAAAATAATCAGAAATCAGGCCTAGAAAATACTTAGAAACATTCTTTTGAAAAGAAAACAAATGGAAAGGTTATGAAGTCCTCCAGAACCTAAGCCTACCTAAGTACCAGATTTAAAGGCAAAAATGCATATGAAATTTCTGAATATCAACACTGATCAGACAACAGAAGGATGATTAGTGATCAAAGAGGGAAAGAAAAGCAAGATTTCAGCCAAATGCTTACAGCTCTTTATACATTTTGTATCATCATACTTCAATAGCATCGGTGGCAGGGACAACTGTCTATTACAGGAACCTCTGTGAAATAAGATATATTCTTACAAGGATTCATAAGTGGACAGTGGAGGGATGGAAATATGGAAACTGATGTGAAGAAGTGCTACTTCTTCTACACCTTTCAGTGTGGGACTAAAGAGCGATAACAAAAATCCTGTAAGCAACACAAACTCTGGCATAATGCAGAAAATTACTAAGAGGCCTAGATATTTATTGCTTACTGTTTTGTGATCCTGTGTGACATTTCCAACAGGGTTTCCTACAAACAGGAGAAACATCAGGCAATCCTGGAATTCCACATGTCAAGCAGTAACGTTATTTCAGAAGGCAAAAATGGCAAAGGGCAGCTCAGCTTAGAAGCCTTGATGGGTCACACTGCTCACAGGGTAAAAGGTGAAGTATCATTCAAGAAAAGTCTTTGACCAAAAGCATTACAGTAGGGAAAGCAAAGCTACACCAAGCAACATCTCAGGCCCTGTATCTGTGCAAACAGTGCCCTGCTGCAAGAACTGGAGATCAAGAGAACCTGTAAGTAGGAAGTGAGACACCTTCCAACTGAGGAACTGGGAAAGCATCTGGAAAGACTGGTGAATCAAACAGCAGTTCAACCCTAGACATCTGCATGTTCTCTTGAAATGGAAATCCACTACTGTGAAAAAGCAAAACACACCCACAGCAGATCCTAAGGAAAAGCTCAGAAGCATCAGAGCAGATTTGGGGTACTGCCAAATGACAGAGTGGAGCAAAAGAGACTGGTTTGCACTCCATGAGCTGAAATGAGCATGAAAAGCTGATAGATAGGCTGGCCACCTCTACTGGTTATGCTAATTGCATCCATTTGGATAAATACTACATTTCAAGTATCAGAAAAAGCACACGCCTTCTACTCAAATGTACCAAGTTTGACATGCAAATTTTAACTGCTTGAGTCAACAAGGGCAGAGTTAACAAGTTTGTTAAGGCATGTACCATCCTTTGTTCAGGCAGATGATACGCTGGCCAAAAGACTTTCTAAACCTTAAGTATAAAAACAGGTTTTCAAGCAACCTCTTCCTCAACTCTCTGAATTGACAGGTTGAGAGCAAGACAGAATCTTATCTCCAAACTTGATCTACTAATTGTGTTGTTCAGCAAGGCTGCAGAAAAGTCTTTCAAGATGGAACGCTGTCACAGTATTAAAAATTGTATTAGATCTGACACTGAAAGCTCACATCAGCCAGCCAAGCTCAGAACCCCTCCTTTCTGCCCTTCCCATGTGGCAATTAAACAGTAACTCCTTTTGCAAAAATGTCTGGGGAGAAAGATAGTACTTCATCAGATTCTTTTATCACCAGAAGTCAGCAAATTTCCATCTGCTCTCTTCTGCTTAAACATTTGAATCATCTTTGGCAACATCTCATAAACTTATAAACTCCTACTGCATCCCTCACGCATGCACTGTCCCAGCTGTAAGTATAAATATACCCTGTCTGCAAAATAATTCACTCCCCAAAACAGTTCTTTCAAGCTAAGAACAATTTATTTGCCTTGGGATTCAAAGAGATCTTACAATAACACTTTAAACAAAATGACTTAGAATTCATCTCTACTTCATCCACAACTGTACACATGCAAAAGGAGCACAGTAGCCACAAGTTAATTGTACCACACCCTCAGTCTCTCTTCCTGTAAGCTCCAAGTGAATACATTGCTCTGCCGTCCACTGTTAGTCTCACTAATTCCTTTCAATAATGTTTCCAAGCAGAAGAGTTTGGGAAACATTATCCCAGTATAGCAGAAAGCAGTTAGAGACATTTTTAAACCTATTTGTCGCATCTGAATGCAAGACATGCTTAAAAACACGAGCCTTTTAGTTGTTTATAAACTTTACAGCATGTTCAAGATCCTTACATCCATGAAAGTAGTACTATCATACAGGGCACAGTGCCCAAATGATGGTAGAGATCTGGGTTCAACTTCTCTCCAAATACCTCTGCTTCAGCACATGCAGGCTGCTGTGCAAATAAATACATCAGATTCTTCTGGAAAAGGAATTATTTCATGTAGGCCAAACTACCAGGCTGCCTGGGGAAGCAAGCAGAATATGTATGAAGGAGAGAAGGTTAAAAACATCCAGTACCTTTGAGAAAACTAATAACAGGAAAGAAAATACTTTTTTCCCTGTTGGTGAACAAAGGGAAGATGAAACTCTTGAGCAAAGGTCACAGAGAAGCAATACATGGGCATGGCATTATGTGGAATGCATGAAATAATTTAATTTAGGAGAAAGTTCATCAATCATCAAGTACTTTTAAAGCAGCAAAATACACTTTTTTTGTTCTTGTCCTGGAAGATTAATGCAATGATGCAAGATAATGTGAGTTTGCAGAATAGCTACAAAAATCCAATTTAAAATCCAATTCACAAGTCTTTCCTATTTTCCTTTTTTAAAAGGAAAATAAAACCCAAGCAACCCTTCAGTTAAGCCATGCTTACAAAGAAAAGTTGCACCGATGTGATCAGTGCCTACATAGACACAATAATTTAAATGAGTACAGACCTTACTTCAGTAAGACTTTTAGCAGAAAAGCTGTGTCTCTGAAAAAATTATTGATCAAATACACTTCGTTAGCAGAGATGACTTCTATGGGTTCACTAATCATTACTCCCTTAACACACAACAAGATCATCCTAATTCTTTTAACTTGTTACAATACAATATTAAAATAAGCAGAAAAAGCGTCTCCAATGTCCAAACAAGCATTTAAACAGTGTTTCTCAGTTCAACAGTTACACAAACGAAGGTCAAGAGAGAACCAGAGTAAAAGGGCTGATTTTTCACCCCTTCCCCCAAGGCAACTGATACTCCTTCTCCTGCAAAGGACTGCGGCACTCAGAGTGGATCCAGGAGAACAGATAACACCAGTACTGCTCTTCTGTTCCAACACAAAGCCAACAGGAATTACTTTCACCACCCCCAAGGCTATACAAAATACTTGGTTTTGAACTGAGATGTGTCAAAAGACCTGAAAGATGAGGCCTTCCAGACTTTGCTCTGGTGATAGAAACCTTTGTCCACAGGATGGTAGTTAAGTGATGGAATATGGGTAACACAGAGACCCTGGCAGATATTTCACGCCTTTCAGACGCACTTTCAGAGTCACAGCATTCCAATCCACCTCCAAAGGGGTCTGTTCTCAGCCTTCCCCCCTCATTCTCACTCACCCACATGAAAGCACTCTGTCTCTTCCTTCAGCTGCATTACAGGGCAGCCCCAGCTAAAGTTCTTTGAAACCTGACATGATCATGGATAAAGAGAAGGGCATCACATTTAACCCTGATCAGTTTGCTGATGGGGTAGTTTCACAGCAAATCTAGATTTGAGGGCTCTGCCAGAAAATCAATGCTTCTCATTGTCTACCCACTGCTTAAGTTACACAGTGAAGCCAGGTAATGTCATCAACCCCATAATCTCATCAATTTGAAAGTCAATTGTCATTCTACAATTCAAGACAAACGACTTCAAGAGTCAATAATGGAGTACAAGTCAGAAAAAGTTAAATCAAAAAATAAAAAATAAAGGACAGCTGTATTTACATCCTCTCTTGCATATATGAATTCAGGCCATCCCCACCACAGTGTAAAATCCTGCATACAATATTTCTAGACAGTTTCAAGGACATATAAGCTGGTTTCCCACAGAGCAACCAGGCCAAATTTTATACCACATTCATGGGTGGATAACTTTTTAGACTATATCTGAGCAAATTTCAGCATTATGTCACTACAGAAAGGACAATTAAGGAGAAAAAAACCCTAACCCACCATTCATAAAAGGTTCTTTTTTATTCCTGTTTCCTTACTTTTGATCAGATAACCTCCAGCTCTGTCACAAGAACAGTATCATATCATCTACAGAACTTCCACAGGGCCATCCTAAATGCTATCATTGCTGCAAATTATGTATCCAGTTTACCTTTTCAGCAGATTTATTTATTCTGAACCCTCAGGATCAGCTAGGTCCCTCAATACCTTGCTTTTAACCAGTCTTTCCTACTAGCAACAACCCACTGGTTTTCTCTACCTGCCTGGGCCCTCAATGGGCAGACCACAGCTGTTAGAACAACCAGTGCAAAATTCCAGTATTTCCATGAAAAACAAATAATCGTAAGTTCCACTTATTACTGTGCCTGCCGACCTGTGACTGGCCTGCACACTCTACATCCCCGTCTTTCTTTCCTTCTTTTATCCTTCCTTCCTTCCTCTCCCACCTTCTATTGACCACTGTGTCAAAAATTCTTGTCATTTTAGCACATGGTCTAACAAGTTCCCGTACAGCCCTTTAAATACTGACAGCACCAATAATTTAATAACGGGGGATTGATTAGTTATGGTTTTGGCAACATACTGGAAAAAGTACAACATTTTTCTGGCTCTTCTCTGTGCAAACAAACAAACCCCCTGGAAGTTGCCTTATTGCTACTACCTCAATGCCACCGCTGCTGCAATTCCAGGCAAAGCACAGGAACTAATAAAAGCTACGTGAAAAGCAGTTTTCAAAATACACGTAGAAATTTTGCCACCTAAACAATATTCACTATACAGACTTCATTCACAAACTAAAATAATGGATACAGTGCACAAATATTTACATTCCAAGGGGCAGGGGGGAAATGCAGAAACAAAGAACTGTTTCTGTATTCTGAACTACTACCAAATGCTGCTGGCTTATCTGGCTTTCACAAAAAACCCTGCACATTTATGAATCCTACTCCCACTCAAGGACAAAATCTTCAGAAGTGATCTCTCCATTTGTACAGTGGTATCACCAACCAAACAACTGCAAGAAGACTTAGGTATATATGCACTGTGCAAACAGGTTGAGGAAAAAACTCTAAATTCTCAACATGTTGCCCCAATAACTGAGGAATGACTGGAAAATAGACAGCTATCTCAAATGATCTCTAATTCAAAGATAACAAAGTCAGAAAGGTAAGAAGAATGCCTTGTCAGATTTTAAAAGGCCAGGGGGCAATCCATGAAAGGGGAGCCTGAAAAGAATTTCTCAGTAAATAGAGCAAGGATGAACTTTTAAGGCACAACATGTCTTTTTATTGATTTGACAACTCTGTCCATAATTCAAAAGATTTTAAAAAATAATTAAAAATCTGTAGTAGCTGCTGGTCACTTCCCACACAAAAATGAGGTGGTTTATCAACACACAACACTGAAGTAGACTGAAGACCTTGGCAGTCTACACAAAAACACACTTCACAGCAATGCTTTAGTTCAGATTATAAATTGTTTACAAGTCCATAGAGCATTCAAAGACCGAAGAAACACTTAATCTCCCGGTAAATATGTACAGGACCTTGAACCAAATACAGATGTAGTCCATATGTTTACTTTGCTTAGTCTTAAGTACTAGTTGTCATGGAAGTGGGTAAAGAAGAAAGCACAGGTTTTCAGAGAATGAGTTTGACTGTTCTGTACCAATTCAAGAAGTACCAGTGGAAACACCACTGGGTTCTGTATCTCCAATATACAAAAATGTACCAATGGAAGTACCATTGGGTTCTGTATCCCCAATATACAGATGTGTATACACATTGCCTAAAGAAGGGTGGAAGGTCTTGACAAATGGATATGCACAGTATTATCGAGGCTTAGATGCTTATGACCCAAACATCTACAAAAGCGTCTCCACTTGCCAGCAGTCGGAAACAAAAGCATTCAGGGAACATACCTCACAAGGACATCGTGGAGAATACGGAGAAGCCGAAGCAAATCTCTTCTAATTTATGAATTACAACACGGTCTTTAAAACGTTTTAAAGAAGGTGTGTTAGAGGCTCAACAACAAAACGCTCCCGGAATCTGGGCAAGTCACAGCCCGATGTACGGAGCCATTGGACACCGGGGGGGGGGGGGGGGATGTCACTCCACAAAGCTCCAGTGCGTAAATCCTCACGGGAATCCTGGCGTATTCCACGCACCTGAGCATCGACGGGGCGCCCCCAGCCCGGGCACCGGGAGGGGGGCAGGATCGGGGAGCGCCTCCGCATCCCCTGGGGACCCCCCGCCCCGCGGGCACCGCCCCGCCCGGACCACGGCCCGCCGCCGCCGCCCTTACCCGCCAGTCCCCCGCCGCCGCCATCGCCGCCGTGCCCCTTCCTCCTCTGCAGGATGAAGTAGGGGTTGGCCCGCTCCGTCACCCACAGCGCGTTCGCCAGCAGCACCTCCTCAGGGTTCACCCACATGCTCCCGGCGCGGACAAAGGCGGGCCCGGCGGGCTGCGGGGGCGGCTCACGCTCGCACCGCCCGCATCAGGCGCCACCATGCCCGGCCGCCGCGGCCGACGGCGCAGCCCCGCGGGCACCGGCGGGCACCGGGCGGAGGGGCGGCGGTGGAAGCAGCAGCAGCAGCCGCATAGCCCCTCGCTGGGCCCCCGCCGCCTACCCGCGCTCCGCCGGGCGCGGAGGGGCGGCTGCAGCGGCCCGGGGCGGCGGCAGCTCCCGCCGCAGTGGTGACATCAGCGCCGGCCCCGCCGCCGCTCCGCGCTCCTCTCCCGCACAAAGCCCGCGGGAACCGCCGCGCTCCCGCGCCGGGCGCGCCCCCGCTCGCTCCGCCCGCCGGGCGCGCCCCCGCTCGCTCCGCCCGCCGGGCGGGCAGCGCGCACCGCGCTCCCGGCACCTGCGCGCACCGGGCACGGGCACGGCCCTGCCCGCTCCCCGGCGTGGAGCCGCGGGGACACCGCGGGGAGGGAGGTGCAGGGCGAGAGCAGCCCCGCCGAGAAGGACCCGCGGGTTCCGCTGGAGGAAAAGCTGCTCGTGAGCCGGCAAGGCGCGCTCGCAGCCCAGGAAGCCGATTTTGTCCTGGGCTGCATCACAAGCAGCGCGGCCAGCAAGGCGAGGGAGGGGATTCTGCCCCTCTGTTCTGGTGAGACCCCACCTGGAGTGCTGCGTCCAGCCTCCTGTGGAGACAGGCTGAGAGAGCTGTGGTTGCTGAGCCTGCAGAACAGAAGGCTCGGGGAGACCTTCGAGCAACTTCCAGTACCTGAAGGGGCTACAAGAGAGCTGGAGAGGGACGTTTTGCAAGAGCACGTGATGATAAGATATGATAGGAGTGGTGGCTTCAAACTGACAGAGGGCAGGTGTAGATTAGATACCAGGAAGAAATTCTTTGGTAGGAGGGTGGTGAGGCACTGGAACAGGTTGCCCAGTGAAGTTGTAGATGCCCCATCCCTGAAAGTATCCAAGGCCAGGTTGGGCAGTGCTGATCTAGTGGAAGGCGTCCCTGCCCATGGCAGGGGGTTGGAACTGGATGATCTTTAAGGTCACTTCCAACCCAAACCATTCTATGATTCCCTCTTTTAACTGCCTGCCTTGAAAAATTTGGCCTTCTCATCCTGTGGCTCAGAGAAGTTTGTAAGATTGGGTGTTAAGAGAGGGATCTGACCTCAACTTTGCAGGAAGCCATCCACCAGAGGTGGTGAGACAATCCTCTTTCCACAGTCCCTTTTTTAAGTATCCCTTCTCTGCTATGCCCCACATAGCATTTGAAATTCACCTCTGCTGCTGAAGACCACATCGTACCTATTGCTTAAGATGGGGGGAATTTTTGAGGGCCTGAAAGTCCTAAAATAAACCAGTATACTTGGCAGTATTCCAAGCACACTCAAAAGGAACAGTAGTATTCATAAGTAACATGTTTTCTACCCTTGCAACTCTGAACACTATTTGCTTTCCAAGTTGTTAGGAAAGGGCTGGACTTGCTGGCCTCCCTTTACTCTGAAAACTGTTAGTGTCCAGTCAGATACTTATATTTGGTTTATTAAAGGCTTGGAGAAGAATAAATTAAGCCCCAAAGAAAACATTAAAACCGTATTCCAAGCACAAACTACTCATATGCAGGCTGTAGCTTTACAATAGAGTTCAGCCTTTCATCAGGTTGTGCTGGCATGGAGCTGGTGCCCAGTGCTCATCATGTGGAGATGGACACATGGTCATGGGAGAAATGATTCTTCATCTGAGGTAGCAGTCATGAGGCTGTCACTGTGTAGGTAAAAGGTTCAGGAGAAGGAAGTGACCATCTCTGATGGACACTTAAAAATTCTCAGTTCCACTGCACCATGGGGATTGCACAAAGAATTGCACAAAGAGCCAGTGTTACATGATGCTTGGTTCTTTCTTCTGACAGACCATCTAAAAAAACTACCAGAATCCTTCTCTCAGTAATTTGCCAGCTGACTTTAAAATTCACACCATTTTTGGGCAGTGAGAAATTTTAAACAATTTAAGAGAAAACTATAGACAGTTAATCTATTCCCTGGGGAAATCTGAAATAAAATTGCTACTAATTAATCAATTATAACTGAAATTTATAAATATTTTCCATAATTTAAGACTTTTGAAGACAACGATGGATTGTAGATCCAAACAACCTACAGCGATCTCTCAGTTATTATTTACATTACAACTAATATCACAGTATTTAACAAAATATTTTAAAGTGCATAATAGCCTCTCTTCAAAATTTTACTTGTTTCAGTTTTAAACTGTGACAAAAAAATCATGGCAACATACTTGCAAATAAGTATTAAGGGTAAATGTGCACTGAATTTACCGAAAATTGTTTCACTTCTGTGGACTTGTACTACGTTATTTCACTCCTTCCTGTTATTTCATTTCTTCTTCCTTACAAAATTGTCTATGCAAGTATAAACTCAATGTAATTTTCCTCTTTTTTTAGAGTTATTATTATTCTCCACATACTTAGCAGTTTCCTCTCTCCATTAATATCAGAGTAAATACCTCAACTTCAACGCATGAGATGGAGAGATCTAAAACACATTTTCATTTCTGATACAACATTGAGTTTAGCCTTCCATGAGTTAAAAGACTTCATTTAAGCACAGTGCTTCTAACAAGGCCCTGTTGACTTCAAGCTATTTATGTTAGTCACCAAAAATCACATCACACCCTGAAGATATAAGGGTTTCTCTCTATGCATTGGTGTAATCAATCTTTGCTTTCCTACTTCTCTTCAGATTCCTGCTACTTCTAAGTTGCAAACATAATCCACAAGTTTCCCTTTCGTAATCTACAGTAGGAAATATTTCAGCAGCAACTGGTAACTACAAACGGTCTCTTTTCATCCCTTTTCAAATACTTTCAGTATGCAGCATAATGTCCTCAAAAGGGCTCAGAGTGGAAAGAACTGAGTAAACTAGAGAAGCAGCATGAATCACAAAATCAGTCAGATATTCTAAACTATGAATATGGAGGACTGCACCCAAGACCTATTGGCATTCCCAAGCAGAAGCCTTACATAAACCCCAAGAGCTTCTACCACTGGTTGTTATACTCCCGATGGTAACTCCACAGCAGCAGAAAAACCTGTTCCAGAGTAGCAGATCTGCAATCCAGTGATCCTTTTCAGGTAAAACTAATAACAATCCACTTTAAAAGCCTTTTGGCATTATATACAGAGACAGTGTGATACATATATTAAGGTCTCAATAAAGTCCTTAGAGATTTAAATGAATACCCTACTCCAGTACACAATCCTGTTGACTAACTACTACACTAGGAAGTGATAATTCTAATTTAGCATACTACAATTTCTGTCCAGGTAAAATAAGAAATTGTTGGGAAAGAAACTACTCCAATTCCAGAAAGAATAAATGTCAAATCCTTGCCTTCTCATCTAATAGAAATACAGGGCTCTAACATACAACCTTTTTCCTTTTGCTCTAGATCTCTTTTATCCGCTCCTGATGAGCTTCAGTAAACCATTTGGAAAAACATTTTCCTTTGAAACATCAATAGCCCTGCAATGATAATAGTTCTATCAAGGAGGGTGTCCACTTTTATTTGACATAGCAGTTGAAAAGGAAAAAAAACCCCATACATCAAAAAACAAACAGCCCACACCCCAAAAAATCCCATAAGCAAACGAGGGAAATTGTAGAGAAAAGCAAAAAAAATATCAAACTGCATTTTGTTGACACTGACCATCACTTTCCCTGATAAAAAAATGAAAACCACAAGGTTTCCAAGTGCCCCTGAGGAAACTTATTTCACAGCTACCATAATTTGCCATCTGTAGCTTCCTTCTTTAATGAAGTCTTTAGAATAGACTTCATTGCAGATGAGTAGGAACCGTTAACTCTTCATTGTGGGGGTTTTGACAACTTGTGCAAGCTCTTCTAAATTAGAATTTTTTGAATATTAAAATGTAGGTTTATTCTTTCCTATATGAATCATTACACTCTGTTTGTTAGCCTGTTAGGAAGAACATATCAGTTGCACTTTGAAAGCTTCAGATCTTATTACTATCTAATGATACATTCAAACAATCTGCTAACACTGAACACCCAGAACTTCACATTCAGTTCTATAATAATATAGGTGCGACTGATGTTTCATATATTCTATTGCTCACATTATTAGATGAGATAAATTCAAACAAATATAGAAAAGATTACCTTAAAATTACTACATGGTGCTTCTGTATTTTGGCAATCAGGATTAAAACCATCACCTAATGCTTTATTGAATTATGCAAAAAACATCCCCAAAACTACTGAAATAGCAAAAATTCCCACTTGACAAGTAAAATATATTACAAAAATTATTCACCTGCAATCATTTCTAAGTCCTACGTGCTTTCAAAATAAGCATCTGCATCAACATGATGCTGAGCCAAGATCTATGTTCATTGCTTTGTCACCTTAACCTTTCATTCTCCATCTGTCTCATTCATCACTTTCAGTCTTTCATGACCTACACAAGGAGATCTTTGAGGAATATCCTGTAGATAATACAGCAAACTAAAATGCATAATAAGGTACACAAGCAAAATATGAAAAGGTGATATTGAAAATGGCATGTTTTAATATGTTTGTCATTTAACTGTTGAAGTCATGGTGACTTCCCTTTATTTCCACAATTATGATCATCAACACATTTGTGACAGCCCTCATTTTGTACCTGTGTCTCATTTACCTACAGTATCGTCCTTATCCTCAGACTTAACAGTCTGTTAAATCTACAGGCTATACAAAATCATAAAATAACATGGAAGAAGAACTGCTTCCTACACAAAACCATTGATATACTATATGGTCACCATGCCCTCAAGACATCAATTAAAGAAATAAAACAGGTAGGCAGCTAAAACATTAAATACCCTGCTTTCCATCCCTCAGTTCTTCTTTTCAGTCTCACCAACACCTTTTTCGTTTCCCTACCCCCATCTATATATTTCAAGTCTTACCTCCTCCTGCAGCAGTGATCATGCTTTATGAAGGCTTCAACTAAAACCTGCACGGTTGTGTATATATTTTTGGCCCAAGTTAAAGCTATATACTGGCTCTTTAGGAGAAAGAGTGGTTTGTCAGACTAAAATAATGGAGGTTGAGAATAGCACCATAAACCTGGAGTAAAATGGGAAATGGAAAAATTCATCAAGTTGCACAGTCCCAGTGTGTGAGATACCCAGTCACAGCTATACAAATAACAAAAATTAAGTGGAAAAATACAAAGAGTAGCAAGTCTTTTAAAAAAAAAATAAGGCTAACCCTAGAAAGCAGTAGCCCCATATTAAAAACACACCTATTTTCTTCTTTTAATTAAAGCTGTATATTTATGCACACAGACGATATCTTCCAACCACTTCTTATTTACAATTACAGTAATACAGTCTAATAGCCAGTCAAATATGAACCATAAAATATTCAAAAAGTAAATAGTTCCATGTAAATTCTTAAGCACTTTCATTTAATCACAGTTTTCTTGATTTATGATCAAGATAGTAAGATGTACTTTCACTGTTATCTGTACTATACTAATGGAAATGTAATTTACCAAAACACTAAATATACCATCAAAGTTCAAAACAGTCTTATAAAATATCATATCAGAAGCAATCTTTTATCTGTGCCATGTTTTTAGATACACTATGTATAATGAGATAATTTATAAAGTTCTAGTTTTATAGTCTCTTTTCTTATCAGTATTTTCATTTACATTAGTAAGTAAACCTGAACTTTCAGCAAGATGTTACCTTTTTGACACCATATGCTTGAATTCCAATTAGTGCCATGTGAATAAGAAAATACATATTTTTTTTTCCCTCACCAGCTACAATGAGAGAACACCTTGTGACATGAAGGGCTTGAGAAACCCAGAGCAAAATTCAGCTAGACTTAAAAAGAACTTACTATGACTGAGTAAAAAATACTCTAAGTTCACATTAGGTGTATTTAAGTCTCAATGTTAACTTAAGTTGTGCAGAAGATCATTTGAGGAAAAGTACAGAAGAAATCGTTTAGGTCAATTACTCTTTCAAAGATGCAATCCTGAGAACAACTGCATTCTGCAAAATAGTAACTTCCCCAAACTCTTTCTGACGCTTGAAAGTTTTAACATTCTATTTCCTTTCCTGTAAAATCTTCAGCTTAGTGTATATATAGGGCATATTATTAGTGTGAAATTTATAGACATTTTGTAGAGAGAATTTAGATGCAATTTAGGATTATGCAATAACAAAAAAGTTTTAAAAAAACAAATATTAAAATAACGTTTTATAAAAATCAAAGCAATTAACAAAATCAGGGAAAAATCAGAAACAATTGTCTCCAGTGTTGTAACCAAGTTTCAATATAAAACCAAGAAAAAAAAAATTCCTTCTTATTTCTTCCTTTCAAGTGAAAACCTTTCCTGCAGGAGAAAAAGTAATATATACCCAAGCAAAAAGAGGCACTTCCATTATAAAGAGCAGTGAAAATAACTGTGACTTCTATGGAAGGAATTTCTATAATTATTTCCCCCTTTCAATGTTAATGGATTTTCTTGTTCTGGAGTATTTTCTTCTCAACAGTTTTCCTTCACAAACCCTCTCAGTTCACAAGTCACGTCAAATAACAAAATTTCCCATTTTGTATAGCAAACTCCAAATAGATCTATAAATCAAGATCTATGCAAATAAAATTTGAGCTTTTCACAATTGTAAAATAGTAATAAATTGGGTAAAACTCTATATTAGCTTTTCCCAAGCTCACTATTTGTAATGACAACAGCCAAGTTAGAACTATGACAAAGTGGAAGTAGAAGCAGATATACATATTTGACAGGAATATGTTTGGAAGATTTTTAAAAGATTCAATTAACCTAAAGTTGATCATCTCCCAGTTCAAAAAGAATCAAAAAATACTTTTATGCTTTGGCAGAAAAAAAAAAAAAAGAAAAAAAATCACCAGTCTGCCCTCAACCTCTGTATTGTCATAAGGAGTACCCCTAACATACTTTAAGTATAAATACAGAAATTTTCTCAACAAAGAAACCAGAACAGATCATAAAAAGAAAATCAGGCAGCAACTGCCACCAGTTGAGGTAGCAGGCATTGAGGTATTGAGGCATTTTTGTTCAGTAAGCCAGACCTTTTGTAAGGATTCAATCATGCTAATTGTCAAGTACATCCTGCAGGGCTGAGTACCCCCAGTGCCTGTCTGGATTTGGGCCTCTTAACTGCAATGCTGCTCTCTACCCAATCCAGAAATACACAGCTGTGCAAGACCAGTGTATACAAAGGGTGTATGAAAAGCATGAGAATCCAAGGAGAAAGACTTGGGAGTCCCGGTGGACAAGAAGATCAACGTGAGCCACAATGTGCCCTTGAAGCAAAGGATTCTGGGCTGCATCATGTACAACACTACCAGCAGGTCAAGAGAAGTAAGAGTCTTCCCCTCTGCTCAGCATTGGTGAAGCCACAGCTGGAGTGCTGGGTCCAGTCCTGCACTCCCCAGTACAAGAGAGATATTGAGAGATACAGAAGAGTGTTCAGTAAAGAACTTCTAGAGAAGACTCAGGGCCATCTTCTGGATGTGTGTATCTCTCTCTCTCTCTATATATATATATATATATGTACATATATATATATATATGGCTTTGGGCAGTGAAAGAATGGAGCCAGACTCTCCTCAGCGATATCCAGAGGAAGGACCAAAAGCAATCTGCACAAATTGAAATACAGAAAACCTCATTCAAACTTAAGAAATCACTTATTCCCTCTGAGGGTGGTTGAAATCTCTGGGGAGAAGTTGCCCAGAGAAGTAATGGAGTCTCTATCCTTGGTCATATTCAAAACACAATGGGACATGCACCTGAGAAATCAGCTCTAACTGGTCATGCTATGAGCAGGGGGTTGGACTAGACAACCTCCAGAGGCACCTTCTAACAACAACCATTCTTTTACTCTGCATGATATTTTGAAATCAAAAAAACTTAGGGACTTTAAATGCTATTCTTTACAGCCTTTTATTTTTATATTTCTGGACTAGGGAGTAATTTTTAAAAAAATCAAACCCTATAGGATTAATAGTCTATAAACTTTGCTTGCAGATTTTTGCATGCTCTTTATTAAGATACCTTGTAAAATTCTCCCTATACTTTCACATGCATCAAAAGTACTAAGCACCATAATTTTAAGGTTCTGATGTTAACAGACGCCATTCCTTTCTCGCCTCAACAGGGAAACAGTATGTTAATCAATCACTCCTATTTCCATCTAAAGAAAAACAGTGACTACTAACAGAAGAGAGTGCATCAGCTGGTTTTACCTTTGACACAAAGTACTTCGTTGGACTTTAAAAGGCAAGCTTGGCTTTGAGTCATTTGGCTGCTCTTGGCCTTTTTTACTAACAGTGACACTTTGGCAATTTTGTCTCAGAAAGCTTGTACAAGCCAGAAATTAGTTCAAAGCATAGGGTCAATTAAATACAACATGTATACAAGGATATAAACAATAATTGAAGTGTCCTATAAGCAAGACAATCTCTGGAATATGGAGGGTGGGGAACTGTGGAATAAAGAAAAAAGTGTACCCAGTATTGGTATTTTTAGCTTTACACTCCCAGAGCTGGAATTCTCATCCACTGGAATGGAATAGAGATATAGATTTCTCCCTTCACAAGGTCCCACTTAATGAAATCAATTATATTTTGTTTATTCCTGTAATATACATTGCTATTTGTTTCCTGTTTCAACACAAATAGGACTACTTGCTTTTAAAAAAAAATAATCTGCAGAGTCAGAGGAGAAGGAATGGAGGGAAACTGCTAAGAAATTACACACATTTTCCAATCTGTCAAAAATATAGCATTTAATTTGTAAATGCCAATATGTACAAAAATATCTAACTAGGAAGAGCATAAACACAAGCTTGTTATGGATAATGAACTGAAATTGCCCACTGTGTAAATAGGAAAATACTGCTGAGTCAATACATTGTGTCCGTGAACAAACCTGCTGGACAAATTTAATCCCATCCCTCTGCTCCAATAAACACAGGGCAGGCAGGTCTCTCCAGCCCAGGGAGAAGAGGAAGGAGAACTGCAGGAACACAGGCAGGCACAGGCAGCTCTTGGCACTTCTTCCCTGCAGACCTCTCTGCACTTGGGGCTCTTGGCACTTCATTTATAAAGAAGGGGGGGACAGCAGCCCAGGAATGCCCCTCAAAAACAGGGGCCTGGGCAGCTGGAGATTAGAGAAGGGGAGTTGTGAGGGGAGACACAGAGAGAGAACAGGAACAGGGGTTGTTTGGGAACAGGCTGTGTGTCCAGCAGGGAGGGGAACTGGAAACACGGGAGGCTGGAGGAAGGCAGGGGGTGAGCACGGGCCTGCCTTGGATGGATCTTTTTGCCCTTTGCTCAGGGGCCTCAACTCCACCCTCTCTGAGAGCAGCAGGGAACTGCTGCAGGGGAAGAGTTCATTTAGGCACAAGGCAGTGATGCAGCCACTGGGGCAGGGGAAGAGGGGACAGGAACTGAGAGCAACTGACACCAAAATGACACAATCACCACTGAAAGGGACTTTATTGAGCTGCAACACAAACACAGTCACAGCACGCCAGGGCCAGAGGTACCCACAGCACCACCAACACAGCAGCTGGGCTTGCAGGAACACCATCTACTCAAGTTATGGAGCCAGGGGCTGACAGTTGGCATCCATCCTAAAGATGCACTCAGGCATCAGGGCCAAGTCCTGCCCACTCACGGCACAGTTCAGCCCCAGCAGCAGTGGCATTTTCTGCCTCTCCCTCCAATCTCATTTGGGACCCAACAGTTCAATGCTGGGGAATTTTAGCTTCATCAATGTTTTACAAAGTTGTGCTTCCTGAGAACTGGTGCATTTTTGAGTCTTCCTGACTCTTCCAGTGCTGCACTTGCCAGGATCCTTTGGGCCTGGTGTGTTGCTCACAGACAGGGCACTCCAGGAAACAACTTCCCACCAGTCATGGAAGAGTAGGAACAGCTTAAACAAACCCAATCCAACACATGGGATACAGATTTAGGGGATACAAAAGGAAAGGAGCAAGACATCCCATCCTGACTGCCCCAGAGACAGAACTGTGGCTCAGCAGAAATCCCTCCCCCACGGCCCCTCCCGCTCCCCCCCAGCCCACACGGCAGCCCCGGGGCAGCCGATCCCGCAGGCTCCGGCACTGGGACAATTCCTGCGGGTGCCTCCACCCCAGGGGAGGCTGCGGGGCGGCTCCAAGGGGATCCCGCTGGCCAGGCTCTGCCCAACAAAGCCGGCTTTAGGCCAGGCCTGGCACTGTGGGGCCGTGGCCACGGGCAGGTTGGCGTGAGCTCCCCGTTGGCCACCCCTGGAGCGCTGGGCAGGCGCCCCGGCGGGGCCAAGGGGAGAGGGCACGGAACAGCTGCACACACCTTTGCTGCCTTGGCCCAGCACACACTCACAGCACCTGCAGCCTTTAGCCAGGGCCCCTGAGCACACACAGCCCTTACCCTGCTCCTCAGGGGCAGCAGCCCCGGGGCTCAATTCGCAGCCAACTTCTCATCCTTTCCTTTGGTCCTTTGAGCCCTGGGCAGGGCAGAGACACGGGAGAAGCACCTTCCTGGCATTGATCCCAGAGACAGCAACTCTGTTGTTCGTAAAGTCAGTACAATAATTACTGGGATTAGTGGATGGATTAAAGTGTTCCAAAACTTTGTAGCAGGTGGTGAGAATCCTGTAAATATGTCCCACCAGTGGGGAGCAGTGAGCTGTTCTAACCTGATGCCCAAAGGTCACTAACTGACCCCTATAGTTACTGTTTGCATTTGGTGATCAAGTCAAGTCTTATTTCAAATTTGCAGGGCAATAATATGCACTTACATACAAAAATCCCTGGTTTACTTACATTGAAGTGTGTTATTTTTCCAGCACGATATCAGTCGGTGCACTGCAGCAATTCAGGAGACAACAGCCAGTTAATTTTTGCAATCCAGGATGGGAATACAGTCCTCCAGATCAGTTCATTGGTACCCATTAAGTCATTCTGTGCCTTATTTCTTTGTATTACAATATACACACTATGGCATGTGCACTCAGCCCGGTTCATAAATTACTGCCCAACAGATCCCTTTGCTCTTTTGGCAGCACTTACCCAGAACAGCCCAGCAGGCAGAGCCCAGGGGACGGCACTGCTGCTGTGACATTGTGGCTGTGACTGGCACCGCTCACACAGGGGGACAACAATGCCAGGGAGACCCCCCGGACCCCAGCACACTAAGGGAAACTACAGCATTGCATGGCAACAGTGCTCCCAGCCCCTGGAATCACATCCATACAATCCCACTGAGGGCACCAACAGCCGCCCACACAATGAGCCCAACAGACCCCGGCCCTGCCAGAGAGTCCCCCCAGGCACAAAGTGAGACTGACCCCTGGGCAAGGGCCATTTGCTTCCCAGGTCACCTTGTCCTGGTGTCCTGTTTTGGAGCTGCTTTTCCATCTCCATCCAAATCAAACCAAGTCACCCGACCCAGGCACCTTTTCCAGGGAACTGCCCGGGCCAACAGCATCGCCCAGAGGGACCACAAGGGCTATGAGGATGGCCAGGATCCAGAGTTTCTGTAAGATATCAAGCTAAAACATGGGCAGATCATTCCCTCCACTAACATTGATTCAAAGGAATATATTCCCATCTTCCTTGTCTGCATTTAATCACTAATTCCGTGAGGGTGTCATGTGGTAGCCAAGTAGCCAAACCACTGCCAACTGACCCCAAATCCCTACAAACCTGACACTGCCCTAGTTCTTCCTGTTTCATTCCCACAGGTACAGTGGCTCACTCAGCACATGGACTACTTTTGCCTCCCCCCGTCGTGACTCTGGCACGGGTTATCTGCTCCTGCTTTCCAAAAGTGCCTCCCACTGATAGATTTGGCTGACCCAGCAGTGAGCCATGCATGCTCCCTCTCTTCTCCCAGCACTTGCTTTGGGGCTTTGCCCCATTTCCCCAGTGACTTGTGCTCACTGTCCAGGGGATCTACACCTGTTGCTTAAACCACAGGGCCGTTGGCAACTCCCTCACGAGGCCTCGCTCCTGCCCCGACCCCTGCTCTGGCTCTGGCTCGGATACACCATCTCCATTGCATGGGGCTGCCTTCCTGAGCATGGCCTGGCCTGTGCACCCTGGAGGAGCTTTTGACCCAAGGCCTTAGGGGGATTTCTGGCCCTCTTATCATTTGTTGTTCCCACTAAAGCCCAATAACGTACTCAGAGCCACTTCTCCAACAGGGTCGATCTTGGGCTGGCTTCCAGTAACTTCCTATTCCCAAATCCTAAGGGCACTTCCTTCCTACCTGGAACAGTTCGTTGGGATACATGCCCAGAATAAAGACAAGTGCCACAAACATTCAAACACACAAAATATCTTTATTGCAGTGAGAAGAAGAAGAATAATAAACTTAGCAAAGAGAATCAAAAGTTCAAAAAGGATACAAATGAACTACCTTATCATGTGGCATTAAAACAAATACTAAGAACAGCATTCAATACAGTCTAAAATGAACTAGTAAAAAGGGAGTCAAAGGGATACCAAAAAGGATCTTCACACAATATTATGGGTAACTATTACCACGCTATTTGGTTAGTAAAAGGGGAAATTAAAGGGAAAATATTATGAATACTAAATAAAGGGTATTAAAGGAACACTAAAGGATATTTAAAGTCTTCCCTCTCGGTGGCTTCCCATCACTAAACTCTGCCTACCCACACAGCCAGGCCAGGGCTGTCAGGATCTGCAGCAGCTGGTCGGTGCCCATCCCTTAGCGGGCGTCCCCGCGGAGCAACACAGGCTCGGTGGCAGGATGAGGATCGCTCACCCCAGCAGTCCTGACAGCCCATTTTATCAGCTCCACATTACACCACGTAGGGCCAGGACGCAGTGTAAGGGGAGGCCTGAATGGCAGCCAAACACCGCCCGATCATTGCCTGGTGGCAACAGTCTGGGCCTGCCCTACTTGTAGGGCAAGGGGCCAGCCACCCCTGCCCACATCATCTTCCTCTCACCCCTATGGATGACCTCTACCATTGTCAAGGGCAGAGGTATCTACCTTGCAAGATGTAGCAGAGCCAAGGAAGAACTCAGCTCTCATAACAGGGGATATCAGGCTGACTTGCTGAAAAGCACAATGGACCTCACAATTAGCTTGTGCCATGAAGTTACATTGTACCAGACTCTGGCCGGTTTCACATCCTAATAGGATTTCTTTCTCATGCCTCTATGCTCCATTGATCATCTAATTCAAAAGTACCCCCCTTACACGACCCTACTTCTGCCAGAGGCTCCAAGTGGCATCATTATCACTGGCAGGAACCTTCAGTTCCCCCTCTCTGGCTCCTATTGGCCACAGGTCCGGAGCCTGTTGAATTGCTCCCTGAGCTGTTTCCAACCCTCCCTGCTGCTCATTTCCCAAACTTACAGGTTTGTCCTGGGACTTTATGGCCCAGGCTAAGGATTGGTCCCAAAGGAGGACCTTGTTGTCACCAAAAGCCAAACAAACCAATAAACTGTTGGGCTTCCACCTTGCTCTGGGGGTGACCAAGCCTGAAGTCTCCTACCTAGTCCTGAGCAATACTTCCTGGGGACCACAGCACCTCTGAGTTCCTAAAAATATCACAGGTTGGGCAGGTTCTTGAATTTTGTCAGGATTAATTCCCACGTGCTGCACTACTCACTCTAATGGTGCTTGTACTCCCTGAACCATTCCCTCACCCATCCAACCATCCCTTGTCCCCTCTCTGGCAAGGACAGTGGGTCCAGGTGTTCTGCCACACTCCCAGGGCAGAGGGTGGGACTGTGCAGCCACCCTCGAGGGGGGGAAACGTGCCCAGGGAAAGGGAACTGCCCTCAGTGTTCCCCAGCACAAGGCAGCCCTTGGAAATATCAACTGCAATGGGACACTCAGGGACAGCAACAAGCACCTGCACAAGGCTGCTCTGGCACAGGACCAATTTTAAGCTCAGCTTTTCTCTGGACCACTTCACTTGGTTTCCCACCTCATCCTGCAGTCAAAACTTGCTGCCCTGGCAACTTTTTAGGGTGACCATAAATTAAAGAGGCCTCTGCTCCAGCACCCACGAGGGCCTGAACCGTCTGACAGGATCCATTTTTCCAGGGAATTCAAAGCTCCACCTGAGGACCACGGTCTTTTCTCACCCATCTTTGTGCTGGAGCTTGGCCTCCATCTCACTCTGCTTTCAGTTCTTTCCACGGTTACAACATTGGCAGCCCTGGCCCTGGGTGGAGCTCGGCATCCTGATCCCATTCCTCCTGGCCCCCGGAACCGCTGGCTCAGCAATGGGGGGCCCTCCATTGCCAAAGGCACGGTCCTGTCGGGGCTCACGGGGGGAGCAGGACGTCGAAGGCTCCAGCCCTCCTGCTACAACCTTCCACCACTACAGCCAACAGAGGAGCCTCCCCAGCCCTGCCTCCCAAGGCATCCTCAACAAACCCAGCCCAACTCCACAGGACAAACTGCTCCCTGTCTGCCCAGTCCAGTCTAATCCCAGAGGCTCCCAGATCATGCAGAACAACTGCTCAGGAGATCAGAGACTCCAGTCCATCTCTTCCTAGCACAGGTTTGGCTGAGTTTGGCAAATAGGGAAACTGAGGAATTCCCCAATGTTTTCCCAATTTAACCCCTGTCACACCAGTCACCTTTGTCGTGACGAGGGAAGAAAGGGACCCTCAATATGAGAATCAGCAAGCTTCGTTTATTGATCATTGTTAACAGCTTAATATATGCTTTATAATTAGCTCATACATATTGTAAAAGCTAAGCTCATTATTGGTTCTGCTTAAATGTTGATCTCACCTCTTTACTCTCTTCCTTTGTTGACACTTAGATGTTAATTCTGTCTCTCACTCCCTTCCTTTGTTGACATAGGTGGCTTTCAGTTGCTTTTTGTTTTGCTAATCACAACGACCTGTTTACCAGCCAACTAGCAGGCACAAAGACACTGTAGCTCTGCTATCTCAGATTTTCTCACGGCCTAGGCAAGCCGTGTTCTATAGCCAATTCCCTACACACCTTAACACTGCCAGCCCTTAATTCTCCCTCTATTGGGTTAAGGACTGAGGAAGTTGGACCTGTGTCTGACCAGGACATGTGCAAACCAAATGCTGGGGACTGGAACACACACCTTGCACTCCTGCAGCTCTTACCATTGCATTCAAGAGAAAACAGCCAATTGGACCATCACTGCTCGATTCTTAATCCCAATCCCACACTTCCTTTGCACTTGGAGTACCACTTTTAGAACCCAATTACAGTCCAGTAGAGAGCTCCATGTCTAGCATGGACAGCTACACCTGGGATACTCTCAGCAATGCCTGAATCCAGTGCAGGGACCTTGCTTTGAACTCCCCAGGGCTGGGCACCCCGAGGATCTCCCCGAATAATCCTTTCGGTGCGCGCTGGAGTCCTCGGGGTGCCCCAACCCGGGGGGCACCAACAGCACTGTCCCTCCAGGGGGGCCCAATTTGGTCCCAAAATGCAGGGGGATCTTGCCTGTGTCCCAGACTGGTCCGGGGATCTGAGGCCCTTCCCGAGAAAATCTCGGTGCCGGCGTGAAGGACCAGAGATCCCTTGGAGCCACGGGAGAGCAGGCACAGAGTCCCTCCTGCAGGGCCAATTTTCCTGCCTGAACTCAGCTCTTCCAAGAAGCCTCTGAGATTCAGCTGGTGAGGTTTAGAAGCCAGGCATTCCTTGCTTACAACATCCTGCCATGATCCCAGCCCACCGGCTGTCCTGGCAATCAGCTCCCAAAGGGCACACAGAGCTATCTCCACTGCAGCTGATGGGAGGGGTCAGCATTACAGGAGGCTTCATTTTCCTTCCCTGCATTCCTGTTCCACATTCAGGACATTTTCCAACACTCACTACCATACACACCTATCCTTAGAAGGTTTCCAAGGGGCTTCACCGAGGCCCTTCGCAGGTCTGCTCTGTCTGGAGCCCTCAAAGTCCTCAGTGCCTGCCTTAGCAATTTCAAGACAACTCACCTGCTGACACAGGCACTTGGTGCTGCTTGGCTGATGCCTCACTTCCCTTCTTCCTTCTTTCTTCACCTCCCTTGGTTGGTCCCTTTAAATCCCTGGGCTCAGCTCTGTGCAGTTTCCAGGCTACATCCCACTGCAAAAAGGATTAGCTCTTGTGATATCTCAACACTCAGGTATCATTCCCACTTTTTTCTTTACACTCAGCCATTAGGCCAGTGTCTCATTATTTAAAGCAGAGTTTGACTCCTCAGTGACAACAACAGCTACAGCCCTGAATCATAACACAGGCTGAGACACAAACACGGATGGGAACTCTGAAGGATCTGTCGTAACGAGGGAAGAAAGTGACACTCAATATGAGAATCAGCAAGCTTCGTTTATTGATCATTGCTAACAGCTTAATATATGCTTTATAATTAGTTCATACATATTGCAAAAGCTAAGCTCATTATTGGTTCTGCTTAAATGTTGATCTCATCTCTCAGTCTCTTTCTTTGTTGACACTTAGATGTTAATTCTGTCTCTCACTCCCTTCCTTTGTTGACACAAGTGGCTTTCAGTTGCTTTTTGTTTTGCTAATCACAGTGTCCTGTTTACCAGCCAGCTAACCCGGTACAAGTGCATTGTAACCCCCCTATCTCAGATGTTCCCATGGCCTAGGCCAGCCCTGTCCTATAGCCAATTCCCTACAAATACCCCCGTTTGTTTATTCTGGGCCAACAATGTTTTCTCTGTTATAGCACTTACACGTTTAACAATACAAGAAAAAGCAATATGAACTATTACTAAAATTATAACAATTGTCAACAACCATCGTAGGCTTTTCTTTAACAAAACTTAAAACCCATTCAGACATAGAACCAAAAATAGATTGAAGCTACGAGTCTGTAAGACTAGTTGTTACTGTTACTTTCTATGTGTGTTCTACTGTTTCACCCAGGCTCTACAATTCTTTTGTGTACAGGTTAGGTAGTTTGTGCCAGCTGGACAAGTCGTGGCTTTGATAAACACTTAATCTAGATTGAAATAATCTTAACATAAAACAGGTTTGAGTCTCATTATCACTTGTGTTACGTACAGACAGTGATCTCATTAAACTTAACTCCTGGGGATCTTTTGCCAGAGTAAGACCTCGAGGGTTAGTACTAAAATAGACAGTACAAGCACGACAACAATCTGGACAAGAGACAACAACTGAGTGAGCAATAGAATGAATTAAGCTAAATTGACATCTGAAGGTTTCTGTATGCTGTGTTCTCCGTTTCTCACCAGTGCCTTCCTCCTTGCTCTCAGCCCTGTCACGAGGCTCAGGCAACATGGCCGAGGTGGGTGCTGAGGCCAGGCTGAAGGACGAACTGACATGCCCCATCTGCCTGGACATTTACAGGAACCCTATGTCCCTGGGGTGCGGTCACAGCTTCTGCAAGGAGTGCATACAGAAGGAACAGAAATACGCCAGCAGGGCCCTTCCCAGTGCCCACTCTGCCTTTTCCCCACAGGCCCCCGTCCAGCCATGAAGACTTGCCTGACTTGCAAGGTCTCCCTGTGCCAAGCCCACCTGAGTAAGCATAGCACAAAGAACACTCAGAAAAAACTACGTCCTGGTGGGGCTCTGTGGTGCCCAGGTTTTGGCTGAGAGGAAATCCCCCAGCACGACAGCCTAAAGGCTCCCCTGCAACGAGCTGAACAAACAAGGCAGCAACATCGACAACTCCCGATTTAAATCTTGGAAAACACAGAAAAGCTCAAAATGACCCTCACTACTGCCATAGCAGATGCAAATGCAATTATTTCATGGTTTAAGGACCTCACCCCGGCACAAGCCTGCATTATCTCTAGCTAGTTATGTAACTAGCAACTTCTGTAACTGTCACAAAACTTGTTTCTCTACAGCGTCTTGCAGCTTTTCCACGAATTGTGAGAATGGTTCCCGGGCACCTGGATGCACAGTGGCGCACCCTGCCTCGGGCTCTGCCAACCTTGCAGTCTGTACTAATGTTTGCTGGCTTATGGTTTTTACTCGCTCTAAAACTAGTGGTCTCCTGCACAGCTCGCACAGCTAAGGAACAACAGCAGTAGAAAAACTCTACCTGAGACTTAACTTGCATAAATTTCTGAAACAAGGCTGTAATAGAACACCAAATTTATGTAAGAACCTCTTATTTAACCTCAGTTCAGATCAAACAGCTAGCTGGACAGGGCTAGTCTTGAGATAACTAAAACCTCACTACTCATGATAGGAAATTGAAGAATTCATATACCATCCAGAATAAGGATTCACTATGGTTCAACAGAATCGTGTTACACATCTCTAAAATCTTGACACCCGCAGAAAGTATTTTTAAGTTTACACAGTCACACATTCATGTAGCTTTTTTCTTTCACACAACATTCAGGTGGCCACCTCAGACATTCTCCTCAATCACACACACATTTTCAAGTAGTCATTGGCCGTGCACTTCTTATCAGTTTCATAATTCAAAGGAAATTTATGGCATAGCTGCCATCAGCAATCTGCAAATCCTGCATAACTCTCCATGTAAAAGACAAATACAGCAAGAAAGAACAGAATATTATCTTGGAAATCTTCAACTCTTCTCATAGAGCAACGATATTTTATCATAAAGGCAATAAAACTACTTTTGCAGGGGGCAAGACTATATCCCCTTCTGTCTCATCGTTCAGTCTCCAAATCTTCTACCTGCACCCTGCCCCAGGGGGAAACAGCCAAATTTCACGTAAGAGATGCGAAATGGCAAACTATAGGAAGTTCTTAATAACCTTCTGTAATATGCAAAAAGCTAAGCACGGATGTTCTGTTATTTCTAATCTTACTTCAAAGGATTTTTCGTCAGTCTCCCTGTTTTGAAGAAAACGTTTGAGAATGCCATGAGCACACTGCATGTTTAACACCTATTGCTGTAAAAACAATGCAATCTTATTTGATTTATAAGTTGGGATATTGTTAATTTTAAGTTGTTTTTTCTCTTTTGCCTTTTTTCCGTGTTTTACCGTCTTTGCCTCCCCCACGCTCCTCATTGCCGAAGGACGAAGGAGGGGGAGGAGGGGCTGGGCTCACCTAGAGAGATCAGCAGAAGGAACTTAACTTAATCACAGGGTCTGCTTAAAAAGAGACAAAAACGTAGGAGAGGGAGAGAACAGCTGCAAACAGGCACGTTTCAGAGAAGGGGTGATTGGTGTAACGGGGAAAAAGAGAAACAGCTTTCCCTCTCCCCCAGCTGCACCCTCTGAAGCTTTTGCTACCGCCATTAACTCGCCGCTCTCGGAAGAGGAGCGGCACCAGGGAGAAAACACTCGCTGCAAAGAAGGGAAGGGGAACGCACACCCCCCGGGACCATGGCTGTCAGCAGTGCGGGGAAAACAGAGCCCCCCCGCCGCCCGCCGCGCTCGGGGCCGCCGGCGTGCACCCACACGGGCGCACCGCTCCGAGCCGGGGCCAAGCACCGCTCCGAGCGATTCCACCGTCCCCCGGCTCTGTGTCAGCCGGGAGCGCTCCGAGCCGGGGCCACGCAGGCGGCGCGACCACCGCCACTGCCCCGCTGCCCGGCGCCGCCCCGTATTCACTCAGCACGGCGGCGTAAGCACCCAGCGCCGTGAACACAGCCACAAATGTGCAGCGCAGGCCCGCAGCACAGTTCAGATGAAAAGCTGGAAATGTCTTAAGGTGCAACTCAGTCACAGTGTTCGTAAAGTTCATCCCTGCTCTATCAGCAGTACTTTCACACTGCAGCCGTCGTCTCCGATCGTCCTGGATATGCACTGCCGAGATGCTGGCACCGCGTTCATGTTGGCGGGGCCGCTCGGTTGTCCCCGGCCCCGCTCCGGCTCCCTTCAACTCCGCTCGACTCCCTTTTTACACGATTTCTCCGTATGATGGTATCTAGTAGCATTCTAATGTCCTCAGACTGTGCTTTAATGCCTTTTACTGTTCCAGATAACAATCGCCAAGTTGTAAGGAGGGAAGCAGCAACTTTTTCTCCCTTATAGGCAGCAGTAAAGAGCTTATCACTAAGTTCTTCCCAAGTAGAGATAGTAAAGGCAGTTACAGTGTTCGCTTCATATCCCTGGCCCTTACATGAAAGCAGCATCTGCCGCAAAGCCAGTTCCTCTAATTTTTCTCCCTTTTTTAAGCAGGATAGACTTCCATATAGATGCAACATTAGATCCCTCTTGTTCTCGGTGGCTCACCTGTCCAGGCGTCTTGTCTGGCTGGCCTGGCAGCTTCTCCACTTCTCTTATGTTACACCGAGCTCCGTCTGCGCGGCAACCTCCCACAACTTAACCTCATAACGTCTCCACTCTCTTTCATCAAAAACTGTATTAGGGTCCACAAAACAACTTTTAGCAACCCCCGTCGTAAGCAATCCTGGTAATTCTTTTTTCAAATCTATACCCTTAAGTCCCCGCTTTTCTAAAAAGCACTGGAGTAATAAAAGCACCGCTTGTCTTTCCATACCTATAAATCTTCAGCGCGCTGTTGCAGCCCTTTACAAGACATCGGCGGTGTTGTCGGCCAGGACCCTCCTGTAAGGTCGACTGGGGCGCGGAGTCCAGCTCTTTCGCCTCTTGTGCTGCTCCAAGACCGACCGGCTACTGCGTTAGACCGTGGCTTCGGGGGATGCAGATTTAACTTACCCCCTGTTCAGGTTCCGGGGACCGCAGATTCAACTTAGTCCCTTGTTCGGCGCCATTTGTCGTGACGAGGGAAGAAAGGGACCCTCAATATGAGAATCAGCAAGCTTCGTTTATTGATCATTGTTAACAGCTTAATATATGCTTTATAATTAGCTCATACATATTGCAAAGATTAAGCTCATTATTGGTTCTGCTTAAATGTTGATCTCACCTCTTAATCCCTTCCTTTGTTGACACTTAGATGTTAATTCTGTCTCTCACTCCCTTCCTTTGTTGACACAGGTGGCTTTCAGTTGCTTTTTGTTTTGCTAATCACAACGACCTGTTTACCAGCCAACTAGCAGGCACAAAGACACTGTAGCTCTGCTATCTCAGATTTTCTCACGGCCTAGGCAAACCGTGTTCTATAGCCAATTCCCTACACACCTTAACACTGCCAGCCCTTAATTCTCCTTCTCTTGTGTTAAGGACTGAGGAAGTTGGACCTGGGTCTGACCAGGACATGTGCAAACCAAATGCTGGGGACTGGAACACACACCTTGCACTCCTGCAGCTCTTACCATCGCATTCAAGAGAAAACAGCCAATTGGACCATCACTGCTCATTTCTTAATCCCAATCCCACACTTCTTTAGCACTTGGAGCACCACTTTTAGAACCCAATTACAGTCCAGTAGAGAGCTCCATGTCTAGCATGGACAGCTACACCTGGGATACTCTCAGCAATGCCTGAATCCAGTGCAGGGACCTTGCTTTGAACTCCCCAGGGCCGGGCACCCCGAGGATCTCCCCGAATAGTCCTTTCGGTGCGCGCTGGAGTCCTCGGGGTGCCCCAACCCGGGGGGCACCAACAGCACTGTCCCTCCAGGGGGGCCCAATTTGGTCCCAAGGCTTCAATGGACAGCCCAAAAGGCATTTCAAGAGCCCTTCTTTGGAACCCACCAACGTGTACGGGTAGGAAGCCACAAGAAGGCCTCATTTATAAATGCAGGGGGATCTTGCCTGTGTCCCAGACTGGTCCGGGGATCTGAGGCCCTTCCCGAGAAAATCTCGGTGCCGGCGTGAAGGGCCAGAGATCCCTTGGAGCCACGGGAGAGCAGGCACAGAGTCCCTCCTGGGGGGCAATTCTGCTGCCTGAAATCAGCTCTTCAAAGAAGCCTCTAACACTCAGCTGGTGAGGTTTAGAAGCCAGGCATTCCTTGCTTACAACACCCTGCCATGATCCCAGCCCCACGGGGGTCCTGGCAATCAGCTCCCAAAGGGCACACGGAGGGGTCTCCACTGCAGCTGATATGGCAGCATTACAGGAGGGTTCGTTTCCCTTCCCTGCATTGCTGTTTCACATTCAGGACATTTTCCAACACTTATCACCATACACACCTACCCTTAGAAGGTTTCTGAGGGCCTTCCCAGGTCTTCTCTGTCTGGAGCCCTCAAAGTCCTCAGGGCCTGCCCGAGGAACCTCAACACAACTCACCTGCTTACTCAGGAACTTGGTGCTGCTTGGCTGCTGCCTCACTTCCCTTCTTCCTTCTTTCTTCACCTCCCTTGCTTGGTCCCTTTCAATCCCTGGGCTCAGCGCGGTGCAGTTTCCAGGCTCCATCCCACTGCAAAAAGGATTAGCTCTTGTTACATCTCAACACTCACATATCATTCCCCCTTTTTTTCCTTCACATTGGGTCACTAGGACAGTGTCTCCTTATTTAAAGCACAGTTTGACTCCTCAGTGACAACAACTGACAGCCCTGAATCCTAACACAGGCTGAGACACAAACACGGAGGGGAACTCTGAAGGATCCACTTGGTTCTGCTCACCAAGCAAAAGGAGCTTTCTGAACTCAAGAATAACATACCCCAGGTCCTTTTACTGCAATTTTACCTGCTATAAATGGGATCCACAAGACCTGCAAAGGCCCTTCCCCCTTCCCCTGCAGGGCTGGCAGTGCCACCACTGGACACGGACCCAGGGGCTGGGCAGGAACGGAGGGGCTGGGGCGTCCAATCCATCGGCCCAGGTGGCACCAGGAGTTCCTGGAGTTCCTCAGGGGAGAGCCTCAAGCCAACAAAGGATTATGGAGATCATTTTCAACTTCAATAGGTATATCTCCTGGAATATGGGGACTTGGAAAAGGCCTACTGGTGCAACAAGGACACACTCAAGGCTATCTATTAAAAGCATCTACTAGCACTCAAAAGCTGTCACTATCCTTCTTTCAGGGGCAACTCAGGAAACTCTGTTGGCCAAGAGCCTCCAGGAGGATTTCCAGCTTTTGGGGCTCTCTTTTAACTATTTTTCCCATCACTCTAGCTGGGACTATCACCTGCCCTACAGGGGGAACAGCCCACAAAGTTCACTTGCAGGGATGCCATTAACTCAAAGTCCCTTGTTGGTGGGTCACTGCACACCTTGTCCTTTGTTTGCCCTCCCCAGCAAAGATGCTTCCAACAGTTCTGAGAGATCTGGCAGACCCAGAGCTCTCCTCAGGGAATGCTTCAGCTGCTTAAAGGCTGCCCTTGCACCATCTAGCCAAGGCAGCAAATGCTTACAGGCTGTTGGAAAAGTTGGCATAACAGTCTTAGCACACATCCAGAGGGAGCAATCCAGAGTCCACCCCGTCCTACCATTCCCAGGAAGGCAGTTCAGGGGCTGTCTGGGGCTCAGGGAGGAGTCAGGTGGCTTCTCTTCTTCCTTTCCCCCTTTCCAGTTTTTCTCCTTCAAAAGCAACGGCCATCTTTTAAACCTAAGGTTGTCATTCAAGGTGGTTCTCTCAGGTCCTGCACTCATCAATCATCTTGGCCATTGGTTCCTTGGCAGGTTCTTGCATTCACGTCCTACAAGCAAACCAGGATGAGCCAATTTAGCTGTTACTGCAACCAATCCAAGCTGGAATTCTGATTTTAAAGGATACTGGCTTTGCCTTACCCATATAGATCCCACATCAGGGGTAATACCTACAGGTTCTGCCCTCTTCCACTCTCCTGGAACTCCACTGGCCCACACCACAGGAACAATTGCAGCTGCCACTTCAGTCGGGACCTTGCTGCTGACAGGAGTTATTCCCTGCACAACAAGAGCTGCTGCTTTGACACATTTAGTTCCAGCAATTACAGTTTCAACATCCCCAGTTTTTAATTGCATTTCTGCCTCAACTTTTCCACTCAATCAGTCTCTTCCTAGCACAGGTTTGGGTGAGTTTGGCAAAGAGACAAACTGAGGAATTCCCCAATGTTTTCCCAGTTTAACCCCTGTCACACCAGTCACCTTAACACTGCCAGCCCTTAATTCTCCTTCTCTTGGGTTAAGGACTGAGGAAGTTGGACCTGGGTCTGAGCAGGACATGTGCAAACCAAATGCTGGGGACTGGAACACACACCTTGCACTCCTGCAGCTCTTACCATTGCATTCAAGAGAAAACAGCCAATTGGACCATCACTGCTCATTTCTTCTGTGCCACAGCAACATCATTCAAGGCCTCTCACTGCCAACCTTATGCTTCTCCCAGTAGCTCCAGTGGTACCAAAACTTGTCCTGAAGGCACAAAGGCTCCTTTTGGGAGTACCACGACCCATCTAGACTGTAGCACTGGAATTCCATCTCCTGGACAAGCTGGGAGAAGCAGGGAAGAAAACCAGGACCTTACAGGTGAATTGGGGGCACCTCTTCATCCAGCAGCAGCTCCAAGAAAGGTACTGAGTCAACACCTCACCAAAAACACAGGAAAACAACTGCCAACACCTCAACAATCACTCCACTTTTCAATTGATAAAGCAACACTGAAGAAAAGCTTTTCAGGCACTTGGGAAGAGTCCATCCCACTTTAACCAGTTTGTGGGACTCGTTCCCAGCCTCCTGAGGTTCATTTCCCACCTCACTCGGGGCTGCAGTACACCTGGTTCTACACACACACACAGGGAGCTGCTGCTGCTCCTGGATCCCAGTCTCCTGCTTCTCCTTGCAACTCCTCCAGCTGTTTGCCCAGCTCTCCAGTGCCCATTCCTTTGCCCACTGCACTTGTTCACAGCCCCAGGGCTCCCAGGGCCACCCTGGGCTCTCCCCTGCCCTGACACTCAGGGCCCTTTCCCAGCCCCGACTCCATCCAGCACTGACACAGCTGCTGGCACCTGCAAGTCTCCTGCTCCTGCCCTCCCTCTGCCTGCAAAACACTCCTGCCAGCTCCTGCACCCCCACCTCTTACCTCCCAGGAAAACACAGCTGCATCCTCCTGGATCCTCCAGCTAGATGCTGCTGGCTCTGGGCAGCTCCCACCCTTCAGCAGGGGATGCCAAAGGCAGCTCTGGGGACTGTCCCCAGGGCAGGGACACCCACTCTGGGTCACACCAACACTCAGCCATCTCAGGCCTGGGCTCTTCTGCCTGCAGGGCAACAAACAGCCAAGCAGGGACACTGGGACACTCCAAGCAAACAGGGACAACACACTCAGCAGCCTGGCACACCACAGCCCCCAACCCTGCCCAGGCTCCAGCTGCTGCACAGACCTGTGGCCACACAGGACCCAAACCCACCCCCAGCACAGACAACCCTGGGCAGGTCAAGCTGCTCATTCCCAACCACAACCAAACAGCCAGTGCCACTGTCTGCCAGCCCCTGCTCCCAGCAATCAATCATCTTGCCCATTTCCTTTCTTTACAGCTCCTTGCATTCACATTCTACTATCAAACCATCAGCAGCAAATTCAGCTCTTACTAGAACCAATCCAGCTTGGCTTCCTAATTTTAAAGGATACTTGGTTTGCCTTACCAGGAGAGACCCTGGCTTAGGGGTAATTCGTACAGGTTCTGTCCTTGTCCATTTTCTTGGAATTCCACTGGCCCACACCACAGGAACAACTGCAGCTGCCACTTCAGTCAGGACCTTGCTGCTGACAGGAGTTATTATCCCTCTGTAAACACCAAACTGCTTCAATACAAACAATCCAGTGGACACTACAACTCCTTGGCACTTTCAGTGGAACCAGTGCAAGTCAGTTGCTAGGTTACACAAGGTTTTCTTCTCAAGTTGTAATTAATTAAGATATCAAAACAACAACTGTGAGATAAGGGATCCCCCCCAATGGTTCTACTTTTAGGGAAACAAAAACCCAAACCCCCATCCCCAGTACTACAATAGCTCAGGCTCCCAGAAAGGCCCAGGGGCTGGGCTGGGGCTTTTGGCTGCCCTGGAGCACGGGGAGGAACACGAGGTCACCACCCCACAGCCACAGCTGAGAACCCAAAGAGCAGCCACACCAGCAGCTCCTGCCAGCCCTGCTGGGCTGGGCCTTGGGGAGGAAGGGCACTGACCTTTCTTCCTGCCTGGGAGCAAAGAGCCTCCTTGCTGAGCACTTCTCCTGCCAAGGGCATCAGCTCAGATAGGAAGGGCAACTTCTTGCACTGAGCAAGATTCCTCTTCCCTGGACAATCTCTTTCCAACGGAACTCAGAACTACACACAAAAGTTCAGGTGTTACCTAAAATTTCTTAAAAGAACCTCTGAGACTCAGTTGATGAGTTTTAGAAGCCAGGCAATCTTTTATTCCTATGCTCTTGAATCATTCCAGCCCACCAGGTGTCCTGGCAATGAGCTCCCAAAGGGAACAGAGAGGTGTCTCCACTGCAGCTGATATGGCAGCATTACAGGAGGGTTCATTTTCCTTCCCTGCATTCTTAATCCCTACTCAGGACATTTTCCAACACTCATTACCATACACACCTACCCTTAGAAGGTTTCCAAGGGGCTTCACTGAGGGTCTTCGCAGGTCTGCTCCGTCTGGAGCCCTCAAAGTCCTCAGTGCCTGCCTTAGGAACCTTAAGACAACTCACCTGCTGACACAGGAACTTGGTGCTGCTGGGCTGCTGCCTCACTTCCCTTCTTCCTTCTTTCTTCACCTCCCTTGGTTAGTCCCTTTAAATCCCTTGGCTAAGCTCTGTGCAGTTTCCAGGCTACATCCCACTGCAAAAAGGATTACCTCTTGTTACATCTCAACACTCAGGTATCATTCCCACTTTTTTCCTGACACTTGGCCATTAGGCCAGTGTCTCATGATTTAAAGCAGAGTTTGACTCCTCAGTGACAACAACAGCTACAGCCCTGAATCATAACACAGGCTGAGACACAAACACGGATGGGAACTCTGAAGGATCCACTTTGTTCTGCTCACCAACCAAAAGGAGCTTTTTTAACTAAAGAAGAAGAGACCCCAGGTCCTTTTTCTGCAACTTTGGCTGCTATAGATGTGACCCACAAGACCTGGAAAGGCCCTTCCCACTTCACCTGCAGGGGCTGGCAGTGCCACCACTCGACACGGACCCAGGGGCTGGGCAGGAACGGAGGGGCTGGGGCGTCCAATCCATCGGCCCAGGCGGCACCAGGAGTTCCTGGAGTTCCTCAGGGGAGAGCCTCAAGCCAACAAAGGATTATGGAGATCATTTTAAACTTTAATAAGCATATCTCCTGGAATATGGGGACTTGGACAAGGCCTACTGGTGCAACAAGGACACGCTCAAGACTATCTATTAAAAGGATCTACCAGCATCAAAAGCTGTCACTATCCTTCTTGCAGGGGCAACTCAGCAAACTCTGTTGGCCAAGAGCCTCCAGGAGGATTTCCAGCTTTTGGGGCTCTCTTTTAACCATTTTTCCCATCACTCTAGCTGGGACTATCACCTGCCCTACAGGGGGAACAGCCCACAAAGTTCACTTGCAGGGATGTCATTAATTGAAAGTCCCTTGTTGGGGTGTCACTGCACACCTTGTCCTTTGTTTGCCCTCCCCAGCAAAGATGCTTCCAACAGTTCTGAGAGATCTGGCAGACCCAGAGCTCTCCTCAGGGAATGCTTTAGCTGCTTAAAGGCTGCCCTTGCACCATCTAGCCAAGGCAGCAAATGCTTACAGGTTGTTCTTAAAAGCTGGTATAACAGTCTTACCACACATCCAGAGGGAGCAATCCAGAGTCCACCCCATCCTACCATTCCCAGGAAGGCAGTTCAGGGGCTGTCTGGGGCTCAGGGAGAAGTCAGGTGGCTTCTCTTCTTCCTTTCCCCTTTCCAGATTTTCTCCTTCAAAGGTTCTTGGCTTTCCTTGCAACAAAGGCCATCTTTTAAACAATACTAAGGTTGTCATTCAAGGTGGTTCTCTCAGGTCCTGCACTCATCAGTCATCTTGGCCATTGGTTCCTTGGCAGGTTCTTGCATTCACGTCCTACAAGCAAACCAGGATGAGCCAATTTAGCTGTTACTGCAACCAATCCAAGCTGGCATTCTGATTTTAAAGGATACTGGCTTTGCCTTACCCATATAGATCCCACATCAGGGGTAATACCTACAGGTTCTGCCCTCTTCCACTCTCCTGGAACTCCACTGGCCCACACCACAGGAACAACTGCAGCTGCCATTTCAGTCGGGACCTTGCTGCTGACAGGAGTTATTCCCTGCACAACAAGAGCTGCTGCTTTGACACATTTAGTTCCAGCAATTACAGTTTCAACATCCCCAGTTTTTAATTTCATTTCTGCCTCAACTTTTCCACTCAATCAGTCTCTTCCTAGCACAGGTTTGGGTGAGTTTGGCAAAGAGACAAACTGAGGAATTCCCCAATGTTTTCCCAGTTTAACCCCTGTCACACCAGTCACCTTAACACTGCCAGTCCTTAATTCTCCTTCTCTTGTGTTAAGGACTGAGGAAGTTGGACCTGGGTCTGAGCAGGACATGTGCAAACCAAATGCTGGGGACGGGAACACACACCTTGCATTCCTGCAGCTCTTACCATTACATTCAAGAGAAAACAGCCAATTGGACCATCACTGCTCATTTCTTAATCCCAATCCCACACTTCCTTTGCACTTGGAGTACCACTTTTAGAACCCAATTACAGTCCAGTAGAGAGCTCCATGTCTAGCATGGACAGCTACACCTGGGATACTCCCAGCAATGCCTGAATCCAGTGCAGGGACCTTGCTTTGAACTCCCCAGGGCCGGGCACCCCGAGGATCTCCCCGAATAATCCTTTCGGTGCGCGCTGGAGTCCTCGGGGTGCCCCAACCCGGGGGGCACCAACAGCACTGTCCCTCCAGGGGGGCCCAATTTGGTCCCAAGGCTTCAACGGACAGCCCAAAAGGCATTTCAAGAGCCCTTCTTTGGAACCCACCAATGGGTACGGGTAGGAAGCCACAACAAGCCCTCATTTACAAATGCAGGGGGATCTTGCCTGTTTCCCAGACTGGTCCGGGGATCTGAGGCCCTTCCCGAGAAAATCTCGGTGCCGGCGTGAAGGGCCAGAGATCCCTTGGAGCCACGGGAAAGCAGGCACAGAGTCCCTCCTGCAGGGCCAATTTTGCTGCCTGAAAACAGCTCTTCAAAGAAACTTCTAAGACTCTGTTGGTGAGGTTTAGAAGCCAGGCATTCCTACACACTATGAGATATTTTAAAAGCTTACTGAGTGAAAAAACATCAAGCTTTTATCAGTGACATCTGATCTCAAACAGACAGCTCCTTTCTCCTTTCAGTACAAAATTATTTTCATGGAATCATTTAAGAGGAAGTGCCCAGGAACCCCAGACTGTGCTTTCCAGAACAGAAAATAAACAGAGGGAAGGAGCTTTGCACGAGTGTAACATACTCCAGAACACACCTGACTTTAGTTTTACTCTTGATGTTCAAATATAGCACAAGACAAAAACTCCAGCAGGAGAGCTGGCACATTACCCATGGTACCCTGAAAGTCCACCTTAGGAGAGCTGGAGAAAAATCGCAGTTGTGCCAGTCCCTTTTGCCTGCAGATGCCTGGGGATCCTCTCCATCCACCTCATGCTCTCCCAACAGCAGAAAGGGTGACCTCGGGGACATGGTGGCACTCCACATCCTGCTGAGAGAGCAAGGAAACCTTTAGCAGAAAGGGGAGTTGGAATCTAAAACTTCCTTTCCTGGGAGCTTTGTGAAGCCTGCAACCAAGAGGGGGAAAATTTGCATCTCCTTTGGTGCAGGTGTCAACAGAGGCCAACAGAGCTTTCACCTTTTTCAGACAACTGTGCCCCTTTTGGCTCCCTGGCAGCTCCAGTGGCACCAGAACCCCCTTCCAGCACACACACGGGTGTCACACACAGCCACCCACACACCTTTGCTCCAGCCCACACGTGGCCAACATTTCCTCACCCTGCACATCCCAAGGGCAGTAGTTTGGCTAGAGAGCACAGCAACCCCCCTGTCCTCACAAACTGCCTCCCTGCAAAAAAAGGAATCATTTCTCCTGGACACTTCGCCCACAGTCAAGGGCTTTTCAAATGTGCTCAGGGTCCCTCCCGGCTTCTGCCTGTCCTTGCATTTCAAGGCATGGGCATGTTTCAGCAGCAGAACCCAGCTCCTCACCGGCAGTATAAGCCCTGCTCTTACCTGGACAGACTCCCGGGCTCGGCACAGCTGTGGCTCATGGAGCAGCTTCCCAAGGCCCTTCTCTCTCCCAGCAGGAAGCACAACTCGCCTCCACTCCCCAGCACCAGGGGAAACCACGAGCCAGGCTGCAAATTGACACAGAACGAGCAAAAAGCATTAATGCAGCACCAAAAAAAAACAAGCTAAAGCAGTCTTGGCCTCATAACCCGGCACAGGGAAAGGCTTTGGAATTCCAAAGCAAAACTCGATCCACCCAGAGAGCACCAGCCCTGCAGTCCTGCCACGGCTCCCCCAGGCTCACCCGGCAGGGAAGGGGTTTACCCGGCCCCCGCTGCCCAGCACAACGCGCCCCTAAACGCCCCCCGGCTCCCCCGGCCCACAAACCCAGCGGCCAAGGCGCTCTCCCCTCCGCAGCCCGGGCAGCAGCGGGGCCGCGCCCTCAGCCCTCACACACACAACCGGCCCCACCCGCCCCGCCGGCCCTTTATACCGCGGGCCGGCAGCGCTGCCCAATCAGCGCTCGAGCGCCGCCGCCCAATCCCAGCCCGCCGGTCCCCGCGGCCCCGCCCCGCCCGCTCCGCTCAGGGAGATCGGGAACTGGGGACAGGAACCTGCTGCTGGGGGAGACACCCTGGACATGGAATTGCACACGGGCACCTGAAGCCCAGGCGATTTGCTTGCCTTGGCAAGGCCCTGCGTTGCTCCCAGGCACAGGAAATCTCTGTTTCCCTGCCCAGCCCTGGAGACAGGTGGCCCCTAAAATCCCCGGCAATCAGGAAGCACAGGCTGCAGGAGCTGGCAGGACCCAGTGGCCGTGTGTGCCGTGTGACACCGTGTCCTGCTGCCCCACGGACCTGCACAGCAGGGACAGGTCCTGGCAGCGTTTCAGTGCCGAGGCCAAAGCTGAGGCTCAGGGACAGCTGGGGCACGTGGCAGCTCTGGGAATCTCTGCCATGGATGTCTGGGCATTCCAGGACTGCCTGCTGGGCAAAGGAGCTTCTCTGCAGACTGTGGAACCAACAGGTCTCATGGACTGTAAGAAGCCAGAACTGCTGCAGGACTGTAGAGGAATCTGGGTCAGAAGAGACAGTCCAAGGTCTCTAAGTCTGACCTCCTGCTTAGGCCACAGTCACCAATGGGATCGGACCGGGCTGCTCAGGGAGGGATCCAGTCATGTTTTGAACCATTCCACGGATGGGGATACAACAACCTCCCCAGGCAACCCATTCCATGAGCGACTGCCCTGACAAAATACCTTCCCCTCCTATGCGGTTGGAAGCAACAGCTGGGCTGGCAGGAGCAGAACCTCCCTGCTGGGCCATTCCCCAGCAGCCCAAATGCCCTGTCCAGGGCTTGGTGCGGAGGCCTGGGCGGCTCGTTCCTCCA
The DNA here is from genome assembly GCF_003945595.2 of Pipra filicauda. Classification (NCBI taxonomy): domain Eukaryota; kingdom Metazoa; phylum Chordata; class Aves; order Passeriformes; family Pipridae; genus Pipra; species Pipra filicauda. The sequence continues at coordinate 42,382 of NW_024104661.1, read as the reverse complement.
GCTGGGCATTTTAGGAGCTGCCCTTGCCCCATCCCTGCCAAGTCCCTCTGGCAGTGGTGCAGCTCCTCAGCTGGAGTGCCTCTGAGGGACCCCCGGCCACGTTTCCCAGCAGCTGAAGGAAGGGAGGGTCACCCCCCAAGCTGGGCTGCCTTTTCCCCACCTTTACACTGCAGTGACAAGAGCTGCACTTTCCCAGGGAACGGGGTAATGCCAGGGGAGAGCAGCAGGCAGGAACCCCCTTCTTTTCTGCAGGCCAATGACCAACTGTGTGTGAAGGGACAGCGACTCTGGTACCAACTTCACCTCCCACTTCTTGTCACAGATCGATCTGAGGCACTTGTCAGGTCAATATCTGCCCTTTTCAGGAGCACCAGGCTCGTGTTCAGTGTCCTCATTGTAGCCCACGAATCCCTCTAGGTGTTAAATCAGCCTCTCTGTCCTGATTCTTCTCATGAAGAATTAGCATTTAACGAGAGATACAAATTATCCTGAGAGCGTCTATGTTACAAGCTCAGTTTGGCAGTGTTGCTATCCTGGAAAGTGTGAGACAGGGACTGTCAGTTCTCCTTATGCTGCTCTTAAACACCATCCCTACATTGCCAGGAGAACTCTGGAGGGAGAGACAGAGAGTTTAAACCATGAAACCTTGGCATCGCAATTGTTCTTTCTAAGGATGTGTTTCTATCTGATACAGTTGTTGGGGCGATTACTCTGGAGAGTGTTTTGTACCTCAGGCAGTAAGTCTGATGGATCAGCCTCCTCGTGAGCAGGAACCAGCACGTTCCCCAAAGGAATGTTCTGTCAGACTCTGTCAAACACAGCACGGAGGTGAGCAGGAGTGGTGCTTGTGCACGGCTGAAGTGAAGCTCCCTTGGATTCGGACTGCTCTGGGAGATCTTTGTTGAGATGGGTATTTCTGCACAGCTTCTTGTGCCATGTTGAATTTAGAGATGAGCTGATAAAGGCAGTGACACTGTTCTGTCATCACTGAGCTTTTGAGGATTTCCAACCCCTTACTCTTAAGTCCAGGGGCTCGTTGCCGGGGGTCCGTGCTCGGGGGTTTGTTCCCGGGGCTCGTTGCCGGGTCCCGCCCGTGCCCGCGGCAGGTCCTGGCCAGTGCCGCCTCTCGCCCGGCAGGCGGAGTGGGGGCCCCGCGGCGGGAGGACCGTGGTGGGATTGGGGCTGAGATCGGGACCGCTGCGGCCATAGCGGGGCTGGGACCCCCCCAGGGAACGGGACACGGTCCCGCTCGGGCCGGGGGAGCCGGGGCTGTGCCGCGGCACGGGAGAGCGGTGACCCCGGTGGGCACGGCCGGGACTGCAGCCCCGGGGCGCGACCCAAAAGCGGGGGATGGACCCCAAACCACGGCCGGGATGAGAGAGTGTGTCGTGGGTGGCCATAACCACTTGTCCCTCCCGCAGTCCTCGGCCCTGTCGCTCAAGTCCTGCGGTGCGGACTCGCCGTTCCCGGTAGCTGGAGAGGGCTCCCATCCCCGGGCAGCCCCAACGCCCCTAAATCCCGCAGCTCCTGCTCCCGATCCCGGGGTGCCGGCTCTCCTCATCCCGCCCCTGCCGCAGGTATCTGTACGAGTACGCCAGCAGCTACAGCCAGGTGCCCCTGCCTGTGCTCCTGGGCTCCACCAGGACCTTCCTCTCCATGGTCTGCACCTGCTGCATCTCCCCTGCACCCACCGCCCGCTTCCTGAAGGAGGTGAGACCCCTGGCACCAGTGGGCTCATCTCCATGCTGCTCCTTGGCAATCCAGGCGAACCAAGGACGCCTGCTTCCAAATTTCCAGCCACTCCCCCATACCACCACAGTGATCCTCAGATCTCAATTCAATCAGACAAGACTCGACACAGAAGGAGCGAAAATGGACATGAGCTCTCCCATAAATGCATAAAGCTACTTTAGTTTCAGTAGACATTTAATTTTGAAAAATAGAAATGCTAAAATATCTCATCATCTTTTGATTCCATAAAAGTCACAATAGAAAGCTTCATAAAACTGTAAAATACTATAATGTTATAAGGAATTTCATGGTTTACATTACTGGGAAAAAAAATCACTTGAATAAGATTTGAAATGTTTTCTGCTTTTTTCCTTTTTGTTCCACCATCCTGATCCACTTCATTTCATCCCAAGTTTTCATTCTCTCCTCCAAAGCAAATACAGACTTAGGAGAATTAAAAACAATAATAAAAGTAGCTGAAAGTGCTGTTGATTCAAAATCAAAATACAAATACAAAGGCGTATCAGCAGGCCAGAGGCTGGTGGCCACCGTGTTCCCGGAGCTGGGACAAAGCTGGCTGTGGCTGGTGGCCGTCAGGGGTCCCACCGGGAGCTGGGACCTTGGATTTGTGAGGGGAAGGTCGTTGCTGACGGCCGACTCTGATCTCAGAGGGCTTTGGGTCAGCCTCCAAACCTATTCCCTGAAGCGCCCACCCAGGCTTTTCCTACGAAATACCCAATTTGGATTGAGCTGCTCCTCTTCAGGCCTTTTCCCACGTCTCTCCAGCCTTTTCAGAGCAGGTTTCAGCTGCGTTCCTGTGACATACAACACAGCTTTCATGGAAACGGAAGCAAAGACCCCTTGAGAGTGAGCGGGGGATGTACGGAGGTGACGGATCCTTCGTGGGAACAGATGCTCAAATTTGGCATTTAAGGTCTCAGCACCATCAGAAAATCCTCTCGACTTCACCAACAGGAACTTTGGTTTCACAAGGACCAAGCGGCAGGACATGCCCTTCCTCTGCAGTGGGGTTGTCTCCAACAGGGAATTCACCTGGACAGCCCGGGGATTCTTTCTTCTTATTATAATTTTTGGACGAAGCTTTTAGCGTGTTCCCTCATGTCCTGGTGAAACCCAGTTTCCCAAAGGCTTGTTTAGATGCACACACCAGTATAAACACGCTACAGAGAGAAAATCCTCCCCTGAGGTGATTGCTCACTTGGTGCCACCCCAAAATCCTGGGATGCCCGTGCCTGGCCTGCTTGGTCCTGCTGCATTGCCGGGTCTGGGGCTGAGAAGCTGAGTAGCCAAGATTTCGGGTAAATTCCACAGATGATGGTGTGGGATGCAGGAGGACGCGGATCACATCCCGTCTCCTTCACAGCAAAGATTACTCATAAAAAATAAAACCCATAAAACCAACACAACCCTAAAACAGCCAGATGCTTCGGAGCAGAAGGTGTTAATGGAACCGATCCAGCCCTGCGCCACGTCCTGGAGATTGTGGTGTGGTGGGTTTGTTTTTCTGTAAAAATCACATTATATATGGTACAATACATTTTTTACAGAAAGCCTGGCATCTAGAAATAAGAGGTAGAACTTTTAGATACTTCTGTATCTAAAACCCACAGAGCAATGCTCCGTGTTGCCCAAGGCCTCTCTATGCCACCAAAAGGAAAGGGACTTGGGTCCCAGCTCTTAAACCCTAAGGATAATTTAAGGATTTATCATCTAGGGGTTTAGGTCCTACTCCCAGGAATTACCAGTCTGGCAGCAGCACTAATTTATTACTCTGATTTGTATTTCTCCCCTCCCAACTCACAACAAAACAGTATAGGACACCCTTAGTATATTAAAAAGTCAGCCCAAAGGCAAAAAAGCCAAGGTCAGCTGTGATTCCTCACTTAAAAGAGGAAAATGTAAAGTGGGAATGACTGAAAATAAAGATTACAATCAGCATTTATGGATATTAACATGAGAAATTAAAACCAAGAGAAGAGCACAAAAGCAAATCATCGAAGAAGGGAAATAAGTTAATGACCAACTGATCCCTGCCTGGGCAGCTTAATGACACAAATAATTAATTACTCTGTTAAGTGCTGATTTTTTTTGCAACTGCTTGGCACATAAGGAAACAAACAGTGACAGGACAGCGCTGCAAATCCAGAACAACAGACTCAGAGGAAAAAAATAAATCCCACCATCAGCAGGTTAACACCAAGGGGGAGGGGAGGGGAGAGGAGAGCTTCAGAGAGGTTCGGAGAGGAGAGGTTCAGAGAGGTTCGGAGAGGAGAGGAGAAGAGAGGAGAGGAGAGGAGAGCAGAGCAGAGCAGAGGAGAGCAGAGGAGAGCAGAGAGTGGGTGGCCAGGAGACCTGTCAGGAGCTGGAGAAAAGCACTTAAGCTGGAGGCACCAGAAGGAACAACATTGATTTTGTAACCAGCAAAGGAAAAAAAACCCAAAACAAAAAGCTCACAAAAGCAAAATCTGTCATAAAGCAGAGGCCTGGAAATTAAAAAAGAGAGGAAAAAAAAGAGAACAAGAAAAAGTACTTCTCAAGTAAAAGGAAAGATTAAAAAATTTAAAAAAATCACTCTAAATATATAGATATATATTTGTAGTGCAAGTCAGAGTCAAGCAGGCATGCGAGAGGTTAGTTCTACTCACTGTCGGCGGGTTTGCTATCACTTAGGAAAGGCTCCATGATGTCCATTGGTATTTTAATCCTTGGGACTTTTTCTGAGTAGGGGCAGTCAGACTGTGAAAGAAACGTGTAAAAGCTCTTAGAACGTTCCCACTGCTCTCTCTCTTATCGTCTTCCACACATTAAAATTATCCTTCACATAGTTTCTGTAGGAACGGGGAAAAGAAAAGAAGGAAAAAGAGAAAAGCATTGTCCAGCTTAGTTTTAGTTGCCTGGTGGATTCCACTGGTTCCCCACTGCACCCCACTTCCCCTTGTTCTTCACACTCCAAAAGTAAAACAGACTGAAAGGATAATCTTGTGGAATTGTAAATTAACACAGATCTTCCCCTTTCCCACCCCACCAGCTTTTAAGACACCATCCCATTCTGCTTGGAGTCGGCTGCAGGAAATACAGACAGAAAACGGATCTGTAGGCAGACATAGCAGGGCACTGGCTGCTGGGAAAGCTCATCCAAACCCTTTATCCTGCCGGCATTTCTGTAAAACCCCTTAGTTGTTCCCAGTTGCTCTATGAGGGCAGAGGTTCCGTATGCTGGGCTGGTTCAGCAACTCCTCTTTAATTGGGGTAAAACCCAGCCTCAGTTACACCTCTAGTTCATCAATTCCAGGACCCTTGGAGGGATTCAGGATCCCTGGCCTGGCAGGACAAACAGCAACCAGGTCAGGAAGAGGCAAAGGGAAAAGCTGGGGTACCAGGAGGGCTTACACCCCACTGCCTTCTGTCCCCCACCTGCTTATGCTTAGCAGACGGTACTTGGAATTATTCTGCTTTGTTAAAAATAAAGGAAACTTCTCATAGCCAAGGAAAGGCTGATATTGCCTAACTTGGCAAAGGCAGGAAGGTGGGATTTGCAAGAAACATTGGGACAGCAGCCCTGTGCCCCAGGACAGAAAGCCTGATGAGCTTTGGCTTTCAGGTGCAGTGTGTGGCGCAGCCTGGGCACTCTGTGCGGAGTAAGTGGTCTGTTTCCTGCTATTCGAGCAAGCCACATCAGCTCATCTGCACCTAAGGACCTTGTGAGGTAACCAGGAGACGAGTTGAGGTTCTTCCTCGGAGATTTTTACTTCATGGAGGAGCTCCTTTCAGTTCAGCGCAGGTGAACGGAGCTGCACTGCAAGCTCTAATCATCTCATCATTGACTGGAGCTGAGGGCGTTTGTGGGGGATTTAAACTGCAGGGAGAAACTGCTCCCAGCTCAGCCCGGCTCAGCCCGGCTCAGCCCGGCTGCCTTGCGAGACCTAATCAGCTGACCAGGGGGTGGAGTCCAGGTGGTTTCTGGGGGATAGAAATTGGAGCAGGAGAAGAGGGGTGTGGCCTGTTCGTAAGGCATGGCGCTTTGAACAGCGGGTCGTCCGGGCAGAGGGAGTAAAAGAGAAGAACCGCTCTCCTTCCCAGCTGTCTTTGGTGGCCTATGAGGTAGGTCTGCGGCTAAGGGTTTTTCTGGAATAGGACTGGGAGTTTAAGTGGAGCACTTCATCAATAGACGGGGTGCAGTTCAATAATGGAAAGAAAAGCTTTACCGTGTGTCTCTCAAGTTCAGCTAATGGCCCACTTTTGGTATAAGGTGGGCAGGCAGGGCTTTCTGTGCTGGCACCTTTTCCCTGCGAGAATCCTCATTTGGATCGGGTTTGGGGGGGTGTTACAATCTGCTAAAATATTGCAGAAAGAATTTTTATATTCGAAAGTTCCCTTGAGCAAAATTAAAACTCATACGAGTTAACTGTTGATGCCAAAACTGCTTTTATTAATTGCTAAGAGATGCAAAGAGAAAGAGGAAAAAATAAGAAAAGGTTAGACAATGCTAAGATTACTTTTTAGAAGCACAGAAAAAGATTACCACCGAAAAACTACCTATTCGTCCGAGCTGACTTGTGGAGTGTGGGGGGGGGAGAGGGAGAGAAAGAAGCAGCTTTCGCCTTTTTTTTTTTTTCTGTCTGGCTCCACCGCCTTTCGGTGTGATGTTCTCTCTTTAGCTGCAGGGGGTCTGGAATGCAGCCGGGATGTGGCTTCTCCGCAGCTCACGCCGTCACTCACCCCGGCCCAGTCTCAGGCTTGTGCAGAGGTCTCGGTCCTGCCGTACCTCTCAGAAATGGGGTTAGAGTGGAAAAGTCACGCAGGGTAGCACGGAGGGTCCCGGTGCAATTCCGGAGGGCAGAGGTTCAGTCTCTGGTGACGGGCAGGCAGTTTTACGGCGGCGGAAGAAAAGAAAAGGTGAGGGCGAGGCGGAGACAAGATTTTTCAGCTGGTATAGCCAAAATCTCTTGCTCACTCCTCTTTCCCTGGTTTTCCCAAATTTCTCTTCAGCTTTTATAGTGTTCAAGGAGGTAGCCTGTGGTGTTTTGGCACCTAGCCCTGTTCAGATGTTGGCAGAGATGGGATAAGGCTGGACAATACCAGGATCCTTTGGCAGGAAAACTCCCGTGGGAAGCCTCTGGTGAGAAGTTCTGGTGAAAAACTGCCACAGGAGTTTTGGTAGGAAGTTTTTGACAGGCAGAAACACTGGCGAAACATCATTTTTGGCATTTGAATGTTATCTGTCTGTTACAGGGGACAGCAGACCTGTTTCCCGGGACAGAAAGCTTGTGAGGTTTGGCTTTCAGGTGCAGTGTGTGGCGCAGCCTGGGCACTCGGTGGGCAGCCAGGGGTTTCTGTGCTGTCACCTTTTGCCTGCAAGAAATCCTCATTTGGATCGGGTTTGGGGGGTGGGCGGGCCAGTAATGGCGGGGCGGGGCTGAGCAGTGGACAGCAACCCTGTTTCCCGGGACAGAAAGCTTGTGAGGTTTGGCTTTCAGGTGCAGTGTGTGGCGCAGCCTGGGCACTCGGTGGGCAGCCAGGGCTTTCTGTGCTGGCACCTTTTATCTTGGAGGAATTCTCATTTGGATCGGGTTTTGGGGGTGGGCGGGCCAGTAATGGCGGGGTGTGGCTGACCAGTGGACAGCAACCCTGTTTCCCGGGACAGAAAGCTTGTGAGGTTTGGCTTTCAGGTGCAGTGTGTGGCGCAGCCTGGCCAGTCCGTGGGCAGCCAGGGCTTTCTGTGCTGGCACCTTTTTTCTTGGAGGAATTCTCATTTGGATCGGGTTTTTGGGGTGGGCGGGCCAGTAATGGCGGGGCGGGGCTGAGCAGTGGACAGCAACCCTGTTTCCCGGGACAGAAAGCTTGTGAGGTTTGGCTTTCAGGTGCAGTGTGTGGCGCAGCATGGGCACTCGGTGGGCAGCCAGGAGTTTCTGTGCTGGCACCTTTTTTCTTGGAGGAATTCTCATTTGGATCGGGTGTGGGGGTGGGCGGGCCAGTAATGGCGGGGCGGGGCTGAGCAGTGGACAGCAACCCTGTTTCCCGGGACAGAAAGCTTGTGAGGTTTGGCTTTCAGGTGCAGTGTGTGGCGCAGCCTGGGCACTCGGTGGGCAGCCAGGGCTTTCTGTGCTGGCACCTTTTTTCTTGGAGGAATTCTCATTTGGATCGGGTTTGGGGGGTGGGCGGGCCAGTAATGGCGGGGCGGGGCTGAGCAGTGGACAGCAACCCTGTTTCCCGGGACAGAAAGCTTGTGAGGTTGGTTCAGGTGCGTTGTGTGGACGCAGCATGGCACTCTGTGGCAAGCCAGGAGTTTCTGTGCTGGCACCTTTTTTCTTGGAGGAATTCTCATTTGGATCGGGTTTGGGGGTGGGCGGGCCATTAATTGCGGGGCGGGGATACACCAGTGGACAGCAACCCTGTTTCCCGGGACAGAAAGCTTGTGAGGTTTGGCTTTCAGGTGCAGTGTGTGGCGCAGCCTGGGCACTCGGTGGGCAGCCAGGGCTTTCTGTGCTGACACCTTTTATCTTGGAGGAATTCTCATTTGGATCGGGTTTTGGGGGTGGGCGGGCCAGTAATGGCGGGGCGGGGCTGAGCAGTGGACAGCAACCCTGTTTCCCGGGACAGAAAGCTTGTGAGGTTTGGCTTTCAGGTGCAGTGTGTGGCGCAGCCTGGGCACTCGGTGGGCAGCCAGGGCTTTCTGTGCTGGCACCTTTTGCCTGCACGAAATCCTCATTTGGATCGGGTTTGGGGGTGGGCGGGCCAGTAATGGCGGGGCGGGG